>NC_092803.1:161916875-162230512 GCF_040954645.1 Diabrotica undecimpunctata
ATAGTACACGCGAGATATTATTCGACGCGTCTTAGCAAGATGGGACCAAATATATAGTTCCGTTAAGTATTTTTAAATTATAGTACTTTATTACTGCCCTTAAGTTTTTCCACTGTTGGCAAAATTACACAAGATGTTTCCTTTGGCTTACTGTCAAAAATAAACTAATTAAAAGACTGCTATGTACCTACTATGTAACCTATTCAATGTTGATTGTACTTAGTGGTTAGAAAGATTCCTCCGAATTTTACCATTTATGTTTTAGTGGAAAAGTTTTGAATTTGAACAAATTCAAGAAACTTCTTATAGAGGTAAATACGAAGATTCTTTATGAAGCTGCAGATAAAATGCACTTACTAGATAAAGTACGCAGACATAAAAGTCAGTTTGCTTTGCCTTATTTTTAGTAAACAAAGTAATAGTTTAGCAAGGATTACTTTAATAATGTTTGTTATAGTTATTGCAATTGCGGATGCCATTCCGATACATTAATCTAATGCATTAATGTTGGGTATTCGAATGCCGCTTTGAAGTAGCCCCTGTGAAAATATTTTTTATTTTATTAGTGCCGTGTAGTCTCTACATCGCGTAGTTACATTTAACAGTTCCAACAACTTGTATTAAAAAAATTGGAACATATTTGACTAAAGATTGCAAAACAGGACGATTTCTGCCATAAAAATTGTTCATCCGAAGAAAATCGATTAAAAACGGTTGTACGGACAATAAAAGATAATGGTTTTTCCTTTGTGCTTAACTCCCGAGAGGTAATTGCTAAGAATGGCGTGGTTCTTTTTATGTTTTCAGTCACATGGCAGATTTATTTTCAGTTTTCAAGGCTTTAACGAAAAAAAAATACATCGCTATTTAAAAACAGATTAAAATTTGCATTTGTGATTAATATTTTTTTTCATACTAATTAATTCATGAAAATGACGTATCGGGTCACAATCAAATGTCAAAATTGAGATTAAATACATCAAGTATCATCATCATCATTGGCATTACAGCTCATTAGAGCCCCATTATTCTTTAAAGCAATCCTCCAGTCTCCTGTCTTTAGCAACTCTTCTCCATCATTGAACAACACTAGGATTTTAATTAAGTGATCGCGAAAACATTTTACCACAACGGTTTACTTTGGAGGTTAAGTTCAAATCGTGGTTTTTCAATTTTTTGATATTTCAAGTTTGTTTGAGGAGAATGGCCAACCAAGAACCAATATTGAATAAAATAGCAAGGAGACAAATGAACTGGTATTGGAATCTGATGAGGATGCAACCAAAGAGAATTACAAGAAAAGTCCACGAAGCAAAGAACATCGTAAAAAGAAAAAAAGGCAGTTGTACAGGCGGGAAAAGTTGAACAAAAACCTCGAGGAATTGAAAATAATGGCAGGAAATAGAAAAGAATGAAAGAGATGTATTAATCAAGTATCCTACTCGTTTGCACTACCGGACGAGCTGCATATTTTTTTATTTTATTTATTACTAATGATAAATTGGGACATTAGTTGTATTCATTATTTATCCGACGACATTTTCAAGTGCTTATTTTGTTAGAACACGAAGTAGCACTTCGATTAAAGATTTTAAATTACTTTTTTATCGAATATCAGGCTTATTTTACTTAAAATAATTGCATTGCAAAAATTTATTCAGTTTATGGAATTTATGGTAATAAAATATTAGCAAATACCCTTTCTATACTTTGTAAGACGTAGATTAATGATTTTTAATTTGCACCTAAAGACTGTTTAAATCACTGTACGACAGAAAATACAAAAAATAATTAACAAAGGGGGCAACTGAAATACATAAAAGAAAAATGAGGAATGGAAGACGAATATTTTAAACTAGATGTTTAATCAACCTAAACAATTTGAAGAACTCTTCACAACTAGTTTTCAATTGATTTAAAATATTTTTTACTTCAATATTCAGTCAGCGTATGTGATAGTGGTTCTGATCACATTTACTAACATAACAATTATAAATGCGTACGCGCCCACTGAAGAAACTAAAAAAGACATTAAAGATTCTTTCTATGACCTGCTCAAACGAGAATGCTAAAGGGTGATTCGTTTAGAGGTACTTTTTTCAATAAGAAAAAACAATGAAAAAAATAAATTTTATTTGAAAATATTTATTATGATACAAAAGAACCATTCTTAACAATTACTTCTTAAAGATAATTTCTTTTAAATACTGGCCATGACTACGATTAAGTTGGTTCATTCTGAAGTTTCAATTCTCGATGACTCGTTCCAGCATTTCGATTGGTATTTCACCAATGACTCGAGTAATATTGGCTTCCAATGACTCAATCGTATCTGATTTATTCATGTAGACTTTGGACTTTAGGTAGCCCCAAAAGAAAGAGTCTAGAGGTGGGATGTCAAGGATCTAGGCGGCCAATTCACTGGAACAAAGCGTGAAATAATTTGTTCACCGATTCGTTCTCGCAGTAAAGCCATGCTTACACGGGCTGTCTGGCAAGACACATCATCTTGTTGAAACCAAATGTCGCCGAGACCACGAGCTTCAATGTCAGGTACCAAATAGTCCGTTATCACGGCACGATAACGGTCTCCATTCACAGTAACATTCTGGCCGGCTTCTGTTTTAAAGAAATATGGACCAACGATTCCACTAGCCCATAAACCACACCAAACAGTTGTTTTTTCAGGGTGTAATGGCAACTCTTGAACCTCTTTGGGTTGTTTGTGGATCTCAGTGGATCTTCTGAAAGCTTATCAAGAGCCCATCGACTGAAACGGTGACGACTCGGAAGGTCGGTTGGCTTCAGCTCTTGCACTAATTGAATTTTGTATGCTTGTAAACCAAGATCCTTGTAAAATACGCCAAGTTTTTGCATATGACAAGCCAAGCTGTTGAGAACGGCGACGAATCGATTCTTCATTATTTTCGAGTACACTATCCGTTACCGCCGCTATATTTTCTTCAGTATGTGCTGAATGTGGTCTATTTGGTCGCGTGTTATCCAATAATGCAAACTGGATTTCAAACTTACTAATCGTATAGCGAATTGTACGTTCGGTAGGCCGTATATGTGGACCATAAATTGCTCTAAGCGCACCAAATACGTACAACTCAATAATTTCTAGACGCTGTACCGGGCTAAGTCTTTATCATGAAATGTCAAACAATACTGAACAAAAGCGAAATGGCAGTTTGACAGTATTCATGTACGATCTCCAATCAAATCCCCACCAAAAAAAAAGTACCTCTAAATGAATCACCCTTTATAAAGCACCCGGAAATTAGCTCATCATTTTGCTCGGAGATTTTAATGCAAACATTTGGAAATGAAGAGCTTTGTATGGATATTACCACACAGTCTACATGATTTAACAAGAGCCAATGGAGAAAGATTGTTAGGACAAAGGTTCCAATATGCGGCTGATCAATTGGAAACACTTTCCCTGAAGCCAATAAAATAGGTTTGAAAATCAATGTTAGTAAAACCAAATCCATAAAAGTAAATGCAAGAAACAACACGCTATTTACTATCAACAACATTGAAAATGTGGAAAACTTTACGTATCTTGGAAGTGTCATAACAGAAGGCGGAGGTACAGAGAACGATATTCGTGTGAGGATACGAAAAGCTCAACAAGCATTCAGCATGCTCAACCCTGTTTGGAGATCTGGCGAGTATACTACAAGGACAAAGATCCGTGTATTCCAGTCAAATGTCATGTCTGTTCTACTGTACCTGGAAAGTGACAAAAACCCTTACAGATAAACTGCAGGTCTTTATTAATAAATGGCTACGACGAATTTTTCGTATTTTCTGGCCTAACATCATCAGAATCGAAGATCTAGTACACCTGACGGAACAAAAAAAGGTAAAACATCAAATAAAGTCCAGAAATTGGGGTTGGATTGGTCACACACTCAGGAAAAATAATTCCAGTATTGCAAAGATTGCCCTAGAGTGGAATCCCCAAGTAAGAAGAAAAAGAGGTCGCCCAGTACAAACTTGGAGAAGATCCATCATGGACGAGATAAGAGGTCAAGGAAAGTCTTAAAATGAGGTGAGGGCTTTAGCGCAAAATAGAACCCGATGGCGCGTTTTTGCTGAAGCTCTATGCTCCACTTAGTTCATGAAGTTCAAGAGTTCAAGAATATATATATATATATATATATATATATATATATATATATATATATATATATATATATATATATATATATATATATAATGGAGAAAGATTATGTAGACGGTCCGATAAGTTGTTAGTCTCACCGCCCGATGGCACCACTATCTCCACGAAATCCACCATCGTGTAATAAATTCTCGTAGATGGCTTATGTCAAAATTTCAGCCGAATCGGACTCATAGTTTTATTTTGACCGCGTGTGAAGGCGGGCGTGTCGGCATATTTTAGAAAAATGGAAAAAGGGCAATATCGCTCGGTGATTCTATTCTTGTTTTTGGAAGGTAAATCGCGCAGCGAAATCAAAGGGCGCTTGGATGCTACATACGGTGACTCTTCTACTTAGATGACAACCGTCAAAAATTGGTTTAACGAATTTCAACGTGATCGCACGTCAGTTTTTGATACGCCACGCCTCAGTAGACATCTCAAAAGACCGTGTATGCCATAACCTGTATGACATGGGCATGAAAAAGCTGTCGGCGCAATGGCTGTCGCGTTTGCTTAATCCGGACAACAAGCGCAACCATGAGACCACTTCAGATCAGTGTTTGACGCTACTTCAGCGTAATTCGAAGGAGTTTCTATGTCGTTTTGTAATCGTCGACAAAACATGGATCCACGGGTACAGACCAGATACCAAGGAACTGTCGAAATAGTGGACGGCACCCGGTAAACGTGCTCCGAAGAAGGCGAAGACTGTCCTATCGGTTGGACATGCGATGGTCACTATTTTCTGGGATATACAAGAGGTGGTCTAGATCAACTACCTGGAGAATGTCAAAACAGTCACAGGGCTCTACTACGCCGAATTATTGGTCCGATTTGATGCCGAATTGCAGAAAAAACGACCCTATTTGGCAAAGAAAAAAGTGCTCGTCAACTATGACAACGCACCAACTCATACCTCCATTATCGCCACAACGAAATTGGTCGAATTGGGCTACGAATTGTTGCTCCATCCACCGTATTCCCCAGATTTTGCCCCGTGTGACTTCTTTTTGTTTCTAAACTTGAAAAAGGCAATCGCTAGGCAGAAATTTAAGTCGAATGAGGAGATCATCGCCGCCACACAAGCTTACATTCTAGACATCGAGAAAATTTATTTTTCAGACGGGTTAGAGAAGTTCTGGGGAGAATCGCTGGGTCAAGTGTATTGAGCTAAAAGGAGACTATGTTAAAAAATAAATCTCTACTTCACCAAAATTTTAGTTTTTCTTTTGTAGGCTTAGTGCTTATCGGACCATCCTGGTATGTCAACTAGCCGCACTTAGTTTCCTCATAAACCGATTCATAAGGGAAGTTGGAAAATCCCAGGCAGTACGGATTGCAATTAGATTGATCATGTATTAATTTTCAAGAGATGGGCGTCCTCCATCCAATCGTTACAGAATCAAACAGAGTATAAAAATGCAATAGAGGAGCAATTAAATAAAGATGAAAATAAATAGAACAAAAGTTACTTAGAGTTAGTCAATTTATCCATTTCCTTACTTATTTTGAACGTATGTTTTTTTAAACCTAAATCCAAATTTTTAAGCAAATTTGTCGTGACGATGAAAATTACTCTACACAACGTCAAGTTACTGGCGTATAATATTGTTTGAATGAATCATCACGAATGAATTTGGGTATGAATATTTAAGCTATTCAACTAGTATTTGTCCTCGAGCCGTACATTTAATTGAAAAAAACAACAACCAAATCTTTATTATTTTCACTGAGGAATTTTGATATTTCTAGTTTTTGTAATTATTTTTATATTCTTCGTCATTAGCACATCATAAAGTTTAAACTGATCTATTCAATACTTAGATTTTCTCTGTTGTCTAATTTTTCTTCTCTGATGTTTAAGGCTGTATGTAAGTTTTTCTAAGGCTATGTTGAAGATCTATCATGATAGCGCGTCTCCATATTTTAGTCATCTTGTAGGCACTACAAATTAATGGCGGTAACGTGTGGTTCTAAATTCTGAAATCGGTTAAAATTTACTACTAATAAGATATCTAATCAAGAAAACTAGGAAATGATCAGAGACATCATTCTACACGTGGTTTTTTGTTATTTTTGTATAATTTTAAAATCTTATTATAAATCAATCTGACAAATGAAGTTATCAAGTAAACATTTTTGATTCTTTCAACTGTTATAAAACATATTTTCAAGACAGCGGCAAACCATTTGTAATAATTTCGTCTCTCAATATTTATACTGACACATTAATCTTTAAAAATTAAAATGTCATTTGTAACATAGTCCATGTGTTTTGTTTTGTAAGACAGTGTCTGAAGAATGTATCACATAATTTCAGATTTGGTGTGAGTAGTAGAACAAATTGTGATAAATGAAAACTTTAAACACAAAGATTAAGTAATGATATAGTCAACATTCATTTTGGTGATGTCGTTTCCCAATGGCTCAATCATTGTACGATAAGCTGCAACCCGGAAAATGTCTGTTTAGGCCATTTGTAGGCCAGGTGTTGTCGTCGTAGCTAGAGTGGACCTATGAACTTATCCACTCTGCTATACGCTCTGCTCTAGGATATTTCGTGAAGTCGGTGTGCGAAACACCCTAGGCACTTATCCCTTATTCAAGTTGGGACGTTGAATTGGTCTTTTCGAAGGATAAAATAAAACTAATTCGTAGAAAGCGAAGACAAAGCCTCAGAGTCTAAGGTAGGTGGAGCAGAGCCCCGCTAGTCGGCTCCCTAGAGTTTAGGGCTCTAGGAGAGACCGAGGTAGACTGTCCTTTGGTTTGTATTCATTGTGTTGGTCGTGTGTGTTTTTGGGTGTTTTTCTTGTAATGGATGGCTACGCTGTCCTGTTTTAGGCTTTTGCCTCTTCAGGACGTGTTTTCCTTGGTATTGGGTGTATGGCACTGAATTTGATATGTGTCCACTGGTGTGTTGCGTAGTGTGTGTTGGTGGTTGTTGCTGCTCTCACTAGTCCTGGACAATCGGGGGCAAAAGGGATGCAAGTGAACGGTTCCTTTCAGAATTTTGGTCTAAAACAAAATTAGTAAGTATATGAAAATGTTTATAAGTTTATTAATTTACAAAATTTATTAAATTATTGTATGAATATCGCGACGCGTGAGGGCAGCTGTGGACTGGTACCTCAAAAAATCGACGGGGGGTATCATAGTGCAATGGGATCGGAAAACCACAGAAAACCGATCCCCCCCCCCCCCCCCCCGTCGGGGTCAGTTCGAAGTGAACATTTAGTATTATAATAAGCGACGGTAAAAGAGGGGAGTTGCCTCCTGTATGTCAATGTATTCATCATTGAGCTCGTTGCTGGCGAGTTCCAGCAGAATAGCGGGTAGGAATGGGAGTTTGGGTTTAGGTTTTCTTCTGAATACATTGCCGAGGGATGAGCAGGTAGTTTTGAGGATGCTTTGGGCTCTGAGGTTTTGGCCCCGGATGGTGCGAATTGTATAACCCCTTCTCAGAGAGGAAAGCCTCTCATTGATGGGCTGGATATTCGACAGGCGATGAATGAGTGCGGAAGGATAGTCGCATCGTTTTCTGTTTAGTTTACGTAAGATTCTCCTTTCCAGTGTAAGTAGTCTATTGCTGAGATGTTTGGGCATCACAGCACAAATGCAAGATCTGTACTCGAGATGACCGGTTTGATAAATGTTTTCTATGTATGGATAAGTGTACGTGGGTGTGTGCGGCCGAATTTGCCACAAAGAGCGTTGAGAAGTCCGAGTCGGCTCCTAACCTTATTACAGGTTCTGTCAGTATCGTCTCTCCAGCGTAATGTTTGCATGAACAGCACGCCGAGATATTCGACCTGGTTTCGGAGACGGAGTCGTTCTCCCCACAAACTCAAATTGTGCCTTTCGTTGATGATAGGTGTGATGTATTGACTGTGATATGGGTGCCTGAAAAGGATCATCTGTGTTTTGTTTGGGTTAGGTGTCACTCTCCATCTCTGACACCATTGTTCAACAAGGAGCAGATGATTTTGAGCTGACCTAAGTGTAGTGTCGACGTGTGGTGTAGTTATAAGGAGTGCTGTGTCGTCTGCGTATAGTAGAGTAGTTGTATTGGTATATCTAGGGTTAGGGAAGTCGCTGTTGTAAATTGTGTAGAGTATTGGTGCCAACACGGAACCCTGAGGGACTCCCGCTGTGGGAGTGAAGGATGTAGAGAATCGATCGCGCTCCTTGACTGTGATTCGCCGTTGAGAGACATATGAGTGGATGAGTCTGACGAATGGAGTTGGTAGCCCGATGCTCACAAGTTTCTTGACCAGTCCCACATGCCAGACTTGGTCAAGTCCTTTGGTTTGGAAATCAATTAATATTTATACATAATATTTTACAAGATTCCAAACCAAAAGACTAATGAAAAAATTGGAAAAGGAAGGAAGGCGGGGCGATGCGCGCCAAGAGTGCTCATTGGTCACTCTTGACCGAGCACTTGGCGACATCCCCCCTCCTTTCGAGACTCTGAGGCTGTGGAAAATTTTATTGAAAATTTTAAAATATTACAAGTTTAAGAAATGCGAAAAAAAATATATAGAATAATGAATACAGTAATTTAAAAGTGTCCAAAATAAATTCAAAAAGTTCGTAACTCACATACAACACTTATCTTGAACCTAGGGGGGCCAGATGTTACTGCATCTCCCTCTGCGGCATGCTCCATCCACGGTCGGTGTACCATTCCTCCCAGCGGGTTCGTCTTCTTCTCTGCTATCCGGCTTCCATCCGCTTATCCTGGGGTCTCGTAGGCAAGTTTGCCTGGGGCTCCGTGGTGACGCGGACCACATATCTGGAGAGCAGGCAGGGACTGTGGCTACTCCAGGATTTTCGTAGCTTCCGGGGCTTCAAAACGTCGAAGAAGGCTGGCTCGCTGAGACACCTGGTGCACTGAAGGCATCAGGATTGCTGTAAAGCTCGATGGCGGAGTGTTAGAATATAACTTTCTAACGCTCCGTGGCTCTCCCCACTGTTCACTTAACTTTAACCCATGTTAAAGTCAATGGAGTGTTGCCTTCTGTGGGTCAGGAACTGGGTCGTAGGTTCGGATTTTAATTCATTTGTTGGGCGCCATGTCGTCGTGGAAATCAATTAATATTTATACATAATATTTTACAAGATTCCAAACCAAAAGACTAATGAAAACATTGGAAAAGGAAGGAAGGCGGGGCGATGCGCGCCAAGAGTGCTCATTGGTCACTCTTGTCCGAGCACTTGGCGATAGTGTATTGCTTATTATTGTTAACTCTATATCTATCATACCTCGTTCTAAATATATTTATATGTTACGAAACTTTTCTTGTTTTTTTTACTGGTTGTTGTTTTGGGCTGTTGTCATCCATCTTATTGTAGTGTTTTCTTAGGATTGGCATTCCAGATATTCTGAGATTTCTTCCTTCTCATTTGTATCACATGGTAGCCAATTTTGCTTATTCTATCTACTAATTTGTCTGGCTTAGAATACAGCATTTATCTATATTTGATCTATATATACTGGGGTGCAAAATAAAGCGGACAATCAAATTTTTCCCAAAAACTGGCGTTTAAAAAAGTTTAAGATGTTCCCAATTAAGTATTTAATAATAAACAAAATTTAAAAGTAAAATTTATTACAACTCAGGAATGTTGTAACACAGAAAAAACAATAAACAATTCAAAGCATTTGAAAATCTGCAAAGAAACAATTTTTTTTTTAATATAAACATTTTTTATGAAAAACCATAATACAGTCTATCTTTAGTAGAGTGTATTTCCTCCACAAGCCCTAATTACGGCTCTCATTCCATCAGACATACTTCGGATTAAGGTAGCAAAGTCTGCTTGAGAGATTTGTTGCCTTTCGTCACGCTTGCTCCAAATCATTCATGGTTTCAAACTCACCATGGTTACGTCGAATACGTCGTACCAGAATATCCCATCATGCTCTATTGGATTTATGTCTGCGCTCCTTGGAGACCACGGTAATAAACGAATCCCAACTTCATCCAAGTAATCCCGTGTTATTCTTGCGATGTGCAAACGAGCGTTATCTTACATCAGACGAAAGTTTTCTTCAACAAATGGGGCAAACATTCCTGAATATACCGTTCAGCCTTCAAATTGCCCCCTTGAATTGTAACAAGTTCTGTATAAGCCTTTAGGGGAATGCCTGCCCACACCTCATCCACCAAATTGAACTCTCGGAGTAAAACAGCATTGCTGATAACGTTCACCAGCTCTTCTCCATATCCTAGTCCGCCCATCTGATGAGTATCTGTTAAATCTTGATTCGTCGGTGAAAAAAGCACAGCACTCCAATCGTCAACACCCCAATTAACATTACCTCCGATGATTTGGTGTTAATAGAGGTCCCGTGACAGGTATTCTGGACCTTAATCCATATTTATTCAAGCGTCTTCGAACGGTATAAACGGAAACGGTATTTATGGACATCATTTAATCGTTGAACAAGTACTGGTGCAGATAATGTACGATCGAGTAACGCTTGTAACCTAAGAAAGCGATCTTCAACTTGACTTGTGGTTCTCCGTCTACCTTGACCTGGCCTCCTGGCGTATTGTCCATCATCCTGTAAAGCAACAGCTTGTGCTACTTCTTCTGGTGTCATTATTTTTTTATGTAAGTTTTAAACAGGAGACAATACAAAAACCTACAGCTGAACTTATAATTAGGTGCAGTACCACAATAAACTTAAATTAATACTAAGCCACTATTTCACATTAATAACAAAACATATGTGTAAAAGTGTTGTTATTTCTCACAAAACATCTAAACTGGTTCAAACAAGAACAAAACGTTATCGCTAATAAGGCATAAAATACAATTCAAACAAATTAAACAAGTTTTGATCTAAACACCAACAAAAACAAAAAAATCTGAGTGTCCGGTTAATTATGCACCCCAGTGTGTTTTTCATTAATCTTATGGGAAAATATCTTGTCAGAAACTTAAGAATTTTGTTGAGCAAGGTAATTGTATGATAATTGTTACAATTTTTACTATTTCCTTTTGTGTTTATTGGTATGGCAATTCTGGTCCTCCACTGTTTTAGTACATGCTTGCTATTTAAAATTTCCTGAAAAAAAAAATACAAAGAAACACAAAAAAATGTATTAGTATGTGAGTCTCAGGTTAAAGTTTATTTTAAGTGGATTAAATTACTTATTTACAATAGTTTATTTTTTAGCTAATATTATTTTACTCATCATATCACGTCTTTCCTTTTTTGAGATCTTTTCTATTATTATTACAAAAGTTAAAAAATATTGTTGAAGTCTGAACTTATTAGCAATCAATAATAATATTAATGAGTTCGAACATACGCTTCGAACAAAAATATCCACGCTATCGGTTTCCAAAGAGATAATAATTATATCTAGGTCTAGTGTACTGTGCCAGTGGGTCGCATTGACCTGTATTCCAACTGTTTTGAATTTTCCTTGAATAATAATATAACGTTTACCGACATAGGAGAAGCTCATTTTTACGCGAAATGTGGTATTTTAAAATTTCGCCAGGTCAGACGTAATTTGCATGAGAAATACTTTAATCTTAGCATTTATTTGTATTTGTTTTGGCAAATCTGCCGAATAAATGACCTATATATTTAAAGATAAGTATTAGGTGTTTTGATATGGATAAAATGCATGAAAATAACAATGCATATATATGTAATAAACAAAGTGGATAGAAATATAAAAGCTTTTTGGTTTTGATGTGGCTCCCTCTTATTTTGAATATTGTAGAGGTATTACCTTCACCTTTTTTATATGATGTAAACAACTCGACGGATCTATAGCCACTATCAAATATCATATAAAAATCATTCACTTATATGGTATTCTTTCATTTTGTCTAGAACCTAATAAAGATGGGTTGAATGGGATGAATTTAAATGTAAAAAATACTAGATATTGTTTTGAAACATGGTCGATTCACTGAGAGATTTTGTAGAAGCCCTATTGATCTCATTAGACACTGTGCCCAATATTTGTTCCAAAGTTTTTTTGTTTTCGGTGTCCATAATTTGGTGCCTCATTCGCTAATAATGGATCAAAAACAAATTCGAATGTGACTTTCTCATCATTTTAGTAAGAATAAAACGGATTTTATATGTTTTATCACTATGGATGCAACCCACCGTTCTTAAATCCAAAAAAGACACTAAGAAATTCCGTGAACACGCTATTTCGACTCCTTAACGAGTTAGGGCCCAGAAATCGGCCAACAAAGTAGTATCTGCTTGTAACCTTTTGAGCCAGTTGGATGTAAAAATTCCTGAGAAAAGACTTGGTTTACATAATAAAAAAATAATTGTTTATCAAGACAAGCCCTTCATTATTATTCTGGCACTACAACTCTATGAAGCCTCCTCAAAAATTTGTTATTAGTTTTTCTTATCCATCGTGTTCTCCCGCTATCTAATGTGGCAGGTTAGACCGGTTTTTGCTCTTATCAGTTATTATATATGTTCGTTTCACCCTTTTTGGTGCAAACTTCATTGTATAGATTTTTATGGACCTTTTCATTAGGTTTAACTGCATCTAATTTTGTTATTTTTTGTAATATTATGAGTTCGAAGATCTTTTTAGCCTTCTTTACTCTATATGGTTTTCCCTTTTCTTTGACTCTGAAAGTTCCCTCATTCTCAATTTTTTTTCTGAGAGTTTTCCAAGTATTTCAGTTGCAGTGTCTCTAATACTAGAATTTTATTAAGATTTACTAAGGATATTTTGTTTCTAAGTAACCCCTTACAATAAATGTAAGTTCATATGACTCTTATATATCTAAATATCTTTATTTTTAATATAAATAATCTCTTCCATTTCTCCTGGAGCATTAGACAAACAAAGCTCTGTCTAGATTGTATAAATTTATTTAAATCGCATGAAACTGCAGCAGTGTAGTCCGTGTGGAATATCAGACGATCACAGTCAAGGTTTGCAATAAATTTGCCAGAACAGGGACTGCGAATTGGGTCGCCGGAGTAATTTTATCGCAAATGTACATACATTGTCGTCGGTCGATAAGTTTATAATAAATTTCAAGTGTTCATTACCACAAATATTTTTATGACAGTTAGAATAAATTCACATGGTTCTTTTTGCTTTAAAGTTAATTTTTTATCTTCCCTGCTTTGAAGTCACTTGGTAGAGTGATCAAAATAGAGATCTTTTTACAATATGGTCAACAGCAGAGCATAATAATTTGGAAATCTATAATATATTAAATTTCTACTTAAAACTGATTGGCACATCAAGACTACGAGTAATTATCTGTTTTTAGTTCTTCTCAGCTTTCTCAGAAAAACTAAAATTTTAAACTACAAAAAGTAGTTTTCTTATAACTGTTTCTATTCTAACCGTCTGTAGGTTTTCATTGCTTTGTATCTACGAACTATCTGCTAGATAGAGCGAAGGTAGCTTTCCAATATCTAATTGTTCAGTGTTTTTAGGGCGATTACTTAACAAAATCGAAAATAGTCTAGTTTTTTTTCTTTTTTAAAATTTATTTAAAATGAAAAAATTATGGTTGTTTATGATTTTCAATAATTAAATGATTGGCATATGGCAAATCGATTTACTTTTGACCAAACTAACTCTATGTCTAGTTATCCGTTTTTTTGAAACTTATACCTGTTTGACCTATATACTCTCACTTTTGGACAAAAAAGTTTCTTTTCTTAAAAAAAGATACTTCTGTCTCTCAAAGTTTTCATGTTTTATAAAGTATGTAAGTGCAAAAATTGCATATTATATTTTACACTTAACCTCAACTGTTACGTGACAGTGACACATATTGCTTTATTACCTACATTTCTCAATCACCCTATTAATTATAAATAATTTTTAAATAGGTAATAAATATTAAATGACTCACGATTACGTCATTTAATCTTTTTAACTGTATAGTTTCATTAAATCTCTCGTTTTGCAATTGAATGCGTGTGGTAGGTACTGCTTGAAGATTTCATTACACAAATGACATTAATAATAGGTGTAGGTGAGCAGTGAGCAGCAATGTGCTCCGCGCTATAGTCTATTCATTTTTTATGTGATCCACAATTCCACTCCTAGGTATTTGATGTTCTTACCGTGCTTATTTATTGGTAATACAACACAAGATTATTTGAAGTAAAATTTGAAAATATTTACTAAATTTTTGGATAAGTTACACTATGATAGTTCATTTAAAATATTTTATTTTTTTTTATTAAACATCCCATTTAATTTGCAATCTGTAACTAAACATTTAGGAAAAATGTCCAGTGACAGTTACTACTACACAACACTATACCAAGTACAGTATAGAAGAGTACTAAGATTCGAAAAGTCTGCAGATCACATGGAAAATGCCTTCTTAACCTTCGCTGGATGGGGCTGAGCCAATGCGTTGGGATGATTTTCTATGCGTTCGTCATACTTCTGGGAGAAGTAGGATATTTCTTCTTTGGCAGATTTCATTTTAAGATCACGGGCAATAACACTATTTGTTACGTACCACGGACCGTTTACGATAATCCTAAGTACTTTGGACTGGAATCTTTGTAGAATTTCAATATTTGAGTTGGATGCTGTCCCCCACAACTGAATTCCTTAGCTCCATATCTGTCCATATTTTAGGACAGCTTTGTAATTTGGCAATTTATTGATAACTTTGTCCTCCGAGTTAATCTTGGGTCCAGAAAGATTCCCAGATATTTTACATCTTCTTTTTCCTATCAGAACTGACCATTTAATGCCACATTTGGATACGCACTTCTTCGTAGGGTGTAGGAAACTTGGATAGATTTAATTTCATTTGCTTTATTCGCCAGGTTTTTCGCCAAGAAGAAATAACATCCAAGTGAGTCTGCAATATTTGAGAAGCAATGACAGGATATTTGTAATATGCCATAACAACGCACTGACAGCGTTATCAACTGCATATTTGGGCAAACATGTATGGGCTTAGAGTTGTGGTTTTGTGTTGATACCTTACTTGAAAATGTCTATTTTGAAGGTAGGATTTGAGAATAACGAAAATGTTGTTCGGTAAGCTTTTTCTGATTTTGTATAATAAAGTTCTCAAAGTTTGGCGTGATGCCATACTTTATCGAAAACTTTTACGATGTCTGAAAATTCAGCAGAGCAGTATTCTTGACACTAAGAGGATTTATTTAATTTTTTTATAACTCGGTAAACTTTTTCGTTATAGGCGTGCTTTGCTCTATATTTAAATTGACGGTTAGGAATTAATTGATTTACATTCAGGATTGGTTCTATTTTCTCTACAAGTAATTTTTCTAGTAAGTTTACCATAGCAGGCAGTAGGCTAATAGTTCTGTAGGATGTTGTTTGCTCAGCAGGTTTTTCTGGCTTAGGGATTAGTATAATTTGGACTACCTTTCACAAAAGCTGAAAGTACCCCGCCCTTAAAGCAGCATTGTTTATTTGTGTCAAATACCTGAGTCCTTTCAGAAACAACAAATGTTCTTTCAGAATTTTAGCACTAATTAAGTCGTATTCTGCAGATTTTTTTTATTCCACATATTTAAGGATCTTGTGACATGCTTAACGGTGAAATTTTGAACAGGTAGTTACCGTTGATATGTGGTTTGCAGAAATGCGTTCATTTAATCTTTAATGTCAGAAGTTATTTTCAGCGGGATATGGTTGGAAGACTTTTTCTAAATGCTCGGCAAAAACATTGACTTTGTCTTCATTACTTTTTGCGCAGTGACCATCTAGAGGACTTATAAGAGGGTTTCTAAATTGAGGCCTTTTTAATTTTTTACAGCTTTCCATAAATCATACTCAGTAGCAGTTCTCTAAGATAGTTTTGAACCTCATTGAATTTATTAGTATGTAGTAAGGTCTTGAGTTATAGGGAAGTTTGATTGCTAGGTTTTCTTTATTTTCCGTTCTACTCTGCTACTTTTTTTTTAATTATCGAAGATAGTTCTTGAGGTATGCTAGTTGACCCTTTGCTTGGAGTTAAGTCCCATATCACTTTCTGCATCGATCTTGTAAAATGTTCCACTGTGTTCGGATTATCATTATTATAAATTATTTTAATTAAATTTAAATAAAGAGACCACAAACTATAGGGCCATAAAACTTCTTTTTGATATAATATTCCCTGGAGCCTAATGTATGCTGATAATGTAGTATTGTTAGGAAATACTGAAAGGGATCTATAACAAAATCTGAAACAGATTTAGATAAAGACAAGCTCTTAAAAAAAGGCTTAAAACTTAAGTATTTGGAATGTTCATTAAAGATGGAGTTACTACCACAAATAACATGAAAACTTTGGATGGTGAAATTATTTTGAAAAGTAATAGTGTAGGTAACGAATGGTGTGTTGTATGTAACAGAAAGATTTCAATGAAATTAAAAGAAAAAAATCTCTAAAACTGTCGTAAGATCATTATAAGACTATATGATGAACGGAATTGAATGTTGGGCAGTTAAAAATAAAGAGTAACAATTAATACATTTGGTGAAAATGTGAATGCGTAGATAGATGAGTGGAGTGAAAAAAGGGTAAAATTAAAAATAAATATATTAGGGAAAGTTCACGATTGTCACTAATTGATGCGAAAATGAGGTAAGAGCCATAAAATGATACAAAAAACGAATAGAAACATCGCCAAATGATTTTTGAAACCATTTTCATTTCAACCAAAGAAATGTGTATTGGTTAGCTAACCATTTCTTCGCTGAGGAGAATAATAAGAAACGAGGTGGTGTATTATCACCGTGTCACAAGGAGAAAGTGTTTTTGCGTTATATAGCTGATTCGGATTACCAAAACATTGCAGGAGAAATAGTTGGAATCCACCAAAGTACCATCTAAAAAACAATTAGTTATGTATAAAATCTGGCAGAAATCAAATCTATGGATCAAGTGTCCCTTTTCCCTCAATGAAGAAATAAGTCCAGCTTCTTTGGTAGCAAGGTTATTCGATTCCAGCCGTTATTGGAGTTGAATGGGAGATGAATATATAAACGGCAAACGTTTTGCTAGCAATAATGTTCAAGTAACGTGCGATGCAATGGCTCTGGTCTACACATACAAGTAGAATCAGGAAAACGTCTGCCATTATTTGTTTCGTTATGCGTCGCAATACAAAGATTTTTGCTCCTGGCAGATGAAGGGTATGGAATAGAATCCTCTTTAATGACTTATCATCGAAACCGTAATACACCACAAGAAATCCGATACAATCATTCGTTGAAGAAACAAAGATGATGTATTGAACGTTGCTTTGGACGGTTGAAGCAAAAATTTTCCATACTGCAATATAAAGCTCGATTGAAGTTTGAAAGCATCCGTAAACTAATAGTGTGCTGCGTTCTGCGTTATAACTACACAACATCGCAAAGACACTACGCGATCTAGACTTGGGAATGCACTCTCTGCTGCAACCAATACGGTGCACACTTCTCCTAGTTTGCTTATTTCCCCCCACTCCTCCACTCCAAAAGCGAGATCGCGCGTTCAGATGTTAGGAGCCATTATTTACATTTTTCGCTACACTTAAATGAAAATCGAAGATATCCAAGTTAGAGAATGATTGTTGAACTTTAATATTGTGTTTTCTAAATTAAAATCGGATAACTTCACTTAATATGCTGAGTCATCCAAAATATCGGTGCAAAATATTCAAACTAAGATTTTAACAGCTTCCTTCTTGCGCCTGCTTAAACAACATAATATTATAAACATTATCCACAGAATTAGATTTCCAACTTTAAAAGGGCCTAAAGGACCTAAAAAACGTTTGTCTTTTGATTTTCTACAAAATTCTATACATTGGCATAAATGTAATAATTTTTTTTTTATTTTGAGAAAAAACCTATGACCTATTTTTGATAAAATAGTATTAATATAAATGGATTAATAGTGAAAGAAGCCCCGACAAATTATTATTCGGAGAATTTTTATTTCTTTTTGCATGTTTTTACTAATGATTTATTATCATTCTCAGTTGTCTTACTAAGTGCTATTCATAATTTCAGATACATAAATAATATTACCACGGTGGTGTGCTCGATGATCTCATAACTTTGCAACTGAATATAGATAGTTTTTGAGAAAATCAAGAGCTTATACCAAAATAAATAGGGGGAAAACATTAAGTAATTACGAAAGAACAAAAATACATCACCGTATTGATGATTACCTCATTCCTTACAATCACCAGCTCTTGTAAGTTACATTCCACGCTTAATTAGTTTAATTAAAAATTTTTATTTTGAGTCACACCCAAAGAAATATTTCAAAGAATGTAAAGTCTGTTGTGGAGTCGGCTATGAAGAAACTTGCTTTATCTCGCACCTATAGTGTTATGTTTCTATGTGAAATCATCCGTTAAATTGTAGTCTTTGTTGACGAGGTGTTTTAAATGCCTCGTTTCCATTTTTTAAATTTGAGAACGTGAATTTTGAACCCCTGGTTAGACCAGAGAATTAATGATTTTCCCGTGACATTCGTTGTTACAGATATCTAACAACTGCTTTTGATAAATGTGGTGAAAACAATACGTAATAAAGAAAATATGCAAAAGAGTGAACGTCATTTCTTACATTTACAATTTAAGATTGCTATTTGATTTTAAATACTAAAGGTGAAGACAAGTAAATTATATGGAAAAGTGACACAATTTTAATTAAAAAGCATAGAAAATCCTTTAAAATGAAGGTTTGCAAGTAATTTTTCTTAGTTTCTTGCTTAATTATTGCAAAAATAACTTCAAAAGTTGATTTTTCTAAAACCTTTCTAAAAATGCACATTAATCTTTGACTTTGTTTAAGAATAAGATTAATCTCAGAAATATTTAGTTTTAAAAACTTCAAGAAGTCACTTAATAGTTATTGCAAAATGGAAATTATTTATCCCAAAAAGCTTTTATCTACAACGTTATTATGTGTAAACTATTGGGTCTATATAAATACTGAAAGCATCAGATTAAAGAAAAAGCTTACTCTATCTAACTAAATCATAAAACGATTAAAAATTCTATGCTACATATTGTAAAATAGGTTTGCAAAATTACTGTGATTTTAAACTTATAAACAATTAAAATAACTCAGACGCGATAACATGTAGGAAATTAATTGGTTTGTATTAGTTATGTTGGCATTTTTACAAAATTTCAAAAAAATATCCTACCACCCTTAAAACCCGAGTTAGCCCTTTTTGTCCAAAATTTACCGGAGCTTTGTTTATTAACAATATGCAATTAAAAAAAACCATTTGAAAGATTAAAAGTTCAAGTTCAAGTTTAGACAAAAAAAATTTAAAACGATTCATTTAAAAATGAGCCATTCGTGAACCAAAGATAAAGGGTTTAAAAGCGAAAAAGTCCGGTTTTAAACAACGAAAATTAATATATTTTTGAAGTTATACTTCTATACGCGCGCTCGACGTTGGAAATTTGCACGGGGGTGAATCGGTGAAATCATTACATATGTAAGATATGAGTAAGAGAGAGACAGAAGATATATTTTCTCTCTTTCTCTCTCTAAAAATAAAAATGTTCCTTTTGTATATATATTTAATATTATATATATTATATATATAATATAATATATATTAATATTATTATTTATGTGATATGTTTTGTATTATTTATTAAATGTTCATAATTATTTTATTATTATTTCAAAATAATAATTACAATAAATCACTGTATGACCGAGAACTGTCAATTTTGAAATACGCTAGTGTCATGTCTAATTGGCAAGTTTTTTACGTGTTTGGTTCATACGCTGGTATATGTGAGTTCGAATCCCAATATGAATTTCCTTTTTTATTTTTGAAATATTTAAAAACCTCACGTTAATCTTATTAAATATATGTAATACACGCAAAAATGCTAAATTTTAAAATAAAATGAAAATTTATCTAACATAATCCGAGTTGTTGGTTTTTTATTTTTATTTTCCACAAACATTTTTTGAAGTTATACTTCTATACACGTTGGAAATTTGAGTGAATCGGCAAAATCATTATGTATGTAAGATGTAGGTAAGAGAGATACAGAAGATATATTTTCTCTCTCTTTCTCTCTCGAGAATAAAAATATTCCTTTTGTAAATATATTTAATATTTATTAATATTATTATTTTATGATTAATATTATTATCATGGTAAATTAAACATATGCGTAAGTAAGTTATGTATATTGCCATTTGTAAATACTTATGAATATTGCATTTTAATTTGTATTGTATTATTATATTGAATTATGTTGCAGTGTATTGTATTGTATTTTTATATTAATAACAAAATAAACAATGAATATTACTGCAGAGTATATGTGTAAAAATTTTTTTTTGCATTCAACTCCTTTTATACATATATGAAAATAAAAATATATATTTTCATTAAAATATTGATTCAATCCTTCATTTACTATACTCCTATTACAGGTCAAATGTTTATATACAGCAAACGATGCACCATATACCTATAAACCTAATTATTTTTCTCTTTCTGCTCTCTCTTACCTATAGCATTACATATGTAATGATTGTGCAGATTGACTCCCATATAAATTTGTAACGGCGAACGCGTGTATATATGGAAGTATAACTTCTACCGGCAGTCCCACTGGACTGCCACACCTGTTTTTTTAAATTTGGGGTACCTCGTGGCATAGATCATAAAAATGCATTTAGGTAATTTGTGAATTGTTTATTTACCCAATTAATTTGTTTAAACAATTTAAAATAAATATTTATTTTGCAAAATTTTACTTTTCTCTTATTATTATTATTAAAAAGGTTATGAAATAATAAACAACTTAAATATTTAGGTATTATAGTTATAAATAATATGTTTACCAATGAATTTTACAAAAATTAATTCTTTATTTGAAAATCAAATCTATAATAATTTTTGAATTTTGTTCATTACTCTTACAATTACTTTTGCTCGAAAATATTAAAAAGATATTTTACACAAATTAATTGTTATAAACTTTGTAGTTAAATGAAACTTATAGAATTAATCTGTAGTATATTTAATTAACATATTACAATTTACATACTTAACTTTACTATTTTTATTTCTAATGATACAAAGTTTGGAACAATTAATTTTTTTAAAATATATGTACTTGTAATATTTTTTAATACAGAAAAGTAATTGTAAAAATAATAAGCATATTTCAAGAAAAATTAACACGTGTAGTGTAACAATTTTTATCAGCCTACCACGTCGGGGGCCAGTTGTAACAATATGCAATTGCTTATAAGGGGTTGAAAGGGGGAAGTGAACAATTGGTGGACTGGAGATAGGGTAAACAACCAAATTGAAAGAGCTAGGTGATGGATAAAGGTTTCTTTATTTGAGGGACTGAAGAAACTATCTACAAAAAAATACTTACAGAGATATCCTGGGCAACAATACACAAGAAGATTCCTAAACTATTTAAAATGGACGCCGTTTAAAAAAATCCTCTTGCTGTTTAGAAAGAAAGGCTTTTCTTTCTTAAAAAATTTTAAGGGTGAAAATTTTTTAAAAATTTTGTTTAAAGAGACATTACATATTTATTTTTATTTCACACAAACAGTTATTACAAATAAAATTATCCAAATTTATGAACAAACTTTACATTGAGTAAAATCTTTTAACAAAACAGAATTTAGGCTATGTTTATCAACAATTATTGTTACATTGAACCTTCTAACAAAACAGACTTTAAAATTTTGGTTGTGTACCAAATGACAGAAAAGGATAATACTGACTGTCATAATGTCGAAATGAACTATCAAACTTTTTTGAATTATTAATAAATTATTAAGGTTAACTTTATTTAAAAGAAAACTAAAATATGACAATTAGCTGATCCATAAAACTTATATTTATTTATATTTGTTTAATTTGTCTTGGAAGTAAATCTTAGTATATTAACGAAGAATGTTTATTTTATTTAGAAAAATTTAACAAAACTACTTTGCTTTACTGGCTGATTATTTCTTTTTAAGTTATTAAGAAGGTTTGTTACCATGGAATTGGATACAAAAAAACACTGTCCCACACAAACTTCAAACGATCTGGAGGCAACATGGAAACTGGACAAATGTTGGGAAGATGAAACATCGAATTGGACTTCAGGTTATCCTGATGATAATAATATGCATTCTTCAAAACTTGGCTGCTTAATTTTCACTTAAAACCATGTAAGCCTCACTTAGCCCTCAGACACACTTTTTATCAAATCCCGTGACACGTAATACAGCAACAAACCGGTGATTATCTAGCTTCACAAAGCTGCCAAATAGCAATTGAGCTTAATCACCTTTTTCTAACTATAACTCATGGAATTAGAATGGAAATTTGCCGATTTTTAAAACTCTCTGCTGAGAACCATCTTTTCCCGTTCAGAACCCAATCTGTTTCTCTTATTGACTGCTCACTAACGAATTTCTGATTACAAAAACGAATAACGATTACGAATTTTAAGACAATCCGGACTCAAACGTTGAAACCGACTGCTATTGCGGCTGGTACATCGAGGAGTGGCCTCATCGTCCCAAATCAGTATAAAAAAAAACGGAAAGATTCCTTTTTATTTGATGCGCAAATATCTAGGCGAAATCAAGATCAAACGAAATAGCAATTTTTTTCGGTGTTCTATTTTATACGGGGTGAAACGAAAATGCTACAATAGATTTAAGTTTTAAGACTTATATTCATCGATTTATAAAGAAAGCAGCGCTAATGTGGAATATATTTGAAGTAATTATATTGTACCTCTCTATGAGAAAACTTTTCGTTTTTTATTTTCTTTGTTAGGTCCTATACTTATCGAAAAACCCAACTATAAAAAATCCTGAACGCAAAAATCAGTTATAAAAATGAAAATAGCTTTAACAAATGTTTAAACAATCAAAAAATATTTCCCTAAATTGAACAAGCGCCCCAACTAAAACGTTACGGTGTTACGTGTGCAGGTGGCCCACTAAGCTCACCAACGACGAAAAGATGAGAGTGAAATTGGTCGATTACGTATCTGAATATTTCACTTTCTGCAATATTATATGAAATGCTGCTGCTGTTTCATAATCTAGGAGAAATTTCGTACGCACATTATGTAGGTACGACTACGGTTTTACTTTCTTCGGCGGGAAAGATGCAATCGCGAGTGACTGGGTTTTGGTAAAAGAACAGCAGACGGTGGTACTAGCACTGAAGAAGTAGGTTACTGTTACTTTTTGATATAATAGAACTACTGTTTATAGTGTGGTAACTGTTATTTCGACTGTTTTGACAATTTAATTATTTCATAGTTAAATGCCATTAAGGTATAACAAACCTGTGACAGTGTGCTTTTATTCGTCTGCTATGTTACTTACTTTCTTTAAAATTAATTGAGAACCAGTCTAGAGAATTGAAAGAGCCGGAATTATAAAATGAAAATTTTTTGCAATATCTTCTTCATCTGCAGTCTAACCATTAGTGATTTGTCATCTGTTTCGACCTCAAAATTAGCTCTATCTTTTTAAGGGTCGTTTAGTTAATCGATTTTCATCTCTTTTTAATTTCATCATTTTTTTTATTTATGGTTGGCATCAGGAAAGATGTTTCCGGAGACAGAGGGTTTACTACTTGCCATTCAGGATCAGGTTATTCCAACTAAAAATATCTGAAATATATTTTCAAAGACCCTCAGATGCAAAACGACAAATGCCGAGATAGATGTCAAGCCCAAGAAAGCATCCATGATCTTACGGGGGCCACCAGACCCCTGATTTTGTCGAAACTGATTACAAAGAACGCCATGACTTAGTAGAAAAGATTCTTCCCCACGAACTAGCTAGCAAACTGAGACTTCTCCAAACCAAACTTCATCCTTATTATCAATACAGAATATAATCCCTAACAGAATGCATGAAAACCACAACTATAAACTTTACTGGGACCACACTGTACTCACAGACCAATGAGACCAACCTTCTTCTTCTTAACATGCCATACACCAAAGTGCGTAGGCGACTATCTCATTACTAGAATTCTGTTCTTGGCGGCGTGACACAGCTCGCCTGTATTGTGTATTCCTGTCCATTCTTTAATATTCCTTAACCAGGATAATTGTTTGCGGCCGACTCCTCTCCTACCTTCGATCTTCCCTTGTAGGATTAACTGTGGTATTTCATATTTTGCTCCTCTCAATATGTGCCCAAGGTAACCAATCTTGCGTTTTTTAATTCAAAGAGTTCTCTTTCCACGCCGGCTCTCTTAAGGACGTCATCGTTTCGAACTCTATCCACCCACAGACCAACCAGTAGCACATAATAGACCGGAACTGATACAAAACTGAAACACAACAACAAAATCGCCAAGTACAGAAATCTAGAAATACAAATAAGAAGACAATGGAGAATGGAAAGTACTCAAACGATACAGGTTATTCTCTCAACTACTGGAGTTATTCTGAGGAATCTCTTAGAGAACATAAAACAGCTGGGTCTTAATGAACATCTCTATAAGACCATGCAAAAAGCAGTACTGCTCTCAACATCTAGATGCGTAAGAAAATTTTTGAAGAATAGATTGAACTGATGAAGATTTACCAATTGAAAGATTTAAAATATGATTGAAAAATGGTGAATAACATCATTAATAACTTCATTTTTGAAGATAATTACTGCACCAACAGTTTAAGATATCATTACAGAACAGCCATCTATAGTCAAGCCTAAGCAATACTTAACATCTAAAGTTGCTTTTTTCAAAGTTTCTAAAACAATTCGAGCTAAGTTAAAAAAAAATAAAATCACTTGGTTTGATGGGGGTCCGATCGCCCCCATCGTCCCCCTTAGATCTGCCTATCTAAAGTAGGACAAGCAAAAAGTAATTCCAATTTTATTTAAACAATTTTTTTAAACAAATAGTAAAAATCAACTTTTTCGACTTGCATAATTTTTTTGTCATTTTTGAATCAATATGTTTTGCAATATTTTTCAAAAAATAGATTAAGACCGAAAACTGCTCTGTCTTTAAATGTAGAAAAATTGCGCGTTTTGATGATATGATAAGAAATGGTAAGTACTATATTTTGTAAGTTATATTTCAAGAGAAATTAAAAATAAGTGAGCTGGAATAAATTCCGAATCCCATGTACATATCTTAAAATCCCAAAACACCATTACAACTATTCAGAATCCCTGTAAACAAGCTTTGTGTAAACCTATATAATATCTTCAGATATTACATATAGTTTTCTTATAAATACAGATATAAGAAAAAGATAAAAATATGTAGGTTGTCATTTTTAACAAAAAAACTTCGAATCATCTCTATTTCTACTAAAACCGTTTCTATCAAATATTCTATTTGTCTGTTCAAAGAAATCCTTACTGGTGGTTGAATTATTCATTCTGTAAAATCTGATTGATTGTCTCTCAGGAAGTGCTTTATTCGATGTAAAAAGATGGCGCCAGTTTCATACGTGCAGAAAATTCCATTCTAAAACGGTACTTTAAGGTCTACGACATGGTTGTCACTGCCTTGACCTGCAAAGTAAAAAATATTTGAAATTCCAAATAATTGCTCCAAAAATATTTTTGAATTTCGTCAGATATTATTATTAAATAAATTATATATACATTACAATAAAATATACAGTACATCCGCTGGATCTTTGCACATTGTCATCATTCATTATATAGGAAATAAACCAAAACATGTTAGCCAAACTTACGTCGGTTATAAGAATTAGAAAATGGCTAATATTACAAGGGAAGTTTTTGTACTTCTCTTTTATTTCATCTAATGCATTTTGAAAACTGGGTATATGTTTATGCTTAAATTTATGCTTAAGTTCATCGATTTAGTTTCTGTGAGTAGGAAAGAAACGTAATATAAAAAATAATTCGTGAATAATGTCATACTTGTGTAAAGATCCAGCGGATGGACTATATGTATTATGCATGTTTTGTGCGTTTCCGATATGTTTGCTGTTTCTTTATTAACCTATCAAATATGATGTTTGTTCTCTTTTTAGCAACCTTTCTTATGGATAACCAAATAAACATGCATTCTCCAGGGAAGTTTACAATACAATCTATTTCGTTTAGTAAAATGAGAGCAATAGTTTTTCTGTTCGTTGTCCCACGCATGTTTGCATATCTGTCTAACTATCAAAGTCTCTGTTTTTAATATAAAATGCATGTTCATTTATTCTAACTTTTTGTCATCCTGTATTTTTACCTAGATAAAAGTTTTCACATTCAAAAGATATTTTATAAAAACATTTTTTGAGTTTTCGTTTTCATTGTTAGTTAATTTTTTTAATTTTTATTCACTAAGTTTTTTCCCAAAATCCTTCCCGTTTCATTTAAAAGAATATTATATTTGGTTGAGTTTAATAGCCATATAAAAACATGTGTAATTACCCACAACCATACCAGCAACATCAGCCTTCATTGCAAAATCTTCACTATCCTAAAATTAAACTTTTATTTTGGTAGATAGTCCATTTATAAAAATCACCGCATCATTAATTACAGCCACCAAACAATATTCAAAAGATTCTCAGAAGTTCAAATAACTTAGCTAAAGGAGTGTTCCGACTTTTTCGCTTTTGCAGTCAATGGCGGGTGGGCGTGTGGGTAGGTAGGTAATGCTTATACTTATGACGAAATAACGTATGTATTTTAAATTTAATGGGCCAATAATTTGCGTCCAAAGGGGAACCGATGCGAAGAAATGTTCAACGAACAACAAAGTGCCATAGTTGTCATGTTGAGACGGTATTTATGATTTGAGAATTAGGCGCTTTCAAAATGTTAGTTAACAAAGAGAAAGGATTCTTTGTGTACATTAATGGTTTTGTTAAGGAAAGAGCGTGTTAGGAATGTTGTCAAAAATATTAAAAAGTTAGATAATTGTAGTATTAAGTTTTGCGTGTTAATAAAGTTTAACAAAAATTATACCTACCTACAACAACGAGGTACCGCTGGGATTCATATTGTGTCTCTTTTTATCGAATTTTTTTTACAATAAAGTTACACAGCTAATATAAGGATGACAAAAAATAATCCTGAAATAGAAAAACATAACCATTATGATAGTGACATTAAAATAGCAATGAGATAAAAGTTATCACCACGATCACCAACACTGATATTGTGTTAATGCAAACTATCTGAAAATCGATCTCAAGAAAGCAAAAACGAGATTATACACAAAACTATGCTCCAACGTGCTCCAAGTGGTAGAAACCAAATATTATAGCGGAAAAATAAAAAGGGAGGAATAATATTAAATTGAAACTGATTAATATGAATAAGGAAATAATTCCGCACATATTACTACTGCTTTTTTATCTATCTTACGATTCTTTAATCCCATTTTAGAAATGACTCTATGTATTAGAGATGACTCTATGGAGGGTGGCACGACTTACATCTATATTTAGTTCTTCTTTCTAACTTCAATTTAACTTTATCTAACGTAGGAACTGTCTTTTCATAAAGGGAAAATATTGTTCTTATGATATATTGTTGAGTACTGTCCAAATGATGAAACTGAAAATCACTACGTTTTTTTCGTGCAGTCAATGGTTCTTGGCTTACAATATCCTTTATCAACGATATTGGAGTTTTTGTAAGTAAACATGTTTCTTTCACAGCATTTTGTTTGATTAGGCCTCTATCTATTAAAATATCATAGACATTTTAACCATTTCTTTTGCGTCTAATGACAAATTCTTTCGATTACAACAAGAGAAATCATAAGATTTCCTACTTGGCGAAACTGAATTCAAATCTTTACCACTGTGCTTTCTACAGACAGATTGATGCCGTTCATCATGGTCAAAATTCGTAATAAATTCAGTTTCTGGTACTCCAAACAGAGTAAAGAAATAAAACATAATGCCGGTATTAGATTTTTATTTGGATGCAGGGCGGCGGGAAGTCGCTTATACGTATTTAAACCTCTTTAGGTCTCATCAGAGCGGCATATGCTGCTGCTCTGATGAGACCTAAAGAGGTTGAAATACGTATAAGCGGCTTGCCGCTGCCCTGCATCTAAATAAAAATCTAATACCGTCATTATGTCTTTCGATTACGTTTAGTAGATGTCGAGCGATTATTTTTCCAAGGACGAAACATATTTGTTATGAACCAACTTCACTAATATACTATAAACACAGTAGCAAGTACAGATTCTTAATGACGTATACTACCTATTCATTTTAATTCCCTCAATATTAGCAGTCGGTACCTGGTTCAAACCTGTGCGGTTAGTTAAAAATTTAAAACGTGTTTATTTATTAATACTTAATGGTAATAATACCACTAATCCTTTAACGACGGGAAAGCCAAGACCACATATTTTGAGACAAGCTGTTCTACTTTTCATTGCTGTCCAATGGGTCCTACAAGCAGTGTATCGCTTTATTCATCGTATCAATCCACCGTAGTAAACCACTTCCACCTGTTTATTGACTCCCCGATTAATAGTAAAACAAAACGTTAGATATTCTGCATAAATATCTTTTCTCCATTAATTTTTTGCACAATTTATCAACTTTTTTTATAATTATGTACAATAGAATGAAAATAAAAATTTCTGTGAAATGTTTGACCGGTTTTAACTCATTTACGACCATCTTTGCTTTGTCCAAGGCCTCGATTCAAAGAAAAACTATAAAATTGTGACCGAAATTCAAAAAGAGAACTAGTAATCGATTTTGTGTGGTAAGGTCGGAGCGTCCCAGATACCTAGTGCACTAGACCCACTTTCGGCGTCGACGACGGCGTTAAAGGCGTTCAGGGACGTCCGCGTCCCCCCGGACATACTCGAGCTTGTTAAGAACTCCAAGATGCCAAGTCGCCAGCGGCGTGGTAACATTAAACAATAATGAGACGTATGCTGCAGCTAATGTTTTTAAACTAATTGTAAAATAATAAATTTAATTTAAAGACGGTTAATTTTTAATATTTCCAACAAATCTAATTTTTCCTCATTTGTTGTCTATGGGAAATTTCAGAGTTGTGCTTGAATTCATGGCCCACTGTAATCAAATTATTGCTGTATAATATGTTACCTACTTGATTAATTTTTATGTAGACTTTTCGGCATGTATTGCAAGTAATCTTGTATACTCCTGAACTTCGGCTCCTATCATCTTTTTTCATTAGTTATTGTTTTGAAGAATAAAAGACAAATATCTAAAATGTTAAAATATATTTATAGGAATTGTTTTTACCTAACTGCTTTGAGGACTACAGCTGTTCGTTCCCGCACTTTCATTCTCTGAGTCTTCTTCTTGGTCGCAGTCATCATCATAGTCATTAACATCTTGGCAGATGTGTTGTGGTTCATCATTGAGCTTCAGCAACTCGAATAGTCAGATTAATCATACTTCTCCACTATCTACTGAATATTGTCAATCAATTGACACCGTAATATCTTTAAGGCGACAATTCTGTGGCTTATAAATTTTCTTATATTCCATAATCAAGCATTTGATGTTCCAAGTTTGGTGTATGTATTTGGTGATATATCCTCATTTCAAAAATCCCATTTTTCATTCCCTTCAGTTTTTTGTCGTAGTTAATTTTTCACAAATTTCAAGTGGAGAAACCTTGAATTGAAAATCTCTCTAATATGTAACAGTCATATTGAGCCGGATAACATTCAGGCTAAATAATAATCGTGAATTGCACCACTCGGCTTGAATAGTTAGTTGTATACAGTAAACAAATTATGTATTTTGTGCACCGAAAAATCCCAGTGAATATTGAAGTACATGAGTAATGTACTTTTGGCTTGACTCTAAAACGTAAGCCTCTCCGAGTTATACTTGAATCTGCATTGAAAAAATTCGTGAAAGGAAAATAGAGCTTTGTTCCCAATATCAATCGAGTTTTTAAAGAAGTGACTTTAATTTGTAAATAAAACGTTACATCTGATGAATAGTTACGTTTTAGTATCCTTGAGTAAAGTCTATTCTGCTACTCGATAATGTATTTGACATTTTCGGGGTAGTTTTTAACAATAGTTTACAATTTTTGTTTGAACTGTTTCTTTTGGAGCTTTGCCAAAACATAGATGTATCATAATTAGCCTTGGGTCTTTATCATAAATAACTGTCTTCTCACATATTCTTCGGTTCACAACAATGCCTATTGAACATTGCACAATAGATTTATATAGCCTTCGTGACCAGCTGATAACAAATCATCCATTATACGGTACATTTGATAAGTACATGACTACTCAAATAAGGTTATTTCGCCAAAGAACATTTTACATTTCTATGTGGTCTTCTGTCCGATAAACAACATTCTTCATGTTGTGCCATACGCCTAGCAGCGTGTAGACCTTTCCGTTGCTGTCTTCATTAACTATACTTTTTTCTCCTCTGCTAACTGGAAAATAGACCCAGAATCTTCGACATCATATCAGTTTCGTATGTTTCTAAACCAAGAATGTAATTTTCTTTCCGGACCACTTCTACCCTCAATCCTTGTAAGACGTGACCCAAATAAGAAAACTTGCGCCGTCTTATCACACTTAACAATTCTCGTCCTACTCTAGCCGTCGCAACACCTCTTCATTGGTAACTCTGTCCATCCACGATATTTTAACTAGTCTTCCCAATAGTCAATCATCAATTTCGAGTTTTTTTCGAAGTTTTGCTACGTTTCTTTTACTTGAAAAAACGTTTTTTGACTTATTTCAGATACCCCTGAAGATGTTCTATATTTATCGATTTTACTTTTCTTGCCTATATCTCTACACCATACAGTACTTATCCTTACTTTGGGGGAGCGTACACCAGATAGGGTAGCCAGATATGGCGAAAATTCCACCGAGCGATTGCCGGTATAAGCAATCCCACACTTACTGACCATCAGCTTCGGGGGGATGAGGACATAAGGGCACTCTTATGTCCTGGCGCTAAGAAAAAGTGGTCAACGGCATAAGGATGCAGAAGGCAAGGAGAAACCATTGCATTAAAGATTCAATTGGATATCTCTAGTACAATCATCATAGCAATGAGTACTAAAAGAAAAAAAGAAACTGATCATGGGAATCGGACCCTAAGATCCGGCACGGGAGGAACAGACAAGGACTACCAGGTTGTTAACCCGCGAAACCCTTGTCAAACATTGAAACAAGACAAAGTAAAATTATCAAAAGCAAAAATAGGTACGTGAAACGTCAAAAGTATGTAACAACCTGGTAAAATGCATAACCTCCTTAAAGAAATGAGGAGAATGAATATAAATATATTAGGTGTAAGCGAAACATGGTGGCCTAACTCAGGATACCTTTCGACAGAAACCGGTACCTTATACTACTTGGTAAATATTGACAACCAGCATTAACGGGGAGTAGCAATTATTGTCGATACAGAGGTCAACAAGTCAATAGAGTGTTTTGTCACAATCTCAGAAAGACATGATGCTACTACAAATAGGGACATCACACACAAAAACTAAATTTGATCCAAGTATATGCGGCAACCACGGATGCAACAGAAGATGAAGTAGAGACATTCTACCAACAAATTGAAGATGCACTGAAAAGTTACGGGCGATTTCAATGCAAAAGTCGGCAAGGGAATAGCTGAAACAATAATGCGAGATCAAGGACTAGGGGAACGTAACGATAGAGGAGATCATCTAATACAATTCTGCCAAAAACTAAGTCTAATAATCAGAAACACGTTCTTTAAATTACCGAGGGGAAGGTTATATACATAAACCGTGAAAATTGGTAAGAAACCAAATCGATTATATAATGATTAAAGAGAGATATCGTAACACCATCAATCAGTTAAAACATATCCTGGAGCAGATATCATATCAGACCATAACCCACTAATCGCTAATGTCACGCTTAAGCTTAAACGTATTAGAAAACTCAAAATAACTCCAAAATCAGATGTAAGAAAATTGAAAGAAGCTGATATAAAAAACAAACTCCAACAGAAAATATAGGAAAGCTTTAATAAATTAGATACTTATACCTACGAGATAAACCAACAATGGAAAACATTAAAAAACTGCCTCCTCGTTCATTGGAAAGAGATATTAAAACAACCGATAAGAAAGAGAGACAATTGGATGACCGACGAAATACTCGGCAGGATGGACCAAAGAAGACAAGCCAAGAACAAAGACAGTCACAATTACAAAATTATTAACAAAGAAATCAGAAAAATGATAAGAGAGGCAAAAAAACTTACTATGAGGAAAAATGTAAAGAGATAGAAGATCTTCAAAACAAATACGACCTATTCAACCTACATAAAAAGGTTAAAGAAATGGCAGGGCTGCAAAAAAGAAACCACAACACAACTCTTTTAGATAAAAATGGAAATACTATGAGAACGACTGCCGAAAAGCTAAAACGATGGAAAGAATATATAGAACAGGTCGTCGACGATGAAAGAGGAAACCTACAAGACATATCTTTTGAGCACAGAGAAACAAGTGTAGAAATTACAAAGGAAAAAATATTGTATGCACTAAAGAACACCAGAAACGGAAAAAGCCCTTAAACTTCCTATTGATATCCTTAAATTTATTTGTCTCCCAAAAAAGAAAAATGCTAGAAAATGCACCGACCACCGCACCGTAAGCCTGATGTCTCACACACTTAAAATGTTTTTAAAGATCATCCATAAACGCATTTACCAAATACTTGATATGGATATTGAACAAACCCAATTTGGATTCCGTAGAGGCGTAGGTATCCGTGAAGCTCTCTTTGCCTTCAACGTACTAATCCAGAGATGCTTGGACGTGAACCAAGATATGTACGTCTGTTTCATAGATTACAACAAGGCTTTTGATAAAGTCCGCCACAAAGAGTTAATGGACGTTATCAAAGCAAAACAGGCACACATACGCATTAATGAACACACATCAGAAGAGTTCGAAATTAAAAGAGGAGTGCGACAGGGTTGTGTATTGTCACCACTACTATTCAATGCATACTCTGAAGAAATTATGAAAAGAGCTCTTGAGGGAGAAACAGCAGGAATAAAGGTCAATGGAACACCAATTAACAACATTAGATATGCGGACGATACTATTATAATAGCAGACAACCTCCAAGACCTCCAAAAGCTAAGATCGTTGAGTATGGAGAAGAATATGGATTATCAATAAACATAAAAAAACTAAATTTATGAGGATATCAAAAACCCAAAATAATGATGAAATTCTGACAATTAACGGTAAAACTTTCGAACAAGTTGAAAACTACAATTATCTTGGCACAATAATTAATCACACAAACGATTACTCCAAAGAAATCAGAGTTCGAATAGAGAAAGTACGAACAAACTTCAATAGAATGGCCCATGAGGCCACGTGGTCGATAAACCCGGCCCATTAGAAAGAGATGCAGAGACTGCTGTGCGTCAGTTTTCTCTGTCGTACTACAACAATCTTTGTTGGTTAAAATAACACAAGAATAAAAACTGAAATCCAAGTTTAAACGTTTATTAAAAATACCACCAGGAACTTTAACGTACGGAGAATGTTACTTTTAATTAAATGTAATGCAAGAATTTACTGATTATCTTGGACTTTTACATTAACTGAGTTGATCAAGTAAACAAAAATAATTGTAACACACCTATGACTGCAACGAAAACAGTTAATAAAGTATAATATCGTTCATTTAATAACGTTTTAAACCGTTTTTTTTAGTTCTACTGGTATTTATGTTAAGTTCAGCTACCCTTTACACCCAAACTCATTAATAACACTCGAACAATCAACGATTACTTTTGAATCCTTCATAATTCATCTAACTTGTTCTCCTTTCATTTATTTTCGAATCAACAACAGAGAGCAGTTAATTCTGAAAATATCGCCGAATTATGCAACTTGGTATTTACTTGGTATCCGTTTCAGATCATGATCTCCATTTTGAGATGACGGTGGGCGACGTAATTGCTTTTTATTGTGTATCTGACTGCCGTTTATGCTTTTGTAGAATACTTCTACTATTTTATCGCCTTGTAAAGGAACTTTTCCGAAATATAGTCGAGGAAGCTGAAGGAGTTTTTATTTGTTCTTACTGTCACTTAGTACAAGCTATAAATATTGCGTGGACTTAATATTTTTCATAAAATATCGTTACCAGATGTTTAGATGAATCTAAAATGGGATTTTTGGTCAATTTTTGTATTTATATTTCATTAATTAAAAAACACTTGCCGTGTACCAGTACCAGGCTGTTTTATAGAATTTTTCTAAAATCTACTTTTGATTGTCTCCGTGTCTACCTAGTAACAGATGGGTTTGCTACTGCCTCTCTCTTCTTCTTCTTCTTCTTCTTCTTCTTCAGTTGCCATCTCCGCTACGGAGGTTGGCAATCATCATAGCTATTTTAATTTTTGGGGCAGTAGCTCTAAATAGTTGTTTTAAGCTGCATCCAAACCATTCTCTCAGGTTCTTGAGCCATGAAATTCGTCTTCTTCCGATGCTTCTTCTGCCATCTATCTTTCCTTGCATTATGAGTCGCAGGATGCCATACTTCTCGCCCCGCATCACATGTCCGAGATATTGTAGCTTTCTTTCTTTAATTGTAAGTTCAACTTCCTTCCCTTTACCTATTCTTCTCAGTACTTCATTGTTCGTAACTCTATCTACCCAGGAAACCCTCATAATTCTTCTATAGGTCCACATTTCAAAGGTGTTAAGTCGTCTCATTGTGACTAGTTTTAACGTCCATGATTCCACTCCATAGTATAGTACACTGTATATACGTACCATTTTGTTAGGCGTACTTTAAGAGCTAATGTTAAATCTTTGCCCCATAGGACCTTTTTCATTTTCATAAAATTAGAGCGTGCTTTTTCGATTCTGACTTTGATTTCTGCAGTGTAGTCATTATTTTCTGTTCCTAGGTAAGTGTACTTTTTTACTCTTTCGATCTGCTGGCCCTCTACTATCAAGATTTCGTTAGTATTATGGTTTTTTTTACAAATTTTCATAAACTTCGTCTTTTTGATATTGAGCGAGAGTCCATACTCCCTACTACACATTACTATTTTACTTATGAGTCTTTCCAGGTCTTGTAAACTATCGGCTATTATTACTGTATCATCTGCATATCTGATGTTGTTAACTAAGACTCCATTTACTCTTATGCCGACTGTTTCATCTTCCAGAGTTTTTCGAATTACCTCTTCAGAATAAGCGTTAAATAATAGAGGTGATAGTATGCAGCCTTACCTGACTCCTCTCTTTATTTCCATTTCTTCAGATGTCACTTTTTCAATTCGTACTATTGCTCGCTGATTGTAATAAAGGTTTGTTATTAGCCTTAAATCTCTTTCATCTAGGGTTTTATTTTTTAGAATTTCCATGAGTCGGTCATGTTTTACTTTATCAAACGCTTTATTGTAGTCTATAAAACAGACGTAAAGAGGAGGGTTAACATCCAAACATCTCTGCGTCAGCACGTTGAAGGAGAATAGTGCCTCTCTCGTACCCATACCATTGCTGGACCCATATTATGTCACTAATATCCAGCTCTAGTTTAGAGTGAATTCTGGCGTGGATAATTTTCAACAGAATTTTCAAGGTATGTGACATTGAGGTTATGGTTCGATCCTCACTGCACTCTTTGGCATTTACTTTCTTTGGCAAACACACAAATGCTGATGTCAACATTTCTCTAGGGATGATTCCCGTGGTATAGATAGCGTTGAACAGTTCTACTATTATGTCTAGGTTTTTCTCGTTGACCAACTTTAATAGCTCGCTTGGTAATTCATCTGGACCAGCAGATTTATTGGTTTTCATTGAGTTTAATGTCTGACTAACCTCTGATTTGGTTATATCTGGGCCTACCTATCTCCCGTTTGGCTATCTACAGATGTACTAGCTTCTCTCCGGTCATGAAATAATTCCTCGAAGTACTCTTTCCATCGTCGTAGTTTTTGTTCTGTCTCCAATATAATATTTCCATTTTTGTCGAGCAATATATTCGAGGTTCTTCTACTTCCTACTCCGGCTAGTTCTTTAACTTTTTTATGTAGATTAAAGTTGTCATATCTGTTTTGCAGTTCTTCTATTTCTTTACATTTTTCAGAGAAGTAGGTTTCTTTAGCGTCCCTAATGTTTCTTCTTATTTGGTTTTGAAGCTGTTTATAGCGGATCGTATGGATTGTTTTGTTTTTTCTCCTTTCATTCATCAACTCTAGAATTTCCTCGGTCATCCACTCTTTTTTCTTACATTTGGTTGTTGTAAGTACTTTCTTATTTGTCTCCAATATAGATGTTTTGAAGAATTGCCACTGCTGCTCTACGTTGCAATTATTTCTTGGGTTTCTATCTAGATTTGTGTTGATTTCGAGTTTCAGATTTTCTTTTGTTCCTTCTGACTTTAGTTTCTGTATATTAAGTTTATTGTTGTTGCTGTTTTTTGCGTCTTTTTAGTTGAAGTTGAAACCTAGCAATAAGAAGACTGCAGAAGATACGTCTGCTCCTGGATATGCCTTTACTGCCTGAATTGAGTTTCGATATCTGTGTTTTATTAGGATGTAGTCAATTTGATTTCTGACGATTTTGTTGTCTTTGTCAGCTGGCGATTTCCATGTATAAAGGCGTCGCTTGGGTAATTTAAAAAATGTATTTGCGGCTATAACATTATGCTTCTGGCAAACTTCTATTAGGCGATCTCCTCTGTCGTTTCGTTCACCAAGCCCATACGGTCCTACTTTGGGTAGCACTTTCACACCAATTTTTGTATTGAAACCACCCATGATCACTGTTATATCTCTAGATGCTGTGAGACGCTTATTCCTAATATATCAATATCTCTCTATCTCTCATAAATACATAGATGTGGGATAAACATCTCACTGCAATGAGATTGTCGTTCAAGGAGAAAAGAAAAAAGTGAAAATACTATTTCAATCTTTTAATAGAAACCATACCATGCACCGTCTTTCTGAACTTCAATTCTACTAATTCTAAGTAACATACATGCGAAACAATTAGGTTAAAAATATGAAAGCAAGACTTGTTACTAAGTTAGGGACCTGGAGTATTAATACTAGTACACAATAAAAAGAAAGAATTAAAAATTGAGTTCGGAAAGGCAAATTTAAATTTTCTAGCTGTAACCGAAACGAAAAAGAAAGGCAAAGCAGAAATGGGACTAGAAAATGGAAATTTTGTATTATACAGTGGAGTTGATCTAAAAGAAAGAGCAGCAGGAGGTGTAGGTTGTATATAATACATGCCAATAAAAGAAAATTTTTGCGGAAATGGGGAACTATATCAGAAAGAATAATGATAGATGAAATTAATTATAGTGAGCAAACCAAGAGCTTAATCATCGCTTATGGATCGAGGGAGGATGAAAAATCAGAACGAAAAGAATGTTTCTGAGAAGAATTATCGCAAATAACTGTAGCTAGCAAGGGACACAAGTATGTTGTGGGAGATCTTAATGGCAAAGTTGGGAAAAAATATACCTCAACAAAGAGATATCAAAAGTGTTAATCATAGCAAAAGACAGAGGATATCCAAGTCTAGACTGAAGGAACAGAAACGGATAAAAATGTTTGAATACTCAAGAGTGATAATTGACGAAAACTACCCGTCGACTATTAGGAAACTTTCCTAAAAGAGTGCGGCAACCGACAAACTATAGACCTAACTGAAGAAGAAGAAGAATTCGTATAAGGGATGTTTTCCATTTTTGAAGGGAAGCATCTTATCAAGCGTCACGAAACTAGCGCCAGGAGAAGGTGTCACGGGTCACTAAATAGTGGTTGTTCACATCGATTCACTACTGTCTATCAATGCATTTTTAGTCATCATATATTTACTCTAAACAGTTTTAAAATAAAAACTCCATCACTAAATAACTAACAAAATTATAAACAAACAGAAAATAAAAGATCGATCCTAGAATTCGATTTGTAACGATTGTCGACGGTCAAAATATAAAAGTGATAAATGTGATCCAATTATTAACAATATTGAATCATCTGTTTAATTTAATTACGTAGATAAAGGTTCTAAACAAAGGCTAAAATAAAAAAAAGTTATATGTTGTAACGAGTCCGTTACTTAAATAATCGTTTACTTTTTTTTGTGACTGGAATCTTTTAATTTAATTCTAAATTAAATTCATATTGAAATATTCTTAAACTAAATATTTAAATAACTCCCAGTAAATCTTATTTTCTAAGGTTGGCATTAAACCGCGCCACCAGTGGTAAGATTCTGAACGTACATCCACTCGACGACGTGTAGAACCTTAACAGGGACTTGTCAACTGGATGTGATCGAAGAAAGATCGTTTCGATCAGAGTAGTAGCGGCTGGGAAGTGCCATTTTTTCCCGAATTGAGTTTAAGTTTATTTTATTGTCAAGAGCTGTTTGTTTTAGAAGAAATCAGTTGAGTTATTTTGTTGTTTGTACGAGGATACTTTCAGTTGGGTCACCCTAGCCGCCTACTCCCAGAATCCAGTTGCAAGTCAGGTGAAGAAAATCTTTTTAGTTTTTTTTGGGTTGTACTTACTAAGGACAAGGGGAAGAAGTTTCAAGTTCATTGGTTTTTATTGGAAATTTAAGAAGAATTTTAAGTTGACTTATTTGTCTAAGAGTACCTGATACAGGGAATCCAGGTTTGGTATACCTTTTACCACCTGAGTCTAGTTCTCCACCGGATCATCTTCAAGGGCAACCTACGGAAACCGGCAGGAAGAACTTACTTTTATTTTTGTTTCTCATTCAATTATTTTAAATAACTTTTGCTACATCCTCTTCAAGGTTTTAACTTTTGGTTCCACTTTTAATTTAAATATATATCCTTAATAATAAATACCTTCAATTTTCTTAAAACATTAATCATTGTAACTTAATTTAATTATTTATTGTCTACCAAGGGATGAGGTTATAACTCTCCCTTGAATTTCTCTTTGTTAGGTTATCGTGTGCACACATATCCACAGAGTTTTCACTTGAAAACCTAAACAATTCTTGAACGAAAACTAAACTATTAGTGAGTAGTATATAATTATATTTATTATTTATACATTATTATTGGGTATAACTTTTGTCACGATTTGAAATTAAGGGGTATATCAGGGGCAAATTGTTTTATAATTATATTCAGGGATTTTACTGTAAATATAGCTAAGTTAATTGTACATAAGAGGTGGTGGTTTAGTATATAAGCATTTAAAATAGTCTGTACCTAAGTTTGGTAATTATTAAAGTTGTGGTTAAAATTTAATATTTCAATTAGTACCTATCTTTCATATTTCAGCAATACAAGATATCTCGGAAGAAAACATTTAACTTCCTGGTGCCCAAGCATTCATTAGAGCAACTTTTATCTTTCATCTGTTTATTTCTTGGTGGTTTTCTTGTCATTAGTTCTTATATCTTACGGTCTCTGTAGGGCATGCAAATTGGCCGAATCCTTCTTTGAGTGTCAAGTGGTCATTCTCCTGCATAGTCGCTAGCCAACACTTAATTCTGCTATATTTTAAAATTCATATTTACCCTTTATTTATTTCTTTTACATAATTTATTTCTATCTAATCCCTTTCATCTTCCGTTATTCCACATATTAGTTCGTCGGTGTATCTAGGTACATTTTAGAGTTCACCCTTTCGCTACACTGGATAGAGTCACCCAGACTCCTTAGCACAATTTTTGTTACAATGTTTAAATTTTTAGGACACAGACGAACATTTGGAAGAGTCCATTTATGTAACCAGGGAGAGTGCGTTATACAAAATGTCAAAACTGACCATAATTTGTTATTTTGATTTTTGAAATATTTTATAATTTTTTGCTTAATAAATTCTTTCAAACTGTACTCAAATTTTATTTGTTAACATCTTGTTTAGTTTATATAATAATTAAATTATCTTTTATCAAATGATATTTATATTTTATTATTAATTTAATATTTAATCTGACTTTGACGGGTCTGTCAGAAGTAAACAACGTAAGTATGCTTTGTTAATACGTTAGCAGTTGGCGTAAGGAGCAGACATAATCATTTATTGAATTATTTTAATATAATTTAATTTGTTTAAAATATAAATAATAAACAAATAAATAATAAAATACTCTCTTTAATTTTAAAAATATTATTTAAATTTTAAAAATACAAAAAACACAGTAGAAATCTTCGCGCTAATCTACTGTACCGCCTAGTGTACCACCTTTTTTTTTATTTTTCTGTACAGCTACATATACATATAACTTATTTCTCGATTAATTATTAGTTAATTCTATGAAGTGACACATGAGTTCTCTTCCACCGTCCTGTTCCATTTCTGCATCATCTTTGTTTCCTGTCAGAAACATTCTCTCTGCTCTTCACTCACATTGTCTAATTGTTTAGAAAAAAAAAACAAGAAATAGACCTAAGGCTCATCAGACATTAGGCACATTTTTTTAAATCCTGTATCTTTCACAGCTTGATTAAATAATACCCAAGACTACATTTCCATTATAATTATCTTTCCTTCGTAGTTGAAATTTAACATCATTTTAACAAGATGAGGATCAAATTCTTTGGTTTTGGCTTCTGATCAATGAGAAAATATTTTGCATAAATTAATAATCACCATCTACATACATCGGGTCTAGGGATATTTTTATAATGTAATAAAATGAATAAAAATAAATTCATGTGGTCGTTTAATTTCAATTGAATTTGTACAGTTGCTCAGCCTGTAGATTTTTTGAGTAAATCAAATTGGCAAAAGTGATAACGAATATTTAACAAAGTTTTTAACAGGAGAGAAAAAATTACAGTTTTTATACTGCAGTAAATATTTTGGTATTTTCGATTTTGTTCGTGTTATAAAGTTCTGGTTGAGACGACGTATTTAACTCTGAATAAGACATGGGCGCTGCCATGATTATTTTCAGGGGTTGCATTTGCTTTTCAGTGGGGTGTATTTGTATCTATGTACTTTCTTTCCGGGCAGGAGGGTGCAATTGCACCCCCTTGATGAGATGAGAGATGAGATGAATAGGGCTGTAGGCCTTCTTTAAGGTGGCATGCTGCAAATTAATGTAGCTGAGCACATAGGAGTCTCCCAAACGTATACAAGACGAGTTTTTGTGACACTGGAAGTTCAGCCTAACGGCATCCAGGACGTGAGCGAACTACAACTGCAGCTCAAAACCGATTACCAACAATTACAGCACCTGACTTGGTTCTTCTTCTCATTGCGCCGTCTCCTTTCGAAGGTTGGCGATCCAAATGGCAATTGTAGTTTTGGAAACTGCTGCGCGAAAGATCTCTGCGGATGAGCGGTCGAACCATCTCCTCAGGTCTTTCAGCCACGAGTTCTGGCGTCTTCCTACTGATCTTTTGCCCTGTACTTTTCCTTCCAGTATAACTTGAAGTAATTCATATCTTTCGCCTCTCAGCACATGAATTAAGTATTGCATTTTCCTCTCTTTGATTATTCTTAGTAATTCTTTTTGTTTACACATGCGACGAAGTACCTCAACATTAGTAACTCTTTGTACCCATGGAATCCTCAACATTCGTCTGTATATATACATCTCAAAGGCATCTATTCTTTTTTCTATTTCAGAGTCCATTGTCCAACTTTCACAGCCATACAGGTTAGCGACTTGACTTGGTTAACTACTTTTAATGGGTACACCAGGTAACCATAGGCCGTGATACTATAAGAAATCGTATCCATGAAGCCAGTATCCACACTAGAACAAATGCTTGGGCTACAGTTTTATTCTCCGACGAATCTAGATGTGGATTTTATCCAGATTCTCGACGAGTAAGAGTGTAGATCTGGGAGATTTGGAAATGTAGATCTCTTAAAAAATGTTTAGGAAGTTTACACATACAAAGGTGGTACAGTGATGGTATGAAGGAGAATAATAATCGGTGGTAGAATGGACCTCGTTTTTCCAGACCGCTTCCTTACAGCTTAGCAGTACCTCGACACCATTCTTCAACCTATCGTTCGTTCATTTGCTGGTGCTGTTGGATAAAACTTTCACCTCATGTATGATAATGTTCTTCCACATGTCGCACGTCCAGTGACAGACTGGCTTGCCAACGAAGGTATTGATGTGTTGCCTTGGCCAGCACAATCCCCCGACATGAATCCCATCGAGCATGTATGGGACATGCTTCAACAAAGATTTACTCCACATATGTGTAACATATACACGCCGTTTCGTTTCTGATAGCGGCTGATAGAAGAATGGACAAACGTACCTCAACAGGATATCCACAATCTAATATTGTCTATGAACGACATATATAAAGCCATAATAAACCAGGGTGGACGCCATACTTTGTCTTAACTTTGTTTTTTTTTTAAGACCATATTTTGTGATTTTTGTGATTGTCCTAACTTTTTTTTAATTGTACATAAAGGCATTCTCGTTATTTTTAACATTTCATCAAATTTTGTTGTATAATAAATACTTCTAATCACTACAAATCGATTATTATTTATTAAAAACGATTAAAGAAGAAATTACGACTTTTTATAAAAATATCCCTAGACTTTTTCGATGTGTGTAACTGTTATAGCTATGTTCTTCTCGCCAATAATTGTTAAACTTTTTCTTAAAGGCCACTGTTTTAAAACCAATATCGATCCCTAGACCAATGCTTATTTAAACTATTTTTTAATCTCTTATATTGAGGATTACGCGAAACCCTGCAATTTTTCATTGCGGTTTCCATCTTATTCTAACGTCATGTCCTGTAATTTAAAATCGTAAAATTTACATTTTCAGACTTTAGGTTAAGTTTAATTCACCATTTCTTTGTCTTTTTTTCCATTTTATCAATTTCGACTTATAGTTAGCTATAATTAGAGCCCATAGCATTTTTTATTAATATTTTCGGACTTCTTCTTATGGTGCCTATCCGTTACGGATGTTGGACACTAACATGGCTATTCTGACTTTGTTGACTGCTGCCCTGAAAAGTCCGGTAGTGGTTAAGTTAAACCATTTTCGCAGGTTATGCAGTCAGGATATTCTTCTTCGTCCTGGACCTCTTTTCCAATACACTTTACCTTGAAGTATGGTCCGAAGTAGGTTGTATCGTTGTTCATTGCGCATTATATGGCCCAGGTATTCTAGTTTGCGACGTTTTATGGTTATGACTAGTTCGCGCTCTTTACCCATTCTATGTAGTACTTCTTCGTTGGTAACTCTGTCTATCCAGGAAATCCTCAATATGCGTCTATAGCACCACATCTCAAATGCTTCGAGTCTCTTCAGTGATGCTTCAGTTAAGGTCCATGACTCCACGCCATATAAAAGAACTGAGAATACGTAGCATTTTAGTAAACGAACTTTTATTTCCAATTTTATATCGTGGCTGTTAAATTTTTTTCATTTTGACGAAAGCTGATCTTGCCTTCTCGATCCTTATCTTAATTTCCGTCGATTGGTCCCACTGTTCATTTAAGTTTGCACCCAGATAACAAAAGTTGGTGATTTGTGTTATAGGTTGTTGGTTAACTAGTAATTGACCAGGTGGTATCCTATTTTTGCTTATAACCATGGATTTGGTTTTTTTTATGTTAAAATCAAATTTTTCGGACGATGATTTCGGACTTATACACCATAAAACACAAGTTAGGTAAGACAGTTTTTTTGCTCCTTGACCTGAGCTATATATTATATAGCTTAAAACTACATCGTCTCTATTTGTCACCTGTTATTTGACAATAAAAAACCTTATATAATTTAATTATATTATTGTTAACTTGTTACACATTTTCATAGTTAATAAACAATAAAACGTTGCAGCGTACGGATTTATTTGACACTAAAATTCACTATTTACACAAATACTACAATCTGTAAACACAAATCTCTCTAATTGAGAGGTTGATGTAATTGTTGCATTACTGTTATTACCAGCGTTTTTCCTGCGTGGCTTTTATCTGCCTTCATCACGATACTCCATCAACTGGTTCTGAAAATAATCGGTGTCAAGGCTTCCGTGCCCCCCTTCTCGAAACAAAAAAAAAAATGAACGAAAGACATATTTTTGGTAAGCGTTGCGTAAGATCGGTAACAGGTATAATCATTTTTTTATTATTCTGTTTGGATCGTAGTAGCTTTTGATTGTTTAGGTCGGTTCATTGGTGCAGAAATAATTTTAATAAAGGTATATTTTTTTTAAGAAGAACTTTTTCATTATCCTCTTCTTTTCATCACTTTTACCTAAATATATTACTATTTCATATAATTATACATGCAGTTTCGATTTTATTAACTACGTTTTCTTGTTATCGAGCTGTTGAAAAAAATCGTAATTAGAGTAGGTCATGAAATAAGCGTTCCTTCGGTTGGAAGGTTAACCGATCGCTCACAAGAATGCAATATAAATATAACATAACCTAATTTGTAGTTTATAATTTTCTGCTTTATTTGAAACAAATTTAGACAACATAAGATAAGCTAAAGCACGTTTAAGCCTTTTTGGTTACATTGTAACATATACAGGACAATTATTTGTCAGTACGTAATGTAATAAAATGCATAAACAGTGTCTTTCAAAGTTAAAAATCATTCGAATGTTGTGGTCGCTTTTAAATATTTTCAAAAGTTCTGAAGCGTATGGAAATCCTGTAGAATGCGAATGAAAACGTATACAAGACAATATATAAGAACTGAATAAGCTTATGTATGTATAACATATAATAACGCATTCCACAATTTTTTTGGGAGTCTTGTATTTTCCATTCTGTGGACATGCCTGTATTCTCTCGCATTATCTCTACATCTGTTGTTATTGAACCTTCAACTCCCATTCATCGTCTTATATCTTCGTTTCGAATTCTCTCTCTGTGGGATATTCCAACTGACCTCCTAAAGACATCAGCTTTCTTTTGTTATTTTCTTTCTACTTCTTTTCTTCTACTTCTTTTGAAGTTTGTGCACTGTATGTTAGACTACTTTTAATAAGAGATTTTCATAAATGTTATATTTTTTCTTCTTCTTTTTATATAGACAAGACTCTGTCTGTTTTTCAATATGCCTCAAGTAAGTTGTCGTTCCATCGTTTTCGTGGTATTCCTACTGATCGTCTCCAGCTTCTATGATCGTTCCATTCTACTCTTCCATTTCTTAACCAGTTCTTGATGTTCTCCACCTTGCATCTACGTCGTATATCTGTGTCATCTGTCTAGCTCTGTCCCATAGTGTCTTACCATCAATTTTTCTAAGTGTTTTCATCTCTGATGTTTCTAACATCCTTTTTGTCCTCTCTGTGTCAGAGTTATATGTAAATTTTATATTTCTTCTCTATTTCTTGACTACAGAGGATGCTGTTCAAACAGCCTATCGTTCTCCAAGCTTGTTTTAATCTTCTTTTTAGTTCATGATTATGTTTCCTGTCGAAAAGCACTTTAAGGTACGTGTATTGGTCACAGTTCATAATTATTAGGTTTCCATCTTCTAATGTGATATTAGAAGCCGACGCCCCAGAAGAAATCATAGAAGAATTTTACAATGACCTTACTAATATTGTCAAAAGGATTCGGAAAAACGAAATAATACTAATAATGGGAGACTTTAATGCCAAAGTTGGCAAAGGACAAAGTGGAAATTTAGTGGGATCCTTTGGTCTAGGGGAACGTAATGAACGCGGAGACCGTTTGATTAAATTTGCAACTGAAGAACAGCTCGTAGTGACAAACACCTTCTATGATCTTCCTCCAAGACGACTATATACGTGGAAATCTCCCCAGGATACCCCAGATCACACAGTACGAAATCAAATAGACTATATTCTTATTAACAAACGATTTAGAAACTCTATAACATCTGTTAAAGCGTACCCGGGATCCGACATAAATTCGGACCACAATCCACTTATCGCCAAAATGAAACTTAGTTTAAAGAAAGTTCAAAGACCAAAAATTATGAAGTACGATATTAACCAACTGAAAAATAAAACAGTAAAGGAAAAGGTACAAAAACGCCTAAAAGAAAATACGTGGGATCGTACAGAAAAACCATGGGCCCGTACAGAAACAGATAACACAGATGTAGAACTAGAAAATTTGCACAAAGTAAGTCAAGAAATAACAGAGAAATACTTAAAACCTGAAAGAACAAATAAAAAGGAATGGATGACGGAGGAGATTCTATGTATGATGGAAGACAGAAGAAACGCTAAAGATAATAAGAATTACTATAACAACATAAATAACGAAATAAAAAGGGCTATTAAAATAGCAAAAGAAAATTGGTTTAGCTCGAAGTGTACAGAGATAGAGTCATTACAACAAAAACATGATTCATTTAACCTCCATAAAAAGATTAAAGAAGCGGCAGGCTTATATAAACACAAGAACACTGGATTCCTGACAGATAATCAGGGAAACATAGTACTGGAAATAGAACATAAAAGAGATATTTGGATTAAATACGTAGAAAAAACTTTTGAAGATATACGAAGTAACACTGGTATTACATCAAACACCAATTGCGAATCTGGACCACCATTTACAGTCGAAGAAGTAAAATATGCCATCAAAAGCACCAAAGATGGTAAAGCAGTAGGCCCTGATAATTTTCACTCAGAATTCTTAAAACTTATGGACTATGATGGCATGGTTGACAAATATATTTAACAGTATATATGATACGGGCGTGGTTCCCCAAGAGTGGTTAGTGTCAACTTTTATAAATCTTCCAAAAAACCCAATGCGAGAAAGTGCGAAGACTATAGAATTATAAGCCTTATGAGCCATTTACTTAAAACATTTCTAAAGGTCATTCACAAAAGAATATATACAAAATGTGAGGAACAACTAACAAGAACACAATTCGGATTTCGTGATGCTCTGGGAACACGGGAGGCCCTTTTTGCTGTACAGGTGCTATTTCAGAGATGCAGGGATGTGAATTGTGACATATACGTATGCTTGATAGATTACCAGAAGACATTTGACAGAGTAAAACATGACAAATTAATGACTGTAATGCAAGAAATTGGAATTGACAACAAAGATCTTAGAATTATCAGAAACATTAACTACAATCAAACGGCCAAAATCAAAATAGAAGACCAGTTAACTGATAAAATTGCAATAGAACGTGGAGTACGACAGGGCTGTATTTTGTCTCCATTGTTGTTCAACATTTATTCTGAATGGGTATTTAAGGAAGCTTTAGACGGTTGTGCGAAAGGAATACTAATAAACGGTGAATGGTTGAATAACATCAGATATGCAGATGACACTATAGTTTTTGCCGATAATCTGAATGACTTACAGATATTAACAAATCGCATAACAGAAGTCAGCAACAGATACGGACTAACTCTTAACATAAAGAAAACCAAATTTATGACAATTAGTAAAAAACCAATACTAAACGCTCATCTTACAATCAACCAACAGAATATCGAAAGAGTCGAGCAATATACATATCTAGGCACCAATTTAAATAGCCAATGGGACCACTCAACAGAAATTAAACAGCGAATAATAAAAGCAAAAGCAGCATTCGTTAGAATGAGAACCATTTTCAACAGTCGAGACATATCATTAAAAACAAAATGCCGTCTATTGAACTGCTACATATTCACAGTTCTGCTCTACGGAATGGAAGCATGGACACTGACTGTTGCATCTATGAATCGGCTCGAAGCTTTCGAAATGTGGTGTTATAGGCGCATCTTACGTATATCCTGGGTTGACAGAGTTACTAATGTGGAGGTCCTGCGTAGAATGGGGAAAGAATGTGAAATTCTCATGACCGTCAAAACTAAAAAGTTGGAATATCTAGGACATGTAATGAGAAATCAAGAACGTTACGGCCTTCTCCAGCTGATTCTCCAAGGGAAAGTAAATGGTAAGAGAGGACCAGGAAGAAGACGCATTTCCTGGCTTCAAAATTTACGAAAGTGGTATAACACGACTACCACTGAACTGTTCCGCGCTGCAATAAATAAAGTAAAGATAGCCGTGATGATCGCCAACATCCGGAACGGATAGGCACTTTAAGAAGAAGAAATGTGATATTCGTCATCTCTGTTCCTTTTGGCAGATACTAAGTTTTTGCTGTATTAATTTCCAACCTCCACTTTCTATATTCCTTATATTCCCTTTGCAGTTTCCTTGCCAATTATTCCAAATCTCTTTCTAATGGCCGGAGTTTAGAGGAATAAAGGACTAATATCTCCAAAAGACGATATAAGATTCCACATTCTTGTGGAATTCAGTTCTTATCACCATGTTTTTTAAATATTTTTTAAAAGCTCTTTGAATGCATCTTTGGTGGTGTTTTATTAAAATATAAATATCTTTAGATATAAATGTTTTAGGTAAACCTCGTTTTTGAATTTGCAAAACTGCCATTATCTATACTGATGTCCGAAAAAGACAGCGTAAAATTGGGGTAAGGAAAAACACATTAACTTTGATAGTAGCTTTCAAAGAGCTTCTGAAACTGAAATAAAATGGTAAAAACTGGAAGAAGGACGTGATATGTATCGAATATATCGTCTGTTGTGGATGGAGATGATGTTGAACGGAAATGTTTTGGAAAATCAGTGTCAACATCTGTAGCCTTTTTGTTTCTATGCAGTCTTCATAAGTCAAATACGTCTCCAAAAGAAAATGGCGTAGATAGATTGAAAAAAATCTAAAAATAATATCGCCACATTTACATATTTACATAAATACGTATAATAGCAGATCCTTAACAGAAAGTGGATAATTAAATGCAAAACTGACAAGAAATATTTTTGGTTTATTGTTGATAATGGTAATAAACACTTACCTAGCTTTATGTTAACTGTGGTTAAGTTTCCCATATTTTATAAATTACAGTATCATTTCGAGATTATAAACTTTGTTTGCAATAAAAGTCATTATATAGAAGTGGCTATAGTACTAATCAAAAAAAATATTATGCCACATAGGTACTTATCTTATTATTATTTCTAATAAGACGTTTCGATATGAAAAAGCCGTTTGTCTCACTTACTAATAATACCACAAAGCAATTGGAATCTGCCTCAAGACGAAATATTTCATAACGTAATAACAATTCTAACGAAATCCATATAGGCAGCATTTCCGCGTGATTTTCTTTTCCAGAGCCATGATTACTCGTAAATAAATAAGAGTATTGGGTCTTGAGGGCAAATAAATCATTTTCCAGTTCTACATTCGACATTTCACCTTTAAACGTATTTTGAAATTTTAAGGTACAGTTTATTTCAGTTTCAACAGTTCCGATATTTTTAGAACACTAAATACGATAATCAAATAAACAAATATGAGATAATGACACCTGTAACAACAAATTATAAAGGTAGAATGAGAGTAAGACAAAACAAGAGAGGCTTGTATCTAAGGACACCCAACTTTGTCTCTTGAGATAAAAATGAAGAATCTCACCGCCGAAAATAAAATAATCGAAAGATAGGCTGAATAGTTTGAAGAACTCCTTATAAATTCTACCGACAGTCAATGATAAAAACAACGAAATTAATAAATAAATATAAATTTCAAATAGCCGAAATAGAAATAACCCCACCAAGCCGAGAAGAAATTAGCAAAGCTATAAAAACCTTAAAAAAAGGAAAATCCACGTGTCTGGACAATATTTTTGCAAAACTAATTAACCAGGCGGTCATAAAGTTATAAATAAAATCCATCAAATAATAATAATTTGAATTTGGGAACAAGACATAATCCCGAAATATGGTGTGGTGCTATTATTATACCAATACATAAAAAAGAAGTCGTGTCAAATTATCAGGAGATAAATCACCAAACTGTAGAAGTATCGGTCGACTGCGCAAAATATATGAAGTCATGACCTTTCATAGAGGTATTAATCCACCGATGTACAAGGAGGAGTATTGATATAAATGAAGAAGTGCTATGAGACATTACGACATTAATCATTTTTTATATTTCGTCTGTTTTCTACTCGTAGAACCTTCTACCGAAAAGGAACATACCAGCTACAGCGGTAGATTCGGAGATATCAGCCAAGAGCTAAGGGAACTAATTAGGGAGAAGAACAGTGCAAAGAAAAGACCCAGAAGAACAAGAGCCCAAACAGACCAAAACAGAGCAAACAGACTAAATAGGCAGATCAAAGACGAGCTGCAATAAAACGCGAGTGAAAAATGAGACAACCATGTGAAGGAACAAGAAGTATGGAAACTACAGAAAATCATAAGAAACGACAGGAAACCAATGTCATCTCTACATGGAGAAAACAGCATAGTATACATTACTGAAGACAAGGCCGAAGTCATGAGAACCACCCTAGAAAGACAGTATTCCATGAACTACCACCAAGAAGAAGACCAATGTCTTGGAAAAAAAGAGTCGAAGAAGACTACTACAGAAGACCGACAGAATTAGAAGATCCACCGCTGAAACATACATCCCCAAAAGAAGTGAATGACATAATCCGAAAAATCTCACCAAAGAAAGCTCCTGGACCAGTCGAAATAACCAACAGGGCTCTAAAATACTTCCCAGCGAAAGCAGTAGTTTATCTGACCAACATAGTAAATGCACTGATGCGTTTAGAAGATTTCCTAATCGATGGAAAAAAGTCCATGTGATCAATCCATCATAAACCAGGGAAAACAGAATTTTTGCACAGAAAAACTTACTGCCAGCAGTCATCAAAATTGCTGAAAGTGTGATATTCTCAAGACTCAAAGAGGAAACAGAAAGACTACAGGTCATACCCGAAGCCCGATTTGGACTGAGAGCCAAACACTCAAGTGAACAACAGGTACTCAGCCTCACATAATAGATTGCAGCAGGATTCAAAGATAGACAGTACACCGGAGCAGCCTTCCTAGACGTAAGCAAAGCATTCGACAGAGTTTGGCAAAAAGGGCTGATCTACAAAATGAATAATTATGGATACAGCAATGCCATGAAAGAGCTACTCTACTCGTACCTCGCAAACCGAAAACTGAGGATTCACATTGGACAAGTCCTATCCGAAGTCGGAATTGCGAAGACATGAGTACCACATTGAGTTGTTCTGTCTCCGCTTCTGTATAACATATGTACAGCCGATGCCTCCAAAACACCAGACACCATGATCAATCTCCATGCACACAACTCAGGCACAGTAACCAAGACATTGCATCTAGAAACCTTCAGATAGCACTAGACGTCCTAGAAGAATGGTATATACAGTGGAAAATTGCAGTAAATCCAGAGAAGACCCAAGTACTGATGTTTAAGAAGAGGCGCGGTGTACCAGCTGAACAACTAGAGATCTTCGACACTCCTATCGGATAATCAAATGAAGCGAAGTACCTCGGTGTCACCAGTTACAGTTCACAGTTAAGTTCACATCCCATGTTACAAGAACAGTACAGAAGGCAAAAATGGTACAAGCTAAACTGAGAGAAGGAGCAAAACAACATTTAGAACAAATACAGGGCTTGTAAGACGAACAGAAAGAAGATCCAAGCTGTCCACATCGTAGCACTACGGAAAGCAGTGAACGTCCCTCGATACGTAGCGGAAAGATTCCTTTTCAGAGAAACCGAACAGATCAAAGGATTAGACCAGATAGACGACAAAGCAAGAACAAAATTCGCCGAACTAGTGGACTATTCCAACCACATCTTGCGAGAAATCATAAGGTATTTTGTCTTTCACAGATGGAAACACAAAAGACCCAAACAGCAACTGCTTGGCAATAACTAAGATGAGATATCATGTAAGTAGCTCTGAAACGCTCGACTTACACCTACCCTCTGCCGATCCTCGTCCCAAACTCCCTAAAAAAATGGCACATACCAACCATTTTGCCATCCGAGTGTTGAGACTCTGAAGTCAGCTAATCCGAAAGGTTCTGGTAGACTTATGGAAGCTCGATGCTCGGACACACAAAACACATAAAGACGACAAGAAAAAGAATACTATGGGACTAGAACGCCTCACGCTGTCATGGACTTCACGCGGAGACCTCCCACGTGACAAGCATTATTATGATAGCGCATCAGCGTACTAAGAGGGGTTCATAGAGAAATTCCTGGAGAGCATTGGGGCTCGGATGATTCGTTCTTGACCGGGACCAATCTTCTTCACCTCAATGAATTGTATGCCCAAATGTTCCTACGGATATGCAAGTCTCACTCAGATCGATTAAGTCTCAAATTAAGTCGATTGTCCGTCCACAACAGAATACATCAAACGAAGAAAGCAATATGACAAATATCGATGATTGAGATTTTCTGTTTTGACAGTATTGTGACAGAGCGTTCACCGCAAATCATTTTCTGCCATTATTTACAATTTAAATTCAGTTTCTTGCCTTGAATTAATAATTTTACACAGGACGTATTAAGATCAGATGAAGGGACAGAATTAATATCAAATATTATTATATCATATTAATATCATAAATAATTAATATCATATTCTGCTTGTCTGCCTGCTCCAACTTTCGTCGCCATTCTGTTTAGTTTCTGGCGACCTCTCCATCTTCTGATTTGTAATGCTCCTAAGGCGGTCTTAACTTCACCCAACCACATAATTGCGAAAATCTTCTCCAATTTTTTTTTATTAAAAGAATTACAAAGGTTACTAGTGTTAATCTTTAAATTTTTATCAATTGGCGCTGGGCAGCAACTAATTGGACTTTTCTAACCAGAGTTTGCTACACATTTATCTTCATTTAGTAAAATGAGAACTGCTTGTTTGATTTTCCTCATTTTGTTTTCTTCTTTCATGAGTATTGGTGCATCTTTCCATTTCTCATTATTCCAGATATGTTTGCATATCTGAGCTCTGTCAAAGTCTCTTTTTTAATGTATGATTCATGCTCATTTATTCTAAAACTTAGTGGTCTTGAGATTTCTCCTATATAAAAATTGTTACATTCACAAGATATTTTCTAAATTTAGTTCTTTTATCTCTCCTGTATGTTGTTGGGTTTGGTTTTGGAAAAAATAGACTTCGTTGTTTTGGTTATTCAACATGCCACAAGAAAACAGTTTCAGACACTGTCACTCATTAGCTAAGTGTATAATGAGAGAAGTCTTACGCACTTTTTTTTTGCTAAACATTTTTTTCTTCATAATTCCATTTTTCAAATAACTACAACTTTGAAACGAATAGTATCCAAAAGTTGGGAAGATATTGGGAATAAAATTGCGATTTTAATGTTTGAATTTTTAATTCAATAGATTATGAAAAATTAAAAGAAAACTATATAGTGTATATTTCTTACCGACTTATCCAAATAACTTTATTTATCTGCGTATTGATATATTACGTAGAATATTTTATATCTTAGTATCAACTTTCGTTTACATTCAATCAATCAAACAGTCAGATTGTATATAGCTTGTTACTATTTAACTTCTTACACCGCGTTACATATATTCTAATGTCAGTTACTCTGATTTAAAGATACATAGAATTCAATCGATATTTTGTAAGAGGCAGAAACTTTATCCACCCCGATCGGAATCCACTACCCATTGAGAAATATCTTGTATTCCACACTTTTTTGTGTTTCTCCGATTTGAAATCGTGTCACTAGTAATCAGTCACGCTATGCGACCGCCTGTCCTTGTCAGTGCCCACTCCACCAATGTAAAAATATTTAAATGTTTTCAATTTGTGCCAGTTGCAGATGTAATTGCACTGTGGGGAAATGTTTCTCTTTTATACTTAATTGTGATATGATTGCTTTTGTTTACAATGAGGTAAACGCGGAGGCTTATTTCCTTTTTTTGATAGAATATATTTGGGTTATGTCTTGAGCCTCTCGAAATGTATAAGAGTTGTTGAGTAATTCTAACATTCAAGCTGTCATGTGCATACGTAGAAATTTTAGGAAACTTCTTAACACGGGGTTTGATCGATAACTATGTGACCTGAAAAAGGAAAGCCAAATTTTTTTTCGACAAATTAATTTTCAATATAGTTTCCATCTTATTCTATAAAAAACATGACTTACCTCCGAAGTGGACAAAAGCGCATATTAATAACATCTAAAAAAAGGAGATATAATGAATTGTTCACACTGCGGGGGAAGTATTATAAATTCAGTCTTAAGGTTCTATGGAAAAATAATAAAAAATAAAATTGAAAAAGAGATGACACATGAGAAGAGCAAAATGGCAGTTTTCGTTTAGGCAGATCCTGTAGGGACAGCACAATCTTTTAACTCATGTAGATCCTTATAGATCTGACAAAGGCATATAATAGAGTATCACTTTCAATGCTCTGGGTAGCAAGGAAAAAACAAAGAATAAACAAAAAAAAAAATAAGTACAACAGCTTTACAAAAATATGACGGTTGGCATTAAAACTGGAAACAAATTAACTAGAGAAATTCCTTTTAGTAAGGGTATAAAACAAGGCTGCTGCATAGCACCTGCACTCTTCAAAATTGACCCTAATTAAGGTGCTCTCAGTGTGGAGAAGAAACTGCTGCAATATGGGTATCTCAATCGAAGACGATAGATTGTACACACTTCGCTGACAACCAAGCCATTCTAGCTGAAGACGAGAGTGATATAGGCTATATGCCTAGAAAACTGGAAGAGGAGTATACCAAGTGGGGTCTCACAATTAATATACAAAAAACCTAGTACTTAGTTGCAGGAGAAAAACCACAAAACCTACAAATTGAAATGGGAACGATAAAATCAAATGAAACCTTCAAATACTTGGCAGTCGAAATAACATCAAAAGCAATCGTTAAAGATCGATGAATCAAATCGTCTAAGCCCTTTTATTAGATTTGAAAACATAATAATCCTTACGTGCCAAATCTGGGGAATGGAGTGAATGAGACATTGGTTTCAAATCCAATTCAAGAATTTTAGCAACTACAATTGCATCTTTGTGGGCAGACCTCATTATTTGTCAATTTGGGCTGTCTCGATATAATTTTCATTTTATTTGCTACTATTTTGATATGAATTTAGCTTCGAGGGTTTCTTTAGCTTCTGATTCACTTTTCCTCGGGCGTTCTTCTTCTATTTGGTGATCAGTCTCTTACCACTATAATGAAAAATATGGACACCTGTTTAACTCTAGAATAAATGCTGGTCGAAAGATCTTAGTATGAAATTTCGTCATTAGGCAAAAACTATAACGAATAAAACAAAGCTACACCTTTATGATGTTAAAAGGTCTTGTTAGAAGCTCACTCATTTACAGCAGCAAGGTCTGTTATTAATGATAGATAATGGATCCAACAGAAAAAAGGACGCACAAGACAACCCTTCACCCATCGATAAGTGTAAATCCTGGATCGAACGGGGCGTGGAGTAGCAGTCCTAGTGCCAAACTTGCCAGTTCACACGTCGTGGAATAGGGCAGACTTGGAGATTTTTGGTTGGTGCGGTGAATCCCGTCATTTGTCGGTAAATCGACACGGTTCAAAAGAGCTGGGACGTTGGCTCGCAACAAGTATATACCCCTCGGGCCATGGGAATGGCCCGACAACATTTGGACGCGACAACAAGATCCCGGCTAAAAAGAGATAATACCTGTGATAAGGCGACTGGACGAACAGAATACTATGGAAACTAGGAACCGGAAGGTCAGTAAAAAATATCAAAAATAAATTAAATATACTTAACTCAAAAATATACTACTACCACAGTTGTAACGAAGAGTTCTCCGAATTAATTTATGATATGCGCCCTGTAGTTTTTGAACAATACTTATAAACTAGTTTCATTTTGATGAAACATTTTGTTTTTAATTTGGAGTCGAATTCAGGTGAATTGAGCACGCTGATTGGCGATTAAAAATTGTATAATTATGACAATGTTCTCGTAGAAGATAAACTATGTTCTGCTTTAAATGATATAATAATAACAAACTGTTGTAACTTTTAAAGCCTAGTCAAGTTTGATTAAAATTTCCTTGAATTTTAAGCGCTTCAATTTAGTACATTAATAATACGTTTTTCAATAATTAGTTCCATTATCTGTCGCAACAAATACTCATTAAACCGAAACAAAACTTTCTCTCATTTAAAGCATATTTATATCCACCAAAATATTTTCTTTTGTTGCTGCTCACTCTTAACTGGGTACTTAAAGATTTTTTTCTGTCACCATTTTTATGACACATTTATGAAAGTTATTCATAAAGGTTTGGAAATAAAACGTCTGGTCGCTTTCCGGTGAAAGCTTGTCGGTCTTTTCCAAATGAACAATTCCAAAATTAGGACAGACACGTGCTTGGTTACAAAATCAGAAAGATGCGGTTTTTATAGTCTCTTATTCCCAGAACAACAATACTTTCTTGTGCACACCGTGACGAAACCAAAGGCTTAAGAGACAGACAGTGAGGGAGTGATAGATTGGGTTGTTTTAAGGCAAATAAAATAGATATAAATATTACAAAATAAGTTATATGTTACCACTTAGGAATCGTTATATCGAGCCATCGAAACAAACGTTATTAGAGCCGGCTATGAAATTGAGCTTTACTTAACAGTCCGCAATTTAGCCGTCTATAAAATTTTACTTAATTACATGACAGTCATGATTTTTGATGAAAAAGAAAATAATAAATGGCAATAGTATGCAGTTCCAGAATCTACGACTAATTTTTGTCAGTATAAATTAAATAGGGAGTACATTGGGATTAAATCCCCAAATTATGTGTTAATAGTACGTTGGACAAATTAGGGGACGAACTTTGTGTGTTAATAGTACAAAACTGAATTGTTTTATTAAAAAATGTAGTTAAAGTAAGTCCTCTTTTAGTTAAATTTACCTTTTCTATCATTCACCTTGCGATTTCAGAGCGAAACATTTTTTAGTCACACATTTTTAAAGGTATTGGCGCAGAATGGAAGTCACAAGGAGCCAAATCTGGCGTACAGGTTAGATAGTAAATAAAATTTAATATTTGTTCTTTAAATCTACAGTAAAAACAGTTCTTTTTAAACACTTAATTTAAACAGTATCTTTTTTATTCTTTTCTATTAGTCCCCCAGTTCTGCACCATATAATAAATTGGTTACTCTTTATCTGAACCTCGTAGATGTAAAGGTTTAATTTTAATATTTTAAAAATAACAAAATTAAATAGTAAAATATTATTAAGACATTGAATTTATTGTATAATTCTGGAGTTAATTTCCTTGTCATAGGTTCCAGTTTTATCATATATTACTTCCAAATACTACTAGTCTTGGCAGGCTTTTACTTCTTGTTTTTATGTCCAATCCATTATAAATTGTTAGCACTAATTATTATACAAATTTTATGTTGTTATTGCCGTATTTACATGCTTTGACGCACGAGATTTATGACTTTTAGGACTTTAAGATTTAGGCGAGGCAATGATTCAATAAACCTACAAATTTTTGCAGTTGTATGGATCTCAATGAATGTTATTATCAATGTTTGTTACTTCCTTTTTCAATATTGCTGTTTTCATTTCGACATCATCATTAAACTTAGGCATATATACAAAAAAGTGAAAAAATGCGCATAAATATGCACTAATTTATCCAAAAATATGCATTAAATATGTATTTCTTTTAGAAAATATGCATTAAATATGCATTTTTTTTAGAAAATATGCATACTGTCAATGGAAACATATATTTAATAATGGTATATTTATTATTGTTTATTTTAATAATTAGAAAACAATATAAATAAATTTAAAAATCAAGTAGATAATTGTAATGTACTAATTTAATTGTAATGAAAGTAGTAAAAAAGTAGAATACTATTTCTTAGAATTATGAAAACAATAAATGACCAAATCTTTTTAAAAATTTTCTAATAAAAACTTATGACATTTATCTGTGAACATAAATATTTTTGTAAATTGAGAAACTCTTTTCCACATCAACGGATTTAATGGTAGCATATTTTAAATTCACAAAAATATATTATTCTAAATCTATTTCTTCGCAAAAATTACCAACAAGAACGTCAGCTACCTCAGTAAGTTTCTGTAAACCATTATTTTTTTGAATTATTTTTTCAAATGTTTGAAAAATATCTTTTTCAGTGTTACCTTTAACATTTTGACAAGCTGATCTAATTTCTTTTATATGTCTATGCTTTCTACCTAGGACAACTTTTATGATTCTAATTGAGTAATAGTATTTTGAAGCAAATCAAAATTTGATGTAATGAATGGAAGTTGCTGCTGAAGAACGTGGTTTTTAAAAATTTGTTTAGCATCTAGCAGAGATTGGGAACTTTCATCAAAGCGTCAATTATATTTTTTAAATCTACGACATAATCTGAATAGAAAAAAGTCCATATTACCCATCGTGTTAGAACGGGTTCTGGTGGAAGCGGAATATTTGGAAGCATTTCTTTAGTTAAATTCTTATAGGAGATTTGAGGAATACTTTTTTTATGCTCGTAATCAAGAATTTACAAAAGGAAACTTTTTTCTAATTTCTTCTGCAACTTGTTCATTTCATGTGCTAAACAAGTAACGTGTATTAAGTTGATATAAAACATTTTTAAATTTTGTCCTGCCTTGACCATATAATTATGGTGCAGCATCAGATAAAAAAAGCAATAATTTGTGGCTAGGAACAGCTGCATGAAGAAAACAATTTTGATATTTCTTCTTGTACAAAAGTGATATTGTTGCAGACTATTGTTACGAATCGAATGCAACAAGTTTTTTTTATCCATCCAACTGCAAAAAAATAGTAGGTTTGGGCTTTTTACTGCTTTATTGCCTCGGCTAATTTTGAATTTTAATGAATGAAAATTAAATATTTGTTTATAAGAAAAAAAATTGATTTTTATTTTACATTTTACAAAATTCTCAGGCTTGCCTAATTATACAATTTTAGTTTTTCGAAATGGATTTGAAAGCTTATTTGCTCTTTTAAAGTAAATAATTTTCCACACAGTGGAGTTTTGATGTCATTTTTACACGTTTTTTGTTTTTAAATAGTTAAAATTTGCTCTAACGTCGATTTTTCCTTTGAAAATATTTCCTGATTTTTTTACCAGTTTCCACCAAACCATATGGAAATTCTATTTTTCACTTATTTTTCAGTAAGTAAAAATTAGTGCCCGTCATTCAAGATTTACGACGTCAGAGCCCCACAGCGTTGCCAAAACATCAGAATAGTTAATAAGTGAAGAATTTTTATATTGTTAACTATTTAATAATACAATACACTAGTCAATTAGATTTTTTAAATAAAGAAAATAATTACATTTTCAAAATTTTAAAATTAATTTTAAAAGTTCATTATTTTTAACAGCTTAGGAAATATTATTTACAGTAAATACACTTAATTTTAAGACTACTTTTTTAACACACTAAAATATATAAGAAAACATTTAAATACAAAATTATATATTCTAAATTTTAAACTTACCTCTTTTAGACTTAAAGTATTAATAGTAAAAACGTCTCGCCATTTTTTCTTGTTCACAATAATCTATTAAAGCTTATCAGCTTTCTACAGACTATTCCGTTGTTTTTTGGTATAGCACAATCACAATACGCAATAAAAATTAGTTTTTAAAGCTATTAAGCTAAATTTAATACATATGTATTGATAAATACAATTTATTATATGTAATATATTGTGAATCATTGTTGAATATATTATGAATTGAAAACGCAGAGATTAAGCGGAGAATGGGAGTGCAATCAGACATAATCGACTATATAGAGGAGAAGAGACTATCCTGGTACGGCCACGTCAGAAGAGCGGACAGAGGACGCTGGATAAACAAAATCACAGAATGGAGCCCGATTGGAAGAAGAAAGAGAGGAAGACCCCGAAGGTCATTCAGAGATGAAATCGACGAGGCTATGGAGAAAAGAACCCTGCGAGATGGAGACTGGAATGACAGGGAAAATTGGAGAAAACGGTTGAGTGAAGGAAGACAGTGAAAACTGTGGAAATCCTTAGTAGTAGTAGTAGTATTGTGAATCAAATTGTACAAGACATCAAAACATAAACAAAATTCTTACTCTAGAAAAGCGGCAACACTTTTTGCCAAACAATTTGTTTGCCAAAACAATTTTGCCAAACGCTGAACTGTCATTGAAATTTGAAGTATTCCCGTATCAGTTACGTACGATCGTCTAATCTATTTAATTAAAATTATTATTTTGTCGAATATTAAACTTGAACAGTTATTTCATAAAATTTATATTATTAATAATAATAAATGTTTTTTGTTATTTAATCAATATTTAAACAAGATAATTCTAAAATTCCCAATATGATCATGATTACATTTTTCTGATTATTATACCATGTTGGCGCCTATGAAAGATCGGGCAGTTCCGTATGGGTGTCGTATTATTAGCTGTGTGGGAAATTTGAACTCTAAAGTTGATGTTCTGGAAATTTTAAATACAAGTGACGTCTCTTTGTATAAATTACCCGTGACGTGCAACGTTTTTACTTTGAAAAATGGCATATATCGAATTTCTAGTTCCAACTTTAGTATAAACAACGTTCCGGATACATTCCTACAAACATGTAAGTTCTAACCCACTACACCAACCCTAAACAGATCCCGTTTAGGTTGTTTGTACTTTTAAACCTCTAATATTAATTCAAATCCATATTTTTTATGTTACAGTAATTCATGCACTCGTAATTGATGATGACATTTTAACCAGAGTCCATTATATAATTAAGTGCCAACTTCCCTAAGAGAATACACGACTTTTTCTAGCCTAACACGGTTTTTAACTTAGACAAGATGTCGTTTAGTTAACTTCCCATTTGTATAAAGTGACAAACCGTTGAAATAATCCATTATCGCTTAAGCAACTCTTCGCCAGTTTGGTAACAATGGTCAAATTAATATGCGTAGGTATATCGATTTCTTTTTCTTCAACAGAGAAAGTACTTGATATTTGGTGCGTTTGTAGTGTTTAATTCGGTGCTTTGATGAAGGAGGAGAGGAAATTGATGTCTTACCATTTGATTATGTAAGCTCTAAGCAAAATTTCATTGTTTTTTATTCTATGGTTAGTTTATGATACAGGAAACGATAATTGTTGAATTACTGCTAGTATATATTATTTTGAGTATCTTTCCTTGTGACATCAATTTTTATCAAATGTATATTCAACTTGGGAATTGGTACTTCTCAAAATTTAATTTTACGATAAGCTGATCTCTTTGGTCTACCGCTGACCCACTTATAGTAAAAAAATGGTAAATATCTCACTTCTATTTTTCAGTGTAGTATCTTATTTTTCTATCTGTTATACCGTTTTTAATGCTTCTCGAAAGAAGGGTTGTTCGACATCTGAAAGCCACTGATTTACTGCACAAAAAAAGCGTTTATAACGCAAGTGATCTTTAAGTTGTGGAAACAATCACTAATCGCTGGAGACCAAATTTGTAGAATATGGCGGATGCACTCTAATTTGAAGGCTGCTTAAACGATTACAACTGTTGCAGAGAAAGAACTGTGCCTAAGTGCATTATCCCGATGCAGGATAAAACCTTTACGCAACTTACTCCTGTCTTTTCTTTTATGTTCTCACATAATTTTGGAATTAAGTTGACTCAATAAGCGGTAGCGCGTAGCACTCCTTTAGGATTCCGGTAGATGACAGGCTGCTACGGGGAGTGAAGTCCCTGCCTTACGCTAGCTACTGACTTTCGCATATATCCAAGCCTTTAGGCGTGGCCAGATCCCCAACCTATATTTCCCCTTATTTTCCAATTCTTACAACATCCCGTTATAACCCGCTACCAACCCGCATAGGCCAGCGTTGTAGTGAAATGACTAATGTCTCCCGTAAATGACATGACACAAACTAGAAACAAGCTCTTAGTCCCCGGCTGCCTAAAGGTCCCTGGTGACGGTAGCCACTAGAGTAGACTAAGGGCTGTCATGGACAACGAACATTGCATTATAACGTAAGAATGCTTGCAACTCACGAGAAGCTCATTGAATTGCAGGAAGAACTTAACTGCATAAAATGGGATGTATTGGGACTTTCTGAAATACGAAGAAAAAGAGAAAACCAATTAGTTTTAAAATCAGGGCATCTACTGTATTCCATTGGAGAAAACTATTAGGCAATTCTCGTGCACCAGAAACACCAAGATAAAATTATATAAGTAGAGAGTGTACGCCCAAGAGTTGTGTACCTCGTATTAAAACTGAACGAGATAAGCACTATTAAAATTATCCAAGTATATGCACCCACGACAAGCCATAGCAATGAAGAGATCCAAAACTTTTATGATCATATATATAGAGCTATGGAAAAAGATACCACCTAATCTCAATGGGCGATTTTAACACTAAACTTGGATTTAAAGAAGATAATGCAGAAGTGGCTATGTTGAGCGAAACGATAGAAGAGGTATGCTACTAATTTTTTTGTTGCATTGATAATTTTGATAATCCAGAAGATGTCGAAGCACTTAGAAATATGATTAAAGAGTGATTCGAGCGATGAAGAAAATTTCATAGATGACAGTGACATTGACAAAGTGGAAGTTACATTATTGGTTTATGGAGCATTATAGAGAAAAAAACCAGCTGAAGTCCGTTTGAAGAGGTTTACTCTCCGGACACTGGAACTCACTTAAAGCATGGGTGTATGTTACCTGAAGTAAAATTTAATTAAAATATTAAACATCAAACAATATTAACAACATCATGTACAATATTTGGTAACATTATATATTTTAAAGGGTTTTTACCCTAATATTTTGGTGACTCAGGCATGGTAACCTGTATTTTTAACCTGATGATGGAACTGTTGTTCCGAAAACGTTCGTGTTTTTAATGTAGCCCTTTTAAGGGTTTTTATAAAATATACCCATTTACAAAGATTAACCTCTTTTTGTGATTCGTGGTATACAGCCAGCTGCAGGAATTATTTTCCTTGTGGATTTTAAAAAAGTAATTCATCCTGTCTTGGAAATAGCATAAAACTCAATCACACCCCAACACAATGACAATATTTAATTAAAATCTTTATTTTTAAAGTTCCTGAAAATGAATTCATGTTAAAATTATTAAATTAGAAGTTTAACCCAGCTGAAGTTCTTGTATACCTTATTACAACGTAAATGTTGAGATTTTTACTTCTCTAATGATTTTATTTCTGCACCAAGTTTTTAGAATAAAACCCAGTGTAGATTTAAATAAATATTATAAATAAATAAAAATGCGTATGCCAAAGATACTCGTGACAGTTTTAGTTACTTTCGTGTCTCGTCTACATTACTTTGGCCCTTGTCAGGGCGTGGTGACACTCTAAATATTGTTAGCTTTCTGTCTCCATTGGGTGCGATCTTGTGCCATATGTACGGCTTTATGTACGGATTTTCCCACCAGAGTCTTCATTTGGTCTGCCCATCGTGTTGAATTTGGTGCCCCCGTTCTTCTAGCCATGCGCTAGAATAGTAGTACTTCGCAATGCGAAGTAATTTAGGTATATTAAGTCGAAAATACCCTGAAAATAGGAGAAAAATATGAAATCGTACTAAGTCAAAAATAATATTTAATTCGAAATAAAGTATTTAACTTGAAATATTCTAAGTCGAAAATGCTGAAATAAATATAATAAAGTCCAAATTGTACTAAGTCTCGCTAGAGAACTTAGGAAAATCCTGAAATAAAGGATAGTGGTTATGTGCAATAAAAAGAGCAGAGTTTCTGGGAACTAAATCAACCAGAAGGTCTCTAATACCAAGAAGGCTGATTCTGCGGATCCCTGTCCAGACCAGAACGAACTTTTGGCCGTTGTGCACCTATATTTATACGAAATTAATTAGGTCAACTGCTCCATGGCGCTCTGCCATTGGAGCTTGCACAATAGCCAATACTTAAATTTCGGGCAATACCATTGGCTGCAATTATGGTTGCAATTCGACCAATCGTAAAGCCGAAATTGAGCTTCAATTCCGGGCAATACCATTGGCTGCAATTATGGTTGCAATTTGACCAACCGTAAAGCCGGAATTGAGCTACTGGCCACAATCTAATCCAAAGTATGCTCCAGGCATAGCTCTTACATTTATTACTGAGGTTTTCCATTTATCCGCGCGTGTATGTAGTCGATTTGATTTTTGTGTTCTTTGTTTGAACTAGTCCATGTTACGAGCTTTTTGGGTCTTCTTCTTAGGGTGCCTGTCCGTTGGCGATCATTCTGGTTATGATTACTTTGTTGGTTGCTATACGGAATAGCTGTGTTGAGGTCTTTCTATACCATGCTCTCAGGTTAGCAAGCCAGGATATTCTTCTTCGTCCTGGGGCCCTTTTTCCCTTCAATTTTACCTTGCAAAATGCATTGGAGTATCTCGTATCTGCCTTGATTTCTCATTCTATGTCCCAAGTACTGCAGCTTACGGCCCTTCACGATGTTGACCAAATCCGCGGTTGTGTTCATCCTCAGCAGTACTTCTTTATTGGTGACTTTGTCTGTCCATGGTATCTTCAGGATCCTTCTGTATAACCATAGCTCAAAAGCCTGAAGTTTTGTTTTGCTTTTTGGGTGGTTTTTATGAAGTATATTGATTATCAGTACACTGTTTTCACTGGCAAACTGTAGACGACCTTCTCCTCTGTTGTTCCTAATGTCCAAGCCAAATGACCCGATAATATCTCTCAAATGTGGTTCATTAACATTTTCACATGATGCATGATGCATTTTAGAATCCTTTCGAGCAAGGTTTATTCTAGATGTTCATACTTTTCATTCTATTAATAATTTTCACTGTTATAGATTTGTGCTCCTAAGAAATTTATAATTTTTGAAATCAAGTTTTTGGTATCTACGTTGTTCGTTTGTAGGTTTTTTTTATTTTTTTTTTATAGGCATAGACATTAGTCATTCAGCCAGTTGCAATAGATTCTCCAATCAGACAAATGCACAACCCTATCCCTAATAGAAAACTAACAGATAATTAATAGTTTGTAGGTTTTTACTTTGGCTTCATACACACATTAACTGCTAGTCTCCATTTGATGTAGTCTTCAAATAACTATCCGATCATGTCTTCATATTCCTGTTTAGAAAAACATTTATCAAATGTAAATATGAAAGGGCAAAGCAAGACATATTTCTTGTAATCAATCAATTGTAATGCCTTTACCTGTTATATACAGTAATAGTCGAGAAACTATTCTCTTGTTGTCGGATATGCTTTTGCAATTAACCTAATGGTACTTTTACAAAGGGTCGACAGCAAGCTGTCAAATAACAATTTGAAAGATATACGGTGCACACCTATCCGATATAAATCTAAATGTATACCAACAAAGTCAGCAGGGTACCATTTAATAGTCCTTTTGTAACTTTATTGCTAGACGATTGCGATAGAGCAATGCTCATTGAAGCGTGCAGGAATAGGACAGGTCACTTGCGCCTTTTTTGTCGGAAATTTACACCTTTACGATGCTGTAAATCACCCATTTGTATAAATGGATCTGTCTTGTGACATATTTGGAAAATAATTGGAACAGGTATTTTGTATGTTTAAAAGCATTGTGATATAATATTTATAGGTGCAATAAAGGTGTAACAGTAATATTTCTTTTTTGTTGAGATAAAGTGCTAATGTGGGTAAAATCGGAGCAGGGGCTTAACATTTTCTACCTGGAAAAGTTGCATTTGAAAAATACGCCAAGAAACTTACATTTATATAAAAAATAGAGATAAATGGGGTCGACTGACTGAGAACGAGGTATTGGGAAACAAAATAAAAATTAAAATGAGACAGGCAGTCGATAGAAAAAATTGAATGTATATACGAGGATTCTTTGATAACTACGTAGCCTAAAGAAAACGCAAGTATTTTTTGTCAGAATGTTTTTCCACTTACAGACAAGTGTTTTTGATGTGACTATTTTTAAATCTCCTGTATCTGAGTTTCCCACGTTTATTTACATTTGCTAACTCTATATCTCTGTAACTCTGTATTTTCTTCTTCACGTGCCATATCAGAATTATCTGACGTTGTCGATCACCATTGCCAAGGCTTCTCGATCTTCTGCCACATGGAATACTTGTCCTGTATTTGATATCCATTCACAAATGTTTTTTAACCAAGAAATCTGTTTTCTTGCTACACCTTTACGGCTTTCTATTTTGCCTTTAAGGATTCTTTATAGATTTCACTTCAATGTATATCTTAGATGAGACATCTTCTGGCGTTTAACAGTCTTTAGCAATTCTCTATGTTGTTGACCCTCCTTAGAATTTCCTAATTAATTTTTCTTGCTGGCCAAGGTGTCTTCAGCATCCGATGCTTATTGCAAAGAAATCTCTTCATTTTTATAAAAGTAGTTTTAGTAATTGGTATTCTACGTTTTATTTTTATGTCTGGATCTAGTTAGTCCATTATGACAGTTCCCAAATATGTAATTTTGTGAACTTTTCCAACTTTGACTCCATTTAATTGAAGCTCTGTATCCGGATGTGGGTTACTACTAAAGAATAAAAATTCGGTTTTGTTTGAGTTTATTTTAATACCCATTTCCTCTCTTACTTCGTAAATACGATCAAGCAGAATTTGGAGACCAAATTAGAGACAGTCACATTAAGTAGTTCCCTGTTAATTTTTATTCTATATGGAATGATCTCTCAAGGTCTCAAGTGCCTTTTTAAATAACTTGTCCGAATAAACATTGAACAATGTTGAGAACAAAATGCAACCTTGTCTGACTCCTTGTTTTATGGAGATTTCGTCGGTGTAGTTATCTTCAATTCTTACGATAGCAGTTTGATTTCAGTACAGCTTTTTAATGACACGAATATCTTTGTCTATTCCTATAAATTTTTTAGCATCTGCATTAATTACATGCTGTACCTTATTGAATGCCTTTTTGAAGTCCACCGAGCTTGCAAATACATCCTTTTTATCACGGCATTTTTAATAGGATATTTAGCGCAAAAAGTGCTTCTCTCATTCCCAGTTCCCATAGCATTTCTAAAATCAAATTGTTACCTTTGAGATTTTTTCGATTTGCGTCTAATTCTTTTGTAGAGTATTCTTAGGAAAATCCTTAAAAGTGTGGCTCATTAGGTTAATTAATCGATATTCTGAGCATTTTCTAGCATTGTGTTTTTTAGGTATTGCGATATTGCGACTTGAGCTAGTCTGTGAGAATCATTCCAGTGTTATATATTGCATTAAAAAGTTTTACCACTCCTTTTATGTTATCTGCATCTATTAGTTTCAGCAACTCAGTTGGTGTATTATCTTTTTTAGAGCGTGTTCTACCTCTAATTTTATAATTTCTGAGCCGCCAATACAATTTTGGTAGAATTCGGTAAGATTATATCTTTTAACTTCAAACAAGTCTGATATATACAGTGGCCATTCTCTTCTTATTTCGTTCTTATCTACAATCATTTTGTTGTTATTATCAACTAGTACACAGGGAACTCGGTTTTTTTTTAACTATGTTACTTATTTCTTTTGCTTTATGTGCACATTAAATAAGTCGTGCCTAGATATCACATCCTCCATTTCGTCGCACCTTAATCTAATCCATTTTTCTTTGGCTAATTTTACCTCTCTTTTAATTCTGCTTTGTAGACGTCTATATTCTGTTTCATTCATTTTTTAACTCTGTATAACTTCCTCCAACTTATAATCGAAGGAAAAATAAAAGGAAAACGTGGTCCTGGCAGACGACAAATAACTTGTCTGCGTAACATCAAGGTTTGGACAAGACTAGACCTCTAAACCTTAATAAAAAAAAAGCACAGGATAGAGGTGAATTTGCAACTTCCATTATGAGACGGCACCTAAAAACGAACTATATCTTTGTAAAGAAATGTAATGCTGAACAATATTTGAGACTTCATTTTTCGGTGAACAGGAAAACTTACTTTCACCAGATATGAAGCCGCAATTATAGTGAAGATCTTTAGTCTAGATATATAACAATACTTTTTAGTTATTTGTATTAACTAAAATGAAAATCTGAATGTACATTTTTCCCCACTAATTTACTTTAAGGATAGTGTTTATTTATATTTCGTATTAGGTACCACCCATGCTAGCCAGGACAATAATAAATCGTCACTTGAGACCAATGATATGGAAGAGAGAAGATATGACACAAACCATGATTGTGTATTTACTAAATGTGACACTGTGTCATATCCAATATGACGACGGGCTGGTACGGATTCAAATTAATTCAAGGTATATTTACGATACCGATTCCGATCAAATTTCAACTTATTATAATTTTGGTTAATATATTAATACTGTGGAGTTAGTGTCATACTAACAACTCTGAGTTCTGACAAGAAGAGTTTTCTTTTTTGTCCCATAACTTTTTTCCACCGGCGGCGTATAGTCATAGGCATTGCTTTACAGAAAAGAAACTTTTATACTTCCTCTTCAAAATGATATTAGGTAGAAGTCTTTCCGGTTCATAGTATACGAGATGCGATTTCTCAAAGTTTGCCACTCAAACTATTTTTGGGCCATTTTTCCCAAAATTTGTTTTATAACTTTTTTCTACGCAGTTTTAGGTATATGCAATAATACATTAAATAGAAAGAAAACATTATTACCTTTAAAATGGTCTATTGTAGAAGAAACTAGGACTAATATTTAAGCAAGACACGGTTCTTCAAAGTTTTCTTTTTTTAATGATTTTTGCTATTTATGACAAATGCAAAAATTGCTTACGAAAGCTGCACTCCTCTTCTTTAAAACCCATGTTAATTTTTGTCGATAGGAGATTTTGGTCAAAAGATATCATTGACACAATTTGATACAAATTTTACTTAAAATTTTTATTTCGTACGCCTAAAACATTTAAAGTTGTAACACAGATGTTTTCCGTTTCTCCACCCTCTACAATGGGCAGTCTTAGGGGGTAGCCTGGGGGTAGGAGTGGCAAACTTTTTTGCATATTTTTTGTGGTCTCAAAATTAACATTCTCAGCAAAATTCAGCTTTTTCGTATGATTGCTAGAGGTTCAGTGGTTTTCTTGGTTCATTTAGGTATATGCAAATCGTTGCAAGTATCACAAATTGACGAACCATATCTTGGTTACCGTTAATCCTAGAATATTTTACAATAAACTATTTTAAAGTACAGAAAATAAGCTTTTTTTATTTTGTAATGCATATACCTGAATGTACAAGAAAAAAAATTATAATGAGAAATTTAAAAAATAGCCGTAAAACTTCGTTAAATCGAGCAAAAATCGTTAAAAGTAGAAACATTTGAAGAACCGTATCTTGCTGAAAAGTATTTTAGAACCTTCTACTATAGACCATTTTAAAGGTAATTTATTTTTCTTTTAATTAATTGTACCACTGCATATATCTAAAACTGCGTAGAAAAAAGTTATAGAACAATGTTTGCAAAAAAATAGGAAAAATGGCCAAAAAATGGTGTGAGTGCCTAATTTTGAAAAATGGTATCTGGTATACTGTAAATCGTAAATACTTTTACCAAACGTCATTTTGAAGAGGAAGGATCATAAGTTTTTTTTTCTATAAAGCAATGCTCATACCTATACCCCCGTGGAAAAAGGTCGGGTACAAAAAATAAAAATCGCATGTGTTCCTTTTTTTTTGCTTCGTTTTTTGAATATATTATTGTAAAAAAACTGTTTTTTACTGTAAAAGGTGAGATTTCGATAGGAAATTTAATTGTGAACAACTTTTCTGTAGATATATATATATATATATATATATATATATATATATATATATATATATATATATATATATATATATATATATATATATATATATATATGTAGGAAAACTGCATAAAATTCGCCCAAATGCACCCTAGTGCTTAGAGACAAATTCGCCCCTTTTTCGCAAAAATGCACCCCTTTAAATGGTAGCACTCCGAGGGTTTTTCATATTTGGGGTCCATTGACCATATCAAACAATAAAACCCCTTTAACGTTGTAGTTCCTTTTAGCCCCATTTTTTAAACATAATCAATAGCCTATATCCCGTCTCTTCCATATCACTGCTTTAGACTTACACTTCGTGGTCTGAAAGTAACCTATAACTATAAATTTCCCTTTTTTTAGAAATTTTTTAGTATTTGTATACATTTAAAAGTATCTCAACAGTTTAAACTTACAACGTATATTAGAAAATATTGCACACATTTTTTGTATTTTCTGTATTACCCTCTCCAATGTTTTCAATTCCCGCAACACGCCGAGTAATGTAATCGTATAATTATAAAAAGATTAACGTAGACACAGAACAATCGTCCTTGACACACTTACCAGCTGATGAGTGAGAATGACAAAGAAGAACAATTTGCCGACAAGCGATCACAGATGCGAAATATAACACAATAAAATCGACAATGCAATTTTACGATATTCTAAAAATAATGCTCAATACTTAACTCAATTTTTGTGGGCCTTGAATGTGATCGAAATATAACATTTTTGTAAGTTTTCGTATGCGAGGTTTGAAATATAATATAGTGGGAAATAATCTAGATAGCTTATGAAAAAATATATATTTATCAAATTATTTTAACATAATAGTGTTCATTATCAATAGTGAGCATTATCAATAATAAAACACACGGTTTATAATGATTATTAAAACATAAAAAAACCTTTAGGTGGAACAAGCTTAATGAGGTCGAGATCCTTCGTTTTGGCAAATAAATTATGCAGAATTTCGGATGTACTTGTAATGGGTAGAAAAAGAAAAGGGAGCAGTAGCAGGAGTTGGAATACTAGTTAACCAAAAATGTCAAAAAAAAAATCGAACAGAAGCCTGCAATCATGTATTACAAAAAGTATTATCAAGTCCAACTTCATATCATGTCCAGACTTCAGGAAATTGTTGAATTGTTAAGAATTGGATATGATTATATTATTCTAGGCAAACCAAATGTTCAATGAAGATTACTTCATTAATGGAAAGCTTAAACGTTAACGAGTCTAAGAATTGACAATATATTCTTCAACCATAAGTCAAAATACAAACCTACATTTGAAAATAGTACAGGACAAAAATCTGTAATAGGTTATATTGATCTCAAGAGAACAAGAGACATATCAGCTTTGAAATAAACAGTAGACTGAAACAAGTTAATGCTTTATCACTACTACGTTTTAGTCTCGGATTAGAAACGGCCGTGAGATCAGCCGAAATTAAAAACCGAAATCCTAACCGCTAAACGCTAACGCAGATGACACCCATCTCATGGAAAACTACATCTTATCTGTAGAAGATATGTTCAATAAGGACGAAGGAGCAACACAAAAGTTCGTGAAGAGGCAATGAAGAGAAAACCAAATATATGAAAAACCAAAAGAGTTTAACATTTCAAATATCTTGGAGCAAAAAATCACTCAAGAATTATAAAAATAATTCAATTTGTAAACGTATGTCAGTACGCACTGGGTAAGCTTATAAAAATGAAAAGCCTAAGAAGAAAATTAAAAGGCAAAATCTATAAATCGACTGTCAGAGCTGTACTAGCATATGGATGTAAAACATTTGTATAAGTACCAAAGCAACTGAGAACAGTCAGATGATTTGAAAGAAGAATACTTTTTTTGGACCTTACCTCGATATAACCACAATCAGTATAGAATATATAATAGTCTCCCGTTTTATACGGCTCGCGGCTTTGGGAGTATAGCAGGGTAGTCTGCTATATCTAGGGCCTACGGTATACAAGGAAGGTAACATGGCTAGTGCTACGCTTCAACCGCCTATTATTACCCCTGGTTTTACCCAAGGTACTCATTTTATTCAGGCTGAGTCGACCTGGGGCCTATAGACATTTTTAAAAAATGTCTAGTTGTTCTTGCCGGCGGTAGGATTCGAACTCCGGACCACCGGCATGCGAGGCAAGTATCCTACCGCTTGCGCTACGCAGCCCAGTATAGAATAACAAATATAAAATAAAAATGTACAGTTCAAAAATATATTTCAGTCTTCGTTTTTCTTCTGCCAACGTTCTGCTTCTACACCACTTTCTTTGTGGGACCGCCTCCTCTTCGGGTACCTGATTTTCTGTGTTTCTGGACATTCTGGACATCTTTGTCTGTAGGTACCATTTTTGTATCGTACCTACTTCTCTGATTGGTTATCTTCAGCAACCACCTGGCTAGACCCTGATGAAATGGTCATTCGGTCTGTGTTTTCTCGGTACATCCTCTAAATGCTATTTCTATTGAGGATGTCTCAGTGATTTGTACTGAAGCCTTTCTTGGCTGGTTGCATTTGAAATTTGGTCTTGCCATGTCCATCCCTCTATAAATCTGTAGCATGCTGTTTCTGTTCTTTCTAGATTATAGGGCTATATTTTTTCAGTTAGATTCTACCGTCGAACACCAAACTGGAACTGCATGCAACATCACAGATCTAACGCAGGCCTGGTATGATTGAATCTTCATGGTCTTTGTGAGAGATCCTGGAAATGGAAGGTTGTTGTAATAGATGCTTTTTTCTCGACTTCTTGTGTATTCCTGGTGAAATTTAATCTTTTGTCGAGGTGGACTTCAAGGTACTTGACGACTTCTTCTGATTAAGTTCTGTGTCCTATCGTTAGTTTAACTACCGGTGGGTTGTGTTGCTGCGTAAAGATGATAAATCGAGTCTCCTCCATATTGATTTCTATTTTCCATTTCTCCGTGTAGTCCGAAATTCTTCTTAAATGGTTTTCTAATCTCTCGACTATTCTTCTGTTTTCTTTTCCTGCAATGTATATTGCCGTATCGTCCACGTACAGGGTTGTGCTTGTTTTTCCATCTGTGAACAAATCTAAAAAAACATGTATAGAATGGGAGGTAATATGCTGCCCTGAGGCATCCCTTCCTGAACTTCTTGCATCCTGAACATTTTTTGGCGAGCTGAAGCGTAAAATGTTCTGTTAGTCAAACTTGTTTCGCATGTATTGACTAAGTAATGAGGCAATCTAATTCTGTCCATCTTTTAGAATAGGGTTTTTTTTTCAATTTCTGTCGTACGCCTTTTTTATGTCGAGAAAATGCATTTCTGTTTTTTTTTGTTTCTATTGAAGCGGATTTTTGTGTCGTTAATAACTCTTGCTAATTGAAGTTTGAATTTTCTTTCTCTTCTAATTCCAAATGGGTCTTCTTGTGTGATTCTTCTTCTTCCTGCTTGTTTCATGAGTGTTTTGTCGATGATTTTTTCTAATAATTTTCCTAGCGATTCCGGTAGATATGTTGACCTATAGCTTTCGGGTCTTCTTCCGTCTTTCCTTGGTTTTAGTAGAGGGATGATTTTTGCATGTTTCCATTTGTTTGGAAAATATGCATTTTTTAGCCAATATCTGTAGATGTACAATAATTTCACTATTATTTTCTTTGAGAGTTCCTTCAGCCAATATTGTGGGTATCTTCCATTCCTAATGTTCTGTTTCCTATTAGTTTATTATTTTTGCCACTTCTGCTGGACTTAGGTAGTCTTCTTTCTCTACTAAAATCTCATTTCTTCCTCTTATCCTCTCGTATTCGTTATTTACCATTTCTATGGTTTGTCCATCGGATATATTTTGATTCTGCTTGTGTGTTTCTGCCATTTTTGTTGCAATTGCATCCACTTTTTCCTCAATTTCGTAATGTGTTGCTTCATCGTCGAAAATTTGCGGCATTTTCCATACATTTCCGTCTTCCGCTTTGCTGATACAGATGTGCCATTTATTTTTATGAGACTTTAAGTGTTGCTCTTATTCCTTCTGATAGTTCATCTCCGTAACTTTTGAATTCTACTCTTTTTGTTATTTGGTGTGCTTTCCTGGTTCTGTTTATTCCTTTATGATTTCTTTCAGGAATAATTAGTCATCTGCTATTCGTGTATTCCTTTGGGATATTATTTCCCATAGCTTGTTGGAGTTTCTGCGTGATGTCTTCTATTTGTTTTTCCATTTATTCTTTGGATTCAAATATCTTTTTATCTCCATTCCGTTTAGTTGTCTTTGGTAGTTTTGCCAGTTTTCTTCTTTCCATTTCCATCTTTTGACTGGTTCAATTGTAGCCAGGTTAACTCTTGATGTCGTAATTCCTGTCACCGGTTGATGGTCGGAGCTGGTTTCGTAATGCGTCCTCGATTCGGGCTGATTCTTGTTGGTTCATCTGGTGCGAAAATCATCCTGTTTCTCATCGCAGTGTCTTAGTAGAACAAATTTAGAAATAAACAGAAAATACGGACATAAAAGAACAAATATAGAAATAAAAAAACTTTATATTGATAGTGATGGTGGGCAGGGCACGTATAGTCTTCACAACGAAAATTTAAAAGGTTCCCAAAGGAAAAAGACCACCTGGGCCTCCCAGAATGCGATGGAGGGACAAAATCGAATGTCCAAAGAATATTGTCAGTCAAATTACAACGTTGACTACAAATTTATGGAAGACAGAGTCAAGTGGAAAAAATTGCACACTCAACCAAAATCCATAAAAGTTTTAGAGTGTTTGTCGAATGAGTCAAGATAAATCCTGTACCAGAAAAGATTTGAAAATAAAGAAAGATAAGAAAATATGGAGTGTCTATATAAAAGAAAATATAGATAAAATACCAATAATAAACAAACATAATTTTTAATTAGTGACGATGAAATACAAGATGGATGTGTGATTGATGAACAATCTGTCTACCATCAAGAAGGTTTCACTGTTTTAGAAAATCTGTGTTGGAAAAAAGCAATAGAATCGAACCCAGCTTGTGAGACATGCACACCTCTTAGAAAATGACATGTAGGTGTTACAATTCCTTGGGGTGAGGGGGATTGATCCGAGAAGATCAGGAACCACTCCACCCCACCGCAATGCTTCAGACCATCCTCCACCCCCCGATAGCACACTGATGTGATATGTTTTTGCACAACAAATAGAAACCAGATGCAATATAGCGGATGGGGCTCTTTTGAATCGATACACTAATATAGCAGCAACAATAAACGAGATCAAATATGAAGCAAACGTTGATCGATAAATTAATTCTCAATTTTCTAATGGACAAGGTGTACAATATTTCACATACTACTTTTGTCATTCGATAATTTGTATGAATCTATAAATGAATTTTTATTGTGATGTGAAAACGCTAATAATGAAATATATGCAGAGTGTACACTGGTTCTTTTTTCTTAACTTCTATTTGCATAATTTAAATCCTTTATACCACCACGTAATTAAGTTAATAATATTTTATTAAATAGAATATCAAACTGAGCAAGCCAAGTTTAAATACTGAATAAAAGGGTTAAATGCTTGTAGCTCATAATTGTTTATCTTCGTGTATATTCAATTAATAACAGGAACACAAATCAACAGAAATATATCGGTTTGTGTATTTTTGCTATGTCAAGTTATTTCATTACTTTCTTGCAATTTAAATTGGTTACCTAGATTTGATGATTTAGATCTAAAAATGTACATATTTTCTCCTTGATCTTTTTTATCTTGCATAACCAATAACAACTATGAATATTTGGAAAAAGAAATAAGAAACTTGTATATTTGCAAATTTTTCCGGTTATATACTGATACTTTTTGATGTCTTATATTTACATTTTGACGATATATATATATATATATATATATATATATATATATATATATATATATATATATAAATCTATATTGAATATAACTGTTAAAACTGTTTGTCAAATTACGTACTTTCCAAAAATTGCAAAAGTTTAATTTATTTTCTAAACAGTGTCATGTTTGCCATGAAACGTTAACAATGGCATTATCTATTAGAATTATGTGAATTGTCAGTATTATTATTGTTTAGTGCTTTATTATTTAAAGACAATAAAGACAAGTTAATAAAAAGTCGTACTCAATTAAAGAGAAAGTAGAAATAATAAACGTTTTCAGGCACCGCCAGACAATTCAATTAAGGTATTTCGAAAATTTATTATATATATATATATATATATATATATATATATATGATATACAATTTCAGTGAAATAACACTAAGACTTTTTAAAGACATAGTTCTACATAGAAACAAAGCTTACTGCCTTAAAAGAAAATTATAGAAGACGGTTTCGAAATTTTGCAAATAGTATAGATTCAGCTCCAAGATTATTCTTTAAAAGGCAATTAGAAAAAATTAAATATTCACAACATAAAGATATAATTAAATTATCTAAAAATTTATACAAAGTTCCCAGTGAGCAAAATAATAGTGTGCTTTAGAAGTCGATATAGCAACAGGATTTTGCAGCTGCGAAATTGGAAGATTGGGCGCTTTTTGCAAGCATCAAGCTGCGATTGCACACTTTTTTAATATATCTTTTTATATATATCAACGTTCCTGCTACTACTCCTAAAAATCGATACGACGTAGCTAAATTACCTTTTGGCGAAAAAGTTCAACTTCTTCATTTTATAGCGGGCTTGCAGGATCTAGTATTACAGAACATTATATTGATAAAAGCATTGATAACATTGATGAAAATATTGTTAGAGAAGATATTATATTAAACAAAAATTAAACAGATGAACAACAAGAATTTTCGTTACAGATTTTATTAATACGCTACAAGATAAAAATGTTACATTTGGAACTGATTCATCAACTTTAAAATTATTGCACGAAAGATTATCCCATATTAAAACAAAAACGGCTTGGGAAAGTTTTTTGAACATGGCTGGAAGTTCCTCGGCAAGGCGATTTGGACACAAGGTCACTATAAGAGTGCAACTTACTTTAATCAGCAGAAGAAAGTTGGGAGTTACTAGCTGGGTCAAAAAGATTACCATTTGGAAGACCACCTAGAGATGAACCTTCTAAAAAAAGATTAAAACGGCGTCACAAGCTTTCGTCCAACATTGCAGCAAATCAAAAAAATGCAACTAAACATGGCGAAGGGCGTTGAATTACGCATAAATATTACATTTTAAACGTAAATTTCTTTTTATTTTATTTAAATATATTTTGCTTTATTTCCTATTGCATTCTTTTATTTTTCTTTAACCTCACATTAACAAATATTTTAGAATCAGTCTCCTTTTAACTGATTTTAATAAAAAGTCATCTTTTTTTGGCTACGAATATTTTTAACATTCCGTATATGAATTTCGAGTAACGTATCATTCCATATACGTGTTTGGCATCTCGCCACCTATTGGTTGAAACATTGCCGCGTGTCGCAAAGGACCAATAGAAAAGTCCTAGGTGCTAAATAGAAGTGTGCTTGAGAAGTGGAAGTTGGTGGCTCTGACTGTTTCATTAACCCATAAAACTGAAGAGCTTTTTCCTGGATTAAATAACCACTTACAGGAATTCTTCTTTGAATTAGTTCCTCAATCCAAATTGCGATGGTTCTTTCTTTTCTTTCTAATAATACAGCCCTTGAGTAAGATGAAAATTTGGCGCTTAATTTTAAACCAGAAATTGTAAATTTTCGTATAGCATTTTCTTATTTATTTCTCCTACAGTTGATTCGCATTAATTAAAATCTCATAAAAATAATCCTCATACAAAGAGACCTTACTGTATAAGATTATAATTATAATATAATTATAATAAATAATTATATTTACAAACGTCAAAATTGCCAAATAAAAAATTTGATGTTTTTTTCCAACATGTTTCTTTCAATAGTACTTTCTTTCTAGTTCTTTCAATAGTAGTTTTCTGTAACAAATTTTATTTCGTACCAAAATATGTTTCTATGTACACTAATTCCAAAAATTTTAAATCTTGTCAGTTTTATTATCTGTTCATCCCTTTCTTGTCCCACTTATAAACTAAGCTGTCTAAAACTACTCTACTGGTTGTTTTGTTACTACTCCCATTCCCCTATAACTCCACCAAAGTAACAAATATGACTATCGAATTTTAATTCATCTCTTTAATTGACATGACAATTGACACCATTTCCAAATAACCTCGATACAAAAAGGGATAATAACTATTTGGATTTATCTTCTTACTATAAAAAAATACGTTACTTATAATTATTATTATATGCAGGACCGGTTGATGAAATAATATATAGCAGAGTAAAGTTATAAAACAAATATTCTGAAATTTGATATCTTCTTTTTCTTTCCAAGGAGTGACCTGGTTATGGCTATTGATAATGATTGAAATTAACTTTAAAATATATGGAAAAGTGGACCTTTTCTAATTGTCCTTTCCTTATTTTATCTCTTGCCCTTACTTTGTAATTTACTACATTTCAATCAGTTTGATCTCAGGGAATAGAATCATTGGATATTCTCCTCATGTATAACGTCACATGTTTGTTATTTTTAAATAATTATTTTATTTCAATTTCTTTCGAATTTATCAATTTATTAGCATTCTCTTTTATTTTACTTTTTTTATTCAAAAATAGTTGGCGCTCAACTCTTTTATCAACTAAATATTCTGTATTAATTCCAATTTTTATTTGCACTCGTTTCAATTATATTTTATGCCATAGACATATATAAAATGTCTATGATCTGCTCCAAGTGACAGTTTATTTATCAGTTGGCAACTCCGTTCTATCATGTCAGTTCTAGTTCAGTGCTGAAGTAGGTAAAATGTTTTTATATCTGTTATATATTTAAGAACATGGTTTAGCCAATAAATTCATTTCTATCGTTAAAACTTCTCTGGGATAAGTTGATAATTCTTTATACTTAAATTTTTACCAACATCCAGTGTCTTTTTACATTATTTTTTTGATGCTTTTTTACATGGGTTCTAACCCACGTGGGTCTTTTCAAACATATTGATTATTTCTTGTCCACCTTTTGGTGGGACATATTCTAACCACATGCGCGGAACTTCCTGAGCCTCGTGGTCTTTCAATGACTTTCCAAAACACATGGTTGACCATGGGATAACAATTGCAGCTGCTACTAAGAACTCAACGGCTACCTGAAAATACATACATGCAAGCATCTAAGTTCAACAAGCGATCCAACTGCATGAAGCCAACAGTACATACAACAACAAGCCATAAGTATCATTTTAACATTTTTGTGTAAAGCTATCATCAGAATTTACTTTTTTTAATGTTAAAATTTAAATTCATTTGTGTATAATAAATATGATTAGTTAATATCTTGATTTACTTGTCCCAGCCAAACTCATTTTTCAAATTTGCATTGAAGATGAGACGTTCTCACACCTAAGAGACTAATTGAATCCTTAACAATATGGCTCCCAAAGAAAGTTGTGTTTTATTGTCACACATTGTCTAACAACTTTCAGAGGGTACACAGGTTATAAGGTTCTCGTAGCATATATTGAGTGGCACGTTGCCCCATACTACTGAAAAAATTAGCTATCGAAAATAGTTTCTTGATCCGACAAACTTCCAAATGCCATTTATCTACAAACGGTGTGACGAGTTAAGTAATATTGCGCTCTAGATTAATAGCTGCTCAATGGCCGTTTCTCCAGCTCATACGATTACTTTTGCACTCTGGAACGATCTTATGGTCGTTGGATACATAAAAATACAATAAAGTCGTCCCAGGAACGCTACTCAGCAATATTGGCAATATCATTTTAAACTCGTCTACTTTAAAATGTATAATATATGGCTGAATTTTCAATATAAATGAGTCAGATAAAATTAAATTATTAGAAGAAATGTTCACCAAGTAACAAAAAAAATAAAATTTGTTTAATTTATTAATAAATTGCGTTAGGCTTTCACGGCCATCGTCTAACTTATTAAACTGTTTATTCGGGCTGTTGGGCCGTTGTCTTCTGTTGAGATTTGTTCTCGACGTTTCGCCAACACTAGGGGTTGGCATCTTCTGGAGATGTTGATGCTTCGCTTGTAAGCAGAAACTGACGACGCGTTGTACTACGGAGGCAATATTTATAATTCCCACTCGCCTCCCCTCCACTGGTTTCGGCTTGAGGGGGCGTGTCGTTGTTTATAGTAGCTTTTCTATCTCCGTGTTTGGCGGGAAGGGCGTTTGTGGATTTTAATACTGGTATCCATGTTTTGTTGATTTTTAGTCCTTCTTCTATCCTATTGAAATTGTTTGGGTGCTTGTATATTTCCACCGCTTCCCGATATAACCGTGGGTAGTACTGTGAAGTTTTGTCCAGCATCTGTGTTTCTTCAAATAGTATTCGATGTTCTCCGCTTCCCAAAGCGTGTTCGGCAACGGCAGATTTGTCGATATGTCCTAAACGACAATGGCTTTTATGTTCATTTATCCTGGTGTTGGTGTGTCTTTTTGTGGTTCCCACATATACCATTCCACATGTGCATGGTATTCGGTATACTCCGGCCGTTGCTAATGGGTCGCGTTTGTCTTTTACCGATCTTAAACAATCCTTGATCTTCTTTGTAGGTCTGAAGATGGTCTTTATGTTGGCTTTCTTGAGTATTCGCCCAATTCTGTCCGTTACCCCCGATATATAGGGCAAGAACGCTTTCCCTTTACATTCTGTTTCTTCGTCCCTTCTTCTAGATACGTTGTTCATCGCCTTGTGTATTTCTCTTCTGGTGTACCCATTAGAGGTGAGCGCTTTTTCAATATAAAGAAGTTCACTTTGGAGATGTGGTTCACAAATTCTCTTCGCCCTCTCTGCCAAAGTTTTGATGATACCTTGTTTTTGGCTAGGATGATGATTTGAGTTCCTGTTTAGGTATCTGTCTGTGTGTGTAGGTTTTCGATACACTTTATGTCCTAAGTGACCTTCCTTTCGATTTACTAATACATCCAGTACTATCCAACACATCCAATATACCACATACATCCAATACTAGTGTTGGCGAAACGTCGAGAACAAATCTCAACAGAAGACAACGGCCCAACAGCCCGAATAAACAGTTTAATAATTTATTAATGTTTGTATTTTGAGAACGATTTCCGAAGTGGAAATTGAAACGTCAATAAACTTACTTTAACGTTCAATTGTGGCTTATTCCCATTAAAATAGTAATTATTTACATGTTCCTACAGATCTCTGTTTTGTGATTTTCGTTAGTATCCACAGTTGTTCTTCGTCCAGCTTTACCTTTTTCTTGTTTTTTTAAGCATTTTTATTTGCGTGGCACAATTTTACCTGCATTTTTGTACTACATGAGTATTTACTCTTTCCATGTTTCTATACCTTACGTCATTTTTTTTTAATTTTTATCAAACATTTACGTACTATTAACTCACATAATTGTAAATTCGGATTATTTTGAGCCACCTCATTGCCGTACACCTTCTTTTCTTGGTCGATTATGTCAAACCGTATCTTTGAAAAATCCATTCTACCCTTTGAACCGACTCTGTGCACATACAGACAAAGATACACACACAACGATAATATATTCCGTTAAAAATGTGCCAAGGTTGTGGGTATGTATGTATATTGTTACAACAACGAAATATTGGCTATTGTTGTGAATGAAAATGAAATAATTGCGCACGATTACAATGCAAGGATTGTCTGTATCCGATGTCTAATAATTGCATAAAAAAGGTGAAATTAACACATTTTACATTAGCTACATAATTTTTATTTTTTAACGTTTATCCGCAACAGTGTGTCTTATTTTTTACTTATACAGGGTGGTGAATCGGCAAATGCACTATACGAAATGCAATGAGGAAATTCTAAACTTTTCAATTCCTGTTTTCTTAATACCTTCTCTGTCCCTTATCCTTTGTAAGAATGTGTTAAAATGCCATCCGATGTGTTACTGCTGTCCATTCATCTCTTCTTTGTACATGTTGTTCTTCTGAACTACTTACGAACCAGTCATATACTTTGTTTCTTCAGATCATTACAATTGAGATTGTCCACTAGATCTTTTGCTAGCTTTAACTTCAACCCGCATTTTTCCCATACCTTCTTTTTGCTTTAGTGATGAAGCTAAATTTTATTTGAATTGCCACGTTCACTGTTACAATGTCAGGTACTGGTCTGATATAAATCCTCGTTCGTTTTGTGGAGGTCATACACAATTTCTGGAAAAGTTAAATGTATAAGCAGGTATATTGGGTATAGTTATCTTGTAGGTTCAACATTTATTGATGGAAATTTAAACTTAGCCAATAGCTCAATAGGAGAATGAAATCATCCATAAGAATTTCATCAAGACATCATTTTTCAGCAAGACGGAGCTTCGTCTCATTAGGCGCGTAGGGTCTGAAATTTTTTAAACACAGTTTTTCTCTAACGATAGATTGGACGACGTGGACCCAAAGAATGGCCACCGAGATCACCGGATCTTATCCCATTAGATTTTTTTTCTCTTGGGGAGTTACCTAAAGTTCAAGGTATACCAGACAAATTTACAAAATATTACTGATCTACGTGAGATATATACAAGAATGTAAGAACGTAACTAGAGAAATGTTACAGAGTGTTAAAGAAAAAACAAAAAATGGGTCAACAAATAAATGGTGAACATTTTGAACACCTAATAACTAAAATTTTGAGTTTTTATTAATGAAATTTATTAATTTAAAGGTGGAAAATTTTTACTATTTAATCAGTTAATCATCATCATCATTGGTGCTACAGCCCTATAAAAGAGCCTCGACCTTCCCAAGTCTATTACACCAGTCAGTTCTATCCATTGCCAACTGTTGCCAGTTTACTGCGCCTATTTGTCTACCATCCTCATCTACACCATCCCTCCATCTGAATTTTGGTCTACCCCTTTTTCTACTTCCCACAGGTTGTGACATAAGGATTCTTCTAGGAGGGTTGTTCTGCTGTGATCTTGCTAGATGTCCTGCCCATCTTAGTCTTCCTATTTTTATAAAGGATACTACGTCTTTACCACCAAATATATGTTTATATCTGTGATATATCTCGTAGTTGTACCTCCTTCTCCAAACACCATTTTCACAGGTGCCACCAAATATTCTTCTCAGGATCCTTCGTTCAAATATAAGCAGGAGATTTTCATCTGCCTTGGAAATGGTCCATGCCTCTGACCCATATGTCAACATTGGTTGTATAAGGGTTTTGTATATGGTTATTTTTGTTTTTTGGCTTAAGTTTCTGCTTCTCATATGTCTACTGTCCAAAATAACATTTGTTTGCTAGGATTATTCTTCGCTTGATTTCTTCCGTCATGACGTTCTCCTTGGTGATCAGGGAGCCTAAGTATGTGAATTTGTCCACCACTTCAAAGGTAGAATTATCAACCGTGAGTTGGTGGCCGATGTTTCTGGCTCTATTGTTGGGTGTTGATGCCATTATCTTAGTTTTATTTTCATTTACTTGCAGGCTCATATTTTTTGAGGCGTGTGACAAGGTGGTATACATTTCGTCTAGCTTGCGTGTTGTGCGGGCAACTAGATCAACATCATCTGCATATGCCAAAATTTGGGATGATTTATTAAAAATGTTTCCTCTGCTGTCTATTTGGGCATCCCTGACCGCCTTTTCCAAAGCTATGTTGAAAAGGAGACACGCCAGCGCATCTCCCTGTCGCAGCCCAACATGCGTTTCAAATGCCTGTGATTGTTCGCCCTGTATTTGGACTTTGCAAACAACTTTACGCATTGTAGCCTTAACCAATCTTATCAGTTTATCGGGGATGTGGAATTCATCCATGGCTTCATACAATTTATTTCTTAGGACACTATCATAGGCCGATTTAAAATCTACGAAAAGATGGTATGTGTCGATATTAAATTCATTGGTTTTTTCCAGTATTTGCCTTAGCACAAAGATCTGGTATGTTGTTGATCGACCAGGCCTAAAACCACTTTGATATTCGCCAAGAAGCTCCTCTGAATATTCACTCAGGCGACCATATAAAATACTCGAAAATATTTTGTATACTGTATTAAGGAGTGTTATTCCCCTATAGTTTCTACATTCTAATTCATCGCCCTTGTGTAGCGGGCAAACGATCCCAATACACCACTCTTCTGGGATTTGTTCCTCATTCCAGGCTCTCAGTATGATTTATATATATATATATATATATATATATATATATATATATATATATATATATATATATATATATATATATATATATATATATATATGATTAGTCAGAGTAGCACCTCCACATTTAATAAGTTCCGCGGGTATACCATCACTTCCTGGAGATTTATTATTTTTTAGGTGTTTTATTGCATCCCGTACTTCCTGAATTGATGGAGGCTCCAATGGTGTATTGTTGTTTGCTCCTGGGGGTGGTTGATTTGGATCTTCTACTTCGATAGTAAGCAGTTCTTTATAGTGTTCCACCCACCTTTTTGATATTTCTTCTTTTGTATTGAGTATATGCCCCTCCTTATCCTTACATAGTCCGATCCTTGTTTTAAATTCTTTTCTTGCTTTATTTAGATTTTTATAGAATTTTCTTGTTTGATTTTCCTTTTTTAATGCCTCAATTTCTTCCAATATTCTATTTTCATAAGTTCGCTTTTTTCTCCGATGGATGTACTTCTCTTCTCTTCTGAGATCTTTATATTTTTGTTCTTTTTCTAGGGTTCTTCTTTGCTGCATCAGTTTATATGCATTGTTCTTTCTTCTTGTAATGTCCTCGCACTCAGCATCGAACCACTCATTGCTTGGTGGTGGTCTTTGCGGCCCTTAGAATTTAATCAGTTAATAGAAAAGCAAAAATTATTAGTGTAAGATATTTTTAGAATCAGATTTTAATACCCTTTCGAATGAAGTGTCACATGACCTCCTTTGCTATTTTAAAAAAATGAGGTTGTGGCTGTCACCTGATGGGAATTCCTCGGAATACCGAAACTTTGATAGCGTTAGATATCAGAACAAATTTAAAAATCGATTTGTCCTACTGATTTTGTTTTATATTTAAAATAACCCTGTTGGTAGAGGGGTAAGACTTTATCCTCTCACTGTAAATTCTAAACCAGGAACAAAGTTGTAATAAACTGTGTGGAGCTTTATTCATACTTTAATAAAATTTTATGGGGGTAATAATTAAATTTAATAATTTTTAAACAACATAAAAGAATAAAATTAGAACACTGAAAACTTTGTTTTCAAAACTTCCACAAAATTTATTTTAAACTCTTATCACTACAACTGTTTCGGCTGATTGCCTTTCTCAAGTGATCTATTTTTTGCGTTTACACTTTATAGTCTCTAATGAAATAGGTTGAGGAGGGGAGAACTGTTTGTCTCAAGTTGGTCATTCAGAATTATATCTGTGTTTTTTAATTTGTTGATTTCCATAGATTCTAACAAAGATAGTTTAAGGCCTTTATTTTGAATGTGAAGAATTTTAAATTCGTCATTAAAACAATGATTATGATCTAGAAGGTGAAGTGCATATGTAGAATCTGTTTTTCTATTATTTAAAGAGCTTTTATGTTCTGCTATTCGTTTATTAAAATTTCTGCCAGTTTGACCGATGTAAGTTTTTGGACAGTTGGCACATTTAAGTTTGTACACACCACTGTGTAAGTGTTTTTTTATTTTGGCTCTTGTTGTTTTTAATATATTTGCCTAAGTTGTTATTTGTTCTGAAAGCTGGTGTTATTCCTTTCTCTTTTATGTGTTTGGCTATTTTTGTTGATATTTTACCTGTATATGTAATCGAGCAGAAGGTACTGGGTTTTTTCTCTGGTGGTGGAAATACTATAACATTTTATGTATACATTGTTACATAAAATGAATTTCCATCAAGTAACGGTCGAATCTATCAATTATGAATAAAATTAGATACGTATTTCTTTTGTTTATAAGATTTTCTTAATTTTTTTTTATTTTTTGTTTCAGGTATGTAGAAAAAAGACCCAGTTAAAAATTAATTAGTAAGTATTTTTTTAATTAAACTGTCAAAGTGGAAAATACCTCATCAATATCAAAGTAGATCATAAGGTTGTTCCTTATCTTTTCTTAGAGAATTATTACTTTTCTGGCATCTTCATATTCTGCAAATACGAAACACTGAGTTTTGCATGTCTAAAATCGAAAACGACTGTGAAGGCATTTCAGAGGTATTGTTTTTGTTGTGAATACTGAAGAACGTAATATTCGGATATAGTACCATAAGAAAGACCATTTTTGCCACATTTTTGACTTTTAAATCACATATCTTATAACACACGAATAAGTTGCTCATATTTGCAATATCAATGATATTTATGGTAACTAGTAAAATATAATTTTATCTTCATTTATTTATAGACTCAATGTTTGGTAAACAATTATTTAGAAATACGAGTAGTTAAAAAGACATGTCAATAAATTATATAAAATTTTAACGATTCTCTTAATACAATATCATTTGTGCATTTACTTGGTTGTTGAGAGGTGTCCGAGTCAAACAATCGGTAAATTGTTCCAAACATGACATCTTGATACAACCCTACTCCCACATGAAATTTATCACTCTCTCCTACATTTTGTATAACAAATACTGCTTGTTACTCCCTCATATAAACGTTTGCTTCTTTATTATTATGTAAGTTCTTTAGCTTCATTAGACAATTACATGTGTTATTAATCTGACTAACATAAATCCAAACTGGTTCTCAAATATACGTATTACTCCAGTTGCCAGTAGTTGTCTGAGACGAAAATGCCTCTGAACCTCTAAAAATCATACAAACAAGCTAAATTTTGCTGAGAATAATTTTGAGACCACAAAAAAGATGTAAAAAAGTTTACCACTGCTACACGTCCCCGCGTAGGGTGGGAAAACGGAAATAATCAATGTACCAAGAATCTTTAGGCCATAAAAAATTGTTTCAAATAAAAAATGTAGCTGAGATAATTTTAAACAAAAATGTTTATTAGTACTTTTTGTGTAGAATGGACCGTTTTCTCAGAAACAACGCTTGAAGCGAAAGGCGATTTTGAATGTAAGTTCTTATATTTTTGGATTTTGCCTTAAAGAAGGTCAGTTTTACAAACAACGTCTTAAATACAAACAACAAAGGTCTTAAATAATTGAAGGTTACGCAATGTTTACCATTTTTTACGATTCTCATGAAATTAATAAAATTTATCACTGTCATTAACCGATCACTATGGAACTTCAATTATTAGAGCACAATCTTCGAAACCTATAGCATGAAATTTCAACATCAGGTAACGCTCATTTAATAAACCTTCGCAAAGTGAGTCCAATGTCGATGTGACCGCTATGTTTTGGTGTCTGTTGCCCATTACTACTTATTACTACTTACTACTTACCAGGTCTACTGATTTTTCAGTAGATGTACTGATTTCAACTTCAATTTACTAATTTACTGAAACACTATATCGATCTACTAAAAAGTATGTAATAATAAAATCACGTTCAAAAAGTAATAATTATATCAGTGTTCAATTACAATAAATTTTGAAAAAAATCTATATATTAATGTATATCCATCATTCTCAATCTACTGAAGCAATATGACCTGCAAATATGATCTGCAACCTTTCTGGTGCCGGTTTAGGCTTCATTCAGTCAATTCCATACGATTACGCGTCCCCTCTCTTTCCTTATCCAAGAATCAATCCATCCTCTCTTTTAACAGTTTTCAAAACTTTTCTAATTGGTAGATGTATCTTTTTACGATTAAGTAGAATAATGCCTGTTATCAAACTTTTCCCCGAAGTTTCTTCCAGAAAAATTTATCGCAGCTTGATAATGTTTCATCGAGACGTTGAATGAGACCCACTTTCCAGTTGATTGAGTGACGGCGGTTATTAAAGCTCCTCGGTTAGTAGGACGAAGGCTTGCAATAAATGGTTTTTCGATGAAAATTTATGGAAAAATTTCCTTACAGGAATGCATAGGGAGGACAAAGTATGTCGCGGTTTAATTTTATATGGAAATTTTTGGTGTAGCAGAAGGAACAAGAATATTAAGTTGCATTTTAGGGCTGATATCGTTGAAAAATTTGTGAAGTACTTCATTTTTATTTCTTTGCGTTTCTTTATGATTTGATCTAGTAATACGATTAATTATATCGTTAATTACGAGAACCTTAATTTACATGAATTGTTTACTAATTACATGATCTAATACATATAATAATTACGTTACATTTATAACTTAACATTCTCACTCTGCAACAATTTTTTTTTGAGAAAATAAAATAATGTGGTTTTCAACATTTAAGACGCATACTTATAAGAACATTGTAACTAATTATTGTTTGACTTTGTATTTTTGAATTTTTGTAGTTTTATGTACAGTTTGAATCAAATTTGACTATTAAAAGCAATTTTTGTCGTTTTTCTTATAGCATTTATGGGATATAAGATATGCAATAAAAATATTAAATAATAAATGAAATAATCTGTATTCCGTACAAGCAGTATGTACAAGGTGGGACAAAAATGATCACCCGATGTTCTTTTGATGTAATTTTTTTTTTTTAATAAAAAACTTTGGTTCTGCTTGTTAAATTTGTTTATCTAATCCATTAGAATTTATTCCATCAAGTCGAGAAAATGATAACGACCAAGTGGCCTTCGCCAGAGTTCATGGATGACCATACGTGTCTGTTTTATGGTATTTTCCATCACTCTTACCAGAACTTCGGTCGACAGGTTTTCGAATTCCTGGCGAATATTTTCGTTAAGGGTTTCAACAGTCTGAGGGAGACTTGTTGACGTAAACCCGCGATTTCAAAAAACCCTATAAAAAGAAGACCGGAACTGAATCGGCTGATCTGACCGACCAATGCAAATCGCCAAAACGAGAGATTAAGCGGCCCGGAAATGCTTCCTTCAGAATATCGGTTGTGGCTCGAGCAATGCGTGCTGTTGCACTGTCCTGTTGGAACCACATGTCTCCAGTTCCAAGTCATCCAATTAAAAGAAATTAAGCTGAGGCGCTTTGAATAAAAATTGGCAGATAACTCCTCCAGCTTAAACAACACACCACGCAGTAACTTTGAACAGATGTAATGGCTCTTCGTGGGCGATACACAAATTTTTAGTGTTCCAGAAACGGTAAATTTGTTAATTTATTAGTAAAACCTATTTCTCAGTAAAACCGCTGCTCCGGGACGACCGGTCAGCCTTGGAGGCATCTCGTGTTCTATTCTTTTCAAGGTGAGTACCAAACGCTACAATATTTATCCAGATGGAGTCGAACGACCAGGAAATTCATGCTGTGCCAACACAATCGAAGAATTGTTGCGCAAAAAAAATGGAAACAATGATTCCGCGTTCTGGCTGAGTAAACCGATTCATTTGTATTCTGCGTTTGTTTACTTCACAAACGTCAAAACCGAATTGACATTTGGGCTCATTTGTAAAAGTTATAGCGTCTAGCGTCCTAATAGGGTGATTACTTTTAACCCACCTGTTAAAAAGGTTCAATAAATCTGGGAACTATAGCTAAGCATATTTTCATATTCACGACATAAACAAATATTTTCAAAACTGAGATTGAAAAAAAATTTATTCCAAACGTAATTTATTTTTAATTAAAATCACGTTTTTAACTAATTAGTGTTTGACGTTTCGACTACCAGATATTGATTATTATAGGGTATGTCATTTCAAAATTGGCATGCTGGCCTCAATCTTATAGGCAGCATCATGTAAATAGCTAAAAAAAAACCTGAGAGTGGTGTTTTTACCGTAGGAATATCAAATTCTGTTTTTTGTGTGTTTTGTGTTATATGTCTGTGTAAACTATATCGCAATTGTGATTGTGTAACGTAAATTGTCCAACGTAGATTTGTGCATTATGTGTTGCATATGTACTGTGTATTCCCGAAGTCTCTATTCTTAATGTATATTTCATGCTCGTTTATCCTGACACTTAGTGGTCTTGCAGTTTCTCCCACGTAGAAATTGTTGCATTAACAGGCTATTTTATAGAAGCACTTTTTTGTTTTTCTTTTTTGGTGTGTTGTGTGTTGTAGGGTTTGGTTTTGGACAGGATAGATCTCACTTCAGTGGGTAATTTAATATTTCATTATTAGGTATTGGATTCCCCTACTGGGTATCTGTGTTAAACTAAAATTATGAGTAACATCAAACAGTAAAAATCATAAGTTGTTTTAATAATCTAAATTGTTAATATTAAAACTTCCAGTATATACAAGACATTATAATTAAAAAAACGTTGTGACTAAATGCTGCACTATTGCGATTTTGCTATTTAGGCGTAAATTTTACACACTAATATTATGTCACTTTAGTTTGAATCCAACACAACGGTTATGCCGATAAAGGCAAGCTGACATGGATATAATAAGAAATGAGATAATTCATACTAGATGTTATATGTAAGAAATATACCAGTGAACAAAACAGAAGGAAAATAGAATAGAATAAATATATAGAAATTATTTTGCATATGACTTCTTGACTATTGTACCACTGCTAATTTGAACAGCAATAAGATATATGTTGTTACTCTAAAATATTGTATTCACTGTAACTCTATCACGAGTATGATCAGACTCATGATCCTGGCTCACTACCTTTTTGTCTTTTTAACATTTTATATTAGGTCAAATTTAGCGTTTTTGCCACCATATCTGTAGAGCCTTCAGACGTGACAAACAAAATATTATCATCCATATATCTTCTATTATAAATTATAACTCCATTCACATCCATTCCTAAGTCTATGTTCTCCACGATTTCATTAAACAAAATTCTGAGTAAATATTGTACAGTAAGGGCGAAAGTACATAACCTTGTCACACTTACTAATACATATTTCCTGTCATGTATTTCGAGTGATTCGAACAGAACCAACTTGGTTCCAATACAAGTTGGCAATTATTAGAGTATCTCTTTCATATAGTACCATTTCTTGAGAATTTAATTAATTTAATCATTCCTACTTTTCCCAAACTTCATAAGGCTTACCGACATAGATGTTCCTCTAGTTCTGACATAATTGCTGTTGAAAATGGCTATTTCGAGGACTTGGATTCATGGACGTATAATAAATGCTAATAATTTGGAATATTCTTCCAATACTGAAAATTGTATTGAAATCTCAAATGCTTTTATTAAAAAAAATGTTTTTTTTTCTTAGGCCACATAGCCATCGAAAAATTGTCTTTTTGATCCTATTGATCCCACGATCGGTGTAAGTGGGCAACTCTGTTTTTATTTTTATTTTCCTGTTTTCTCTGTCTATATTGTTTTCTCAAAGGCTTGCTGGTCGATATTCTGCAAATAATTGTCCTTAAAAATTTCATCCCTATACAATACTCACGTTACAATTCTAAAGCCCCCCTATTCGCTCTTTTATGCAGGTGCAATAAATTTAGTCATTAACCAAGAGTAAATGTTTAGACATGGCTTCCTCGGGGGTCTTACTTTAAAAGTGTGACCATTCTTCAATTTAGTTCCACCTATATTTGTTTACCTGCAACAGGTATTTTCAATAAAAAATTTCTACAAATTTTTTTGTCGTAAAATTCAGTATGAAATAAAGGTAATAAAAGCGAAACTCGTGTTTTTGATTTACTGTTGCCGTAATTTCTATTTAAAATTATACAATAGGATCAATACAGCAAAATGATAAAAGAAATAAAAGACCATTTTTAGGAACCTAAAATAGAACTCTGTTAATTGGTTAGTACAGTGCAAATCAGTAAAAAAAAAAAGAATACAGAGAACATCTAGCAATGTTTGTAGTTAATATATACATGTAGAACGAAGACATACATGTTTCCTATAGAGAGAAAATTTAAAAAGCTCATATTCTAAAAGCTGTAAATTTAATTTGTTGCTCCAAAAACTTCAAAATAAGACAAAACCGTCTCCTGTCATGTCTTGTAAAAATCAACTTACACCTTTGGTGTTGCGTTCAAAGTTGGGTCTGTTGGTGCTCCACAAACACTCAAGTTTAAAAGTTACTCAAATTGTTCATCCCAGAGATCAGTGACAGATGTGTATATATATATTTATATATATATATATATATATATATATATATATATATATATATATATATATATATATATATATATATATATATATTGTTACGATAAATATACTGGCCTAACTTTTATGACTAATTATTCTGTTTTATTGTAGAAATTTCGGTGGAAGTCTAGATTCAAATTATGGTGAATTCTCCAACTTGATGTTCTCGACTATTCCAGTATATCAGGATTTCGTATATAAATACAACATTTTTATATGGAGAGACAGTTAATACTCAAGACCCGCGCTCGCGAATTTGTACGTACGGATATAATAAATTATTGTCAGATAAGTTAATATAAATAAAGAAATAAATTAAATCCGTAAGTGTTATAAATATTGAACCTTTTAATAAATTCACAACAAATGGTGTCAGAGTGAGATCGAACATAAATTAGACTTATAATAATAATACAAGTGAATATAAAATAAATTGTGAAAATGACGACGATTTATGAGCTGACAGTGACTACTTTAAGAAGACATCTAGAAGACAGAGAATTAGCTTCTACCGGAAAAAAGGCTGAGTTAGTCCAACGACTAAAGAACGCTTTGCTAGAAGAAGGACTAGATCCAGAGACTTATATATTTGAAGACAAACATGATGCTGTCATCTCGTCGATTTCGAAATTAGAGAACAAAGTCTCTGGCGATATTTCGAAAGTTTCCGGCGACATCGCTTCTTTAGAAAGCAAAGTCACTTCTGAGATGTCTGCCCTGGACGATAGAATATCTTCGTTAAAAAACCAAGTTGCTGCCGATATGTTAGCCTTCGAAGAAAAGATTAAAGAGATGGAAAGGAAGATGGAAGAAACAGGGACAGCAGAGAGAGGTAACAATCCGATTACAGTGGAGATAAAAGAAGACGAGACGAAATTTAAGTTGGAGACACGGCCGAAATTTGAAGGAAGTGGAGGTTCTATTCATGTTAAAGTCCCAACTTTCGACGGAAAATCATCATGGAACAACTACATGAAACAGTTCGAATCAGCCGCAAGAGCAAATGGATGGTCTGAAAAAGAAAAGGCTGTAAACCTGACTATCGCTCTTCGAGGAGATGCCTTAGATGTGCTTCAGACCATAGCCGTAGAGGAGACCGATGATTTCGAACAACTGAAGAAGAGGTTAAATATGCGATATGGCCACGAACATTTGGAGCATGTATATCAGTCGCAGCTTAAAAATCGTAGACAGAAGAAAGATGAGGCTCTTCAAGAATATGAGGTAGATATTGCCAGATTAGTACGATATGCTTATCCAACAGCTCCCGAAGACATGATGGAAAAATTGGCCGTTCAAACGTTTATTGATGGTCTTCGTGATCATGAAATGCAGAGAACACTACGATTAGCTCGTCACAAGACGCTGGTTGATGTCTTATCCGCCGCCCTCGAATACGAGTCAGCTACGCAGGCCTCTGGCGGGTACAGTAAAGTTAGGACTGTAAAAGAGGAAGGAGATGAAGATAAACTTGACCAGCTCTTTAATTTGATGAAAAGCATGACATGCAAGAAAAAGAAGACCATAAAATCAAGAAACTCACCATCAGGAAAACCAGAACGAGTCAACCCTAGGGAGGCAGCTTCGACCCGGAACTCTTCCAAAGACCCTCTTATACTAATAGCTTCTTTGAAATGTCGTGAAGATAGTGTATATGTAGATGGAGACATAAATGGTAAAAAGCATACGTTGTTGGTGGATACCGGAGCGACCAGAACCATTATACGCCCGACAGTTCTAAACAGCCGAAAGAAACTGTTACCAACGAGGTTGCGACTTCGGACCGCTACAGGTGAAAATGCCAACATTCATGGAGAAATCCAGGTACAATTGGGAATTGGAGCAGAAAAGTTCGTCCATACTGTTATAGTTGCTGACATCGAAGAGGATGTTATATTAGGAATGGACGTAATGAATATGCATGGATTCCAATTGGATTTTAAGAATAAGGTAATCAAAGTTGGCAACGAGGAGGTATTTCTCCATCCACATAATGACAACACTGTGCAAGCAGCCATTACAGAAGATACAGTCGTGCCTGCGAGAAGCGAAACGATCATAGTAGCGCGGCTACAGGGACTTGTGGACGAAGGGAGACCTGTTATGATGGAGCCTTGGAACCACGACGATGAGGTTGGCCGTGGAATCATAATTGGAAAGGAATTGGTGACTTCGGCTAAGGAAATTCCTGTGAGACTTATCAATGTCAACGACTACCCAGTGACCATAAAGAAAGAGACAAAAGTAGGAACTTGTGTACCTGTGACATCCATAATCCGTCAGGCGACAACATCTGATAATTCCAACGACAAATTCGACCAAATGGTTGCAGTTGCAGGACAGTCTCTAAATCAGATGGAGAAAAGGAAATTAAGGGAATTTCTGCGGCAGTATCGTGATATTTTCGTACCGAAAGGAGGAAAGACGGGAAGAACTACCGTTGTTAAGCATAAAATTGATACTGGTAATGCTAAGCCAATTCGTCAAACAGCTCGACGATTACCACAGGCGAAGAGAGAGGAAGCTGAAACGATTGTTCAGGAAATGAAGAAAGACGGGGTGATAGAACCTTCTACGAGCCCATGGGTCTCTCCGGTGGTCCTGGTTAAGAAGAAAGACGGAACGACGAGGTTCTGTGTGGATTACCGTTTGCTGAACAACGTTACCAAGAAAGATAGTTATCCTCTGCCTCGGATCGATGACACATTGGACACATTGGCTGGAAGTAAATTGTTTTCTACTTTAGATTTGAAGTCTGGATACTGGCAGGTAGAAATGGACCCAGTCGATAAAGAAAAGACAGCCTTCACCACAGGATCTGGATTGTGGCAATTCAACGTTATGCCATTTGGACTTTGTAATGCTCCTGCGACATTTGAGAGGCTTATGGAAAATGTGTTGAGAGGGTTATCTTGGAAAACATGCCTGGTTTATTTAGATGACATAATCGTCTTGGGGGAGACATTCGAAGATCATTTGAGGAATTTAGAAAACGTTTTTAATCGACTTAAAGCTGCCCAATTGATGTTAAACCCCAAGAAGTGCCAGCTATTTCAAGGTAAAGTCAATTATCTGGGTCATATAGTCAGTAAAGAAGGAGTGGCCGTGGATAAGGGAAAAATCGATTCCATTAAGGAATGGCCAAAACCAACTGACAAACATCAAGTGAGAAGTTTTCTTGGACTATGTACTTACTACCGGAGGTTTATTAAGAAGTTTGCAGATATCGCTAAGCCATTAACGCGACTTACAGAGGAAGCAAGAGAATACCGCTGGGATATAGACTGCCAAAATGCCTTTGAAACGTTGAAAAAGCATTTAATAACAGCACCAATTTTGGGGTATCCACTGCCAGAAGGAGAGTTCATCTTAGATACGGATGCAAGTAATGTGGGAATTGGAGGAGTGCTGTCTCAGATTCAAGGAGGACAGGAACGAGTCCTCGGATATTTTAGTAAAGTTCTTTCAAAACCTGAGCGGAATTATTGCGTCACGAGAAGAGAACTTCTAGCAGTAGTTAAATCAGTAGAGCACTTCTATCAATACCTCTATGGAAGGAAGTTTTTAATACGAACCGACCATGCCGCCCTTAAGTGGTTGATGCAGTTTAAGAATCCAGAGGGTCAGATAGCCAGGTGGATCGAACGACTCCAAGAATACGATTTTAAGATTGAGCACCGAGCCGGAGTTAGCCACAGAAATGCTGATTCTCTTTCCAGAAGGCCATGCCCCGCAGAGTGTTCCCACTGCAACAAAACGGAATCCAAGGAAGCAGCAGTGCTAAGAACGACGATTGTCAACGACGACTGGACGCCTACTAAGATAAGGGAAGAACAAGAGAGAGATCCAGTTATACAGAAAATCCGAAAATGGAAAGAGGAAAACCGTCGACCACCTTGGCAGGAAATATCAAACCTATGCTCAGTAGTTAAGACGTATTGGGCCCAGTGGGACTCATTTATCATCGAAGATGGCTTGCTTAAACGAGTCCTGGAAAATGATGACGGTTCAGAGAAGAGAAGACAGTTGGTGATCCCAAAGAGCAGAATAGCCGAAGTACTTCGTCAGTTACACGACAGTCCATCGGGAGGGCATTTTGGTGTAAGGAAAACCCTTCAGCGAATTCGGGAACGGTTTTATTGGATGAACAGTTCCGACGACGTAAAAGACTGGTGTAAGAAATGTACTATTTGTGCTACGAGTAACGGGCCTCACCGGAAAAGGAGAGCTCCTATGAGACAATATAATGTTGGAAGCCCGTTTGAAAGAATAGCTTTGGACATTGCAGGGCCATTTCCAGAAAGTGAAAATGGGGGCAAGTACATGTTGGTAGTAATGGATTACTTCACTAAGTGGGTCGAGATTTACGCACTTCCAGACCAGAAGGCCGCCACCGTTGCAGATAAGTTGATCCAAGAATATATCAGCCGATTTGGAGTGCCTTTGGAGATCCATAGTGATCAAGGCAGGAACTTCGAAAGTGATCTATTCCAAGGAATATGTGATAGACTAGGCATGAAGAAAACAAGAACTACCGCGTATCATCCGCAATCGGATGGTATGGTAGAACGAATGAATAGGACAGTTGGCAAGTATTTGACAAAGATGGTGTCCGATCATCAGCGAGACTGGGACCAATACCTTCCGTTCTTCACAATGGCCTACAGATCTGCTGTTAACGAATCAACAGGCCAGACACCAGCCAAAGTCCTATTCGGACGCGAAATGCGACTACCTTGTGATCTAGAATTTGGGTGTCGACCTGGAGAAGATGTAGCAGGTGAAGATTATGTGATCGAATTACGAAGAAGAATGGACGATGTACATGAGTTGGTCCGTTCCCACCTTCAGATCGCTAGCGACCGAATGAAGAAACGGTACGATACACAAGCCGAAAAGGGTTGCTTTAAGAAGAACGACAAAGTATGGCTGTATAATCCCAAGAAGCGAATAGGTTGTTCTCCCAAACTGCAGCAGTTTTGGGAAGGTCCATACCTCATCATGGAGAAGATCAACGATGTCATCTACCGAATAAGCAAGATTCCGAGGGGAAAGCCGATGATAGTACACCATAACCGGTTGGCATCTTTCGAAGGTGACCACGACGTAGATGAAGAAGTGGAAGTAAACCAAGTCCAAGATGTGTTTGACCTCACGTTTGAGGAATTCATGGGTGCCTATGGAGGTACCGGTAAAGCAAGACATGGTGTTACCACTGAAGAAAAGCAAGATCTACTCGCGCTCCCCGATGACTACTCGCTGGCCCTTACCATCCCGGCCAGTATCAAAGACGCACCAGGGTTGGCATCCGTCTTTCGAAGGAAGTTTGGTCGAGTTGCAGAACTTCAATGCCAGGTGCCAGCTCCCGGTAAAACCTTGAAACTCCAAGATGCATCACGTTACCTTTTCTACCTGGTAACAAAAGACACTGCCCGTGACCAACCTACCTACCGAGATGTATGGGAAGCCTTACTTCAATTGAGAGAGCACGTACTAGAGTCCGACGTGCAAAAGTTAGCCATGCCAAAGTTGGAGTGCCGCCAATTAGATTGGAGGGTTATCCGAAATATGGTGGAGGAGATCTTTAAAGACACCGAAGTCCAGGTGTTAGTCTGTTGCAATCCGCATAGTTACTGGTGCGGAGAGAAAACCGTCCCTTGTCATTTTTATACAACTGGAAGTTGTAAAAGAGGGTCCAGTTGCCGATACCAGCATACAGTTCCGGTTCCAGTCCCGACAAGGTTCCAGGAGGAACCATCTTTTAAGAGGGGGGCAATGTTACGATAAATATACTGGCCTAACTTTTATGACTAATTATTCTGTTTTATTGTAGAAATTTCGGTGGAAGTCTAGATTCAAATTATGGTGAATTCTCCAACTTGATGTTCTCGACTATTCCAGTATATCAGGATTTCGTATATAAATACAACATTTTTATATGGAGAGACAGTTAATACTCAAGACCCGCGCTCGCGAATTTGTACGTACGGATATAATAAATTATTGTCAGATAAGTTAATATAAATAAAGAAATAAATTAAATCCGTAAGTGTTATAAATATTGAACCTTTTAATAAATTCACAACAATATATATATATATATTGTTATGTTTCTTCTTTCCCAACCAAAGAAAAATAAATAAAAAAATCCATCGAAATAAAATTTCAAGATATCAATATAAACAAATTGTATATAGTAATTTAAGATAAGATTTAGTGTAGATAAGAGTAGAAATTTGAAAACGACCTTTTCCGTTTCAAACAAAATTATCAAAAATCCTTTGTTTAGAATTCGAAGACATTTTACCTGAAGGTTAATCTCTTCATTGTTTGTAGAGTCGAGTATTAAATGACCATATTCTAATCTTTTGAAATATGTATAAATGATGTATTGAAAAAAACCAATTTTAAAGTAAGCTATTTAGTTTTCTCTGAAACCGAAATTAGGCTTTTCCAATATCATAGTAAACACAATTTAAGCTTTTTGATTGGACGGTCGTTTTTAAATGGGAATTTGGGAGTCGATGATGAGACAGGAGAAGTCAGTCATATTTTGGTCATCGAAAGGAAACAGTCGTGTGTCCCAAGATAAGGTGTGGTTCGTGAGTTTGGATACCGGCGTAACGAAAAGAAGTGAATAGTTTGAAGGAGATAACAAGTAGATTAAAAAAGGTTCCTTGTATCTACCGTGGGCATTTTATAAAGTATATGTGAAAGTATTCTTACGGCATCAAGTTGACAAAAGGAGGTCCTGGTGTCATAAATAAGTAGCGGAGTTTGGAGAAGTGAATCAGGTGTTTTTTGTGTAGTCTGCAGGAGGTTTTGCAGAGACGTAAAGAAGGAGCCGAGGTGCCAAAAAGGGGAGATCACATCTTTGAGGAGACTGGACTTTTCTGGGTATGTTCCAACATACAACTCAAGAAGAAAATAAACTGTAAGTGTTTGTACAATTGAATTTTATATCTGTGAAGGATCGTTTCGACATCATGGTCATTAGCATTCAAATTTAAGAACTGAGGTTTTGTTAGGCTAATCAAAAGTTTAAAGTTTTGTGGTTTCTTTTTTTTTTCAAGTAAAGAAAATTTTAAGTAAAATTGGTTTTTCACGTAATATAAATGTATGTAGCTTTATAATCTTATTATCATAATAATTTGATTTATTTTCTTGTATGCTGATTGATAAGATAACGACAGAATTTAATAATTGTTTTATTCGTTCATATAAAATAAAGAAACGTAAATCTTTGTAATATAATATATTTGTATTATTATCCTTTCTTCTCTATCCCGATAAAAGACAACTAGAAAATCTTTTGAATCCATCGAACACAGGTAATATAAGGATTATTTTACTTTTGATAACAGATAAGTTATAATTTTTTTATTGGCTCAATAAACTAAGTTTGAACTCAAAATAAACAATCATAACATATATATATATATATATATATATATATATATATATATATATATATATATATATACTTCTATATATACATATATATATATATATATATATATATATATATATATATATATATATATATATATATATATATATATATATATATATATATATGTATATATATAACTTAATTCTTCAATACTCTTCCAGTTTAAATCGTAATCTTTTTCTAGCAATTTTCTAACGTCAACTCCTATTTCTTGTTTTACTTCTATATATTTAGAATATTTGGAAACTGTAGAAATTGATTTTAATATGGAATATGTGGTATAGCTAACAAAAAAGTAGACTCGAACAATTTTAATTTTATAAATATTATTAAAAAAGCGTAGTTCATAAAAGATATAATATTGTAAGCTTTTAAATATTTGATAATTATAAAGATGTGTGATTTTAAATGTTTAATTATATTGAGTGTTCATTTTGTTGAATATGTTTTCTAGGGTTGCCCTAAGAGCTTGGTGGATATTGCCTCTCCTTGTCGGACGTCTCCGTTGGTGGAACATTCTGGAGTGTTTTCATAAATTTTTACTTTAGCTTATGATTTTCTATTTTTTCATTTAATTATTTATATTCTCATTTGTGATTGAGAATTATACTTAATTGTCGATTCTACGATTAAGGTACCCAAACTTGTCAAATTTATTGGTTAGATATTAGTATTTGGCAAGAAAGAGATGGTGGTCAGTTCCGCACTTTGTTCCCCTTAGAACTCTTGCGTCTTTAACTTTTATGGCAGTTGCTTGTTTCACTATGACTTAATTTATTATTGATTTTGCATTTTTGCTTTGCTGGGTCCAAGTATATTTGTGAATATCTTTGTGTGTGTGTATGTGTGTGTGTAAAATTCATTCAATTTTTTAAGAGAGTTTTGTACAGAATTGTAGTAGCCTTTCGCCACTGTCATTAGTTCTATTTTCTCCGTGCTTTTCTGCTTGTCCAAGTATTAAGGTCGCCCACTAGAACAATTTCTTTTCTAACTCTGATAAGTTTCTGTAAAACTCTTCTTTGATATTTTTTTACATATTCTCAGTTGGAGCAAGCACTCCAAATATTTCAATGTCTTGGTCTTTCCATGTAAGCTAAGTGATTGCTGGGGTCTGTCCTACAGAGGGCAGACCACTGCAGTTGCAGACGATGTATTCGAGGCTAGTTACTTGAAAGTTTTGCAATAAGCCGTACTTTTACAAGTATAGTGGAGCAAGCCCTACGCCTTAACCTTAACCCCCTTCCAGAAGAACCAGCATTTTCTATTGGGGTTTATTCCCATAGTCGATCTGTTCCAGCTTTTACGCTCCGAAAATTCGCCTTTTATACTCTCTCGTCAGCTACATCTTACACACCCTTGTACGTACCCAGCAGCTACGCGACGCATGTCTTCGGGGACGTGAGAGTAGGATTTATTGGTAGAGCTAAATTCTCTTTCTAGAATTCCTAATTCTTCCATTAGAAATCAGTGGGTATTTCTCAAGAGAGTATTTTGTATATAATGTAAAAATCGGTCACTTGCATTACCTCCAAGACCCATTACCAACATTTAGCGACCACTTAAGTGTTAATAACTAAAAAATAACATCGCATTATATGCAGGAAACATTTAGGTTTGCTTTCTATACGTATATTATTAACTAAAAAACTTGCTACATACCTGGATTACTCTACAAGTCCTTAGAAAAACTTACTTCCCTTGGGTAAGTCAATATTAATATTGATACATATATAGATAAGAGCACCGTTTAAATTTCACCGTACATAAGTTTCTTAGTACTTTTTGTAAGCCTTCCTGAAATATGTTTCTGTTTAATTTTTCAAACGCCTGTTCATTCCGTGAATAGTTTTCTTTAAAAATGTGCTCGTTTATATTGCCTTACAATCATAAACCCCCTACATGATCCTCTAGCAGATGCAATAAATCTAGTTATTAACCATCAACTAAAAGTAAATGTTTAGACATGGCTTCCTAAGGGGTCTTGCTTTAAAAGTGTGCCCATTCTTCACTTTAGTTCCACCTATAAAAACTTGAAATATGTCTTATTATACTTGTTTACCTGTAACAGGTATTTTCAATAGGTACACGTCGTTTTTATCACAGAAATTTAAACGCAGAGATAGAGGTCATAAAAGTGAAACTTGTGTATTTGATTTATTGCTGTCGTGATTTTTACATACAGTTTGAGGATGAATACAGCAAGATGATGAAAGAAATAGAAAACACAGTGTAGCTTAAAAGTTAAAAATTATTAAGAATTATTTATTGATCAGATGTTACGCCGATTTAATTTTCACTGTATTTGTCAATTAAACATGTTTATCTAAACTGAGAAGATGTTGAAATTCGTTTTCAGAAGTTCTAATTGAAAACGTTTAAACCTCTGATGAATGTTTTTGTCCATCGCCCATCCGTCATTCTAGCTATGTGTCCTGCCCATCTCCATTTTAGTCTGGCTATCCTTTCGATGACGTCAGTCACGTTGGTTCTCCTCCTGACCTCTTCGATTTTTCGTTTTTCATTTTGGTCTCTGGACAAGTTAAATTAAGATGCTGAAACAAGTTTGTTTCAAAAAGTGTCAATATTAGTATATAAATAGTACCTACTTGTAAAAACTACTTGTTGTTAAAAAGGAGTGTTAGAACGCTCATTTATGGTATAGTTTTTTCTGCAGGTCTTGAAGACCTATTGAAAAGAATATTGGCACTTTTTGCAACAAACCTGATAGAACTTTTTTAGTTACGATATGTAATTATTTCAGAATTTTAATGCTGAGACTTAAAAATGACCAAAAAATTGGACGTGTACGAAGTCATCACTATATAGCCCCCCATAAAATTATTAGACCCTCGGAGATATAGTAAACTGATCACCGGCATCCTTTGGAGATTGGTAAACTCATCACCGCAGATAGGTAAACTCATCACCGGGATTTTTGCCTGGTTTCTAATGCGAAAGATTGCCTCTTACCTGTTACACTTTTCGTTTATGTGATAATTTAATAAATTCAGAAATTATTTTAAGCAAGTTGCTTTAAAATTTAACTGAGATATTGATATGTCTCACAGTGTGGCCTATAAGGCGTATCTGCCAATCTAAATGCTTTTGAGATCTAAAAATTTAGTTGCATAGGATTTCGATAGTGAACTTTAAAATGAAAATATTTGTCAACATGTGCTATTTTTGTTTATATCGGAAGTAGTCCCCAACTTCGTTATTTGATTTTCATTGCATTTCTATATTTCTCATTGAATTCTCGAGATAATTTGTTGAGCATACATTCGGTCTAAGTCTTACCGTTTTGGGGCTATTTGACTATCTTGAAAATAATAGGCGATTTTGGACAGTTAGTAAATATAAAATATCTAAAAAATAGGAAAAGCTAAAACCTTGAGTGTGCTATTAGTGCATAGAAGTCGAAGGAAACTTAATTTTCTACACTTAATTACGCTGATTTTTTTTTGTTTGATCAGGATGATGCGCGAAAACCAGTGCGAAACAACTAAACAAAAACTGTTTAAAATTTCTACTCACCAGTTTTATGACATTTAGCCTTACACCCTTTCGTCGCACAAGTCCACAAAAGCAATTCGATTTTTTTAGAGTCTTTCGCAATTGAAATGTGAAATTATTGATAATCATCATTTTTTGTCCGCGTTGGCTCAGAACGTAATCAATTAGCAGTTCACTGTTCATGTTGAAGGAACAAGGGCAAATGAAGAGAAATTTTTCTTTTCGCATGATTTTAGGTAGCTATCAATAGAATTTTGTGGAATTCCCAAATAAAAACCAATAAATTGCAGTTGCATTTAAGACATCTGGATTTGGATTATTCTGTGAAATTACCAAAAACTAGCCGTTTGCAAGGATTTTATTGTCTATACCTGATCCGGGGTACAGGTAGGCCAGTGATCAGTTTACCAATCTCTTAGGGTCTATTTTGAAAACTCTACTTTTATGGCGGTGATGAGTTTGTACTATGTACGAGGGTATTTATGGTAATTGGTGATGAGTTTACGTGTACGCAAAAAGGACAATTTTTTATTGTAGTAGCCGAAACCGGTCGTCCTAAGCTAAATAAAATAGATTGTAAGTATTTTTTTTCTTAATTAGATGACTTTGGTAAAGACTAATTAGCCAGACAATGTGAGTAAGTCTAAACTTTATTTCTACAAACCTATATTGATTACTAGATATGCTTTCCGGACTTCGTACATTCCTAAGATGTTTTAAATAAAGATCAGTCACATTCTATTATCACTTGCCGATGGAAGCTCGTGTTTCTATCGGCATGTAATCAAATTAAATTATAATCTAATAAAGCTGTCTCAGGAACAAACCTCAAAAATACTCACCCTTTTGGTATCAGTGAAAATTATATGCCAATATAAGGCAGTTTACATTAAATCGTGAATTATCATTGGAATTTGTGAATTATTCACAACAAAATCTTTTTGTCATTTAGTAAAAAAGTAGTTTTTTTGTAAGGAGCAAACAACGGAAAAAAGTTTAACTGGTTCATTGCAGAAATTCGACAAAATTATTTTTGTGTTAATTTCAAGTACATCATGTAATTTGTAATTTCAAGTATAATACAAGATAGCTCATGAATGTTAAAGAAATAAAACAAATTTTGCTGTTCTTTGATACATTTTCTAAATGGAATTTTTCTTTTATAATACTTATTCTATAAGCGATGAACTGTGAGAGCAATTAAAGCATCGCTTCCTTAAAATATTTCATATTGAGGTACTTTATCTTCTGTTGTGTGCCATAGCCCATTTCCTCCCTCCCAGATGCATTCCTGTCACGCGTCCTTTGGGGCGTCGTGTACCAAATACGGAAAACGAGATCTAGTTTAAGTTCAGTAGGTCAACGTCGTTCTTGGCGTCGTCATTATAACCGATCTGGTGGGGGAGTAAGGGAGCGACGTCGAGAAGTAGGACGCCGAAGGCGAGGCGTCACGACGCACTTGCTCGTGTCGACATTGACTTTCTCGATACCGAAATTCGACCGTTCGGTATTCGTTTAAGAAATATTTACAGGGTTGACACTTCTGAGATATTAGCATATTTTTGATTGTGGTATTTGACGTTAAAGAAATATTAAACAAAATTATTTTTACTAAAATGAAACAACTTATTTTAAATGAATCATCAGGTATGTATGTTTCTTTGAAATTTTTGCATACGTAGGTTGTTTCTATTAGACACTACATATACCAGGATTGTTTTATACTTACTTGTCTGAACACATGCATGGGAAGATTATTCTTCATTTTGTGTAGACATGACTCTGTCTGTTTTTTAATTTGCCTCCAGTAAATTGTCGTTCCATCGTTTTCTTGGCCTTCCTACTGATCGTCTTCCTATTAGAGAACCGTCTCTAGTTTTTGTCATTCGGGTTATAATATCTTTCTTCTCCTCTTTAATTTCTTACCCAGTCCTTGACGTTCTTCACTTTGCATATCTGTCGTATATCTCTACTTCTAGCTCTGTCCCATAGTGTCTTACCATCTATTGTTCTAAGAGTTTTCATCTCTGCTGTTTCGAGCATTATTTTTGTCCTCTCTGTCTCAGGTCGTAATTCTGCTGCGGATATCATTATTGGTCTGATGACTGTTTTGTAAATTCTGCCTTTTATTTCTTTCCCGATATTTTTATTTCTCCTGGCTCATTGCCAATCAGGCAACCTGCGACTCTGTTTGCTGTACTCACTTGATCTTCTACTTCTATTTCGAACTTTCACACGTTGCAGCATACATTGTATATGATCTTCACTTTGAGAGACTATTACTGCGTCATCTGCACAGCAGATTATTTTAAGTTATTTTTCTCCCATTTGGTATCCTTTTTTAGTTCTTACTTTTATTTGATCCATGATCAGGTGAAACAATAGAGAACTCAGGGAATTCCTCTGTGTTATTCCATTGCCAGCTTAAATGGGGTCAGTTAGTTCTTCTCCTAGTTTTAACTTTTATTGTGTTGTTCTCGTAGATATTTTCGATCATTTTGATTATTCCTGTAGGTATCTCTATTGCGTAAAATAAGTGGATAAAGTCCTTTAATTTGACGCAGTTTGCTTTCTTAAGGTCCACGAAACCGAAATCTACTGGTTTGTTGTATTCTAATGTGTTCTCTATGAGAATAGTGTTCTCTTACACTTTCTTCTTATGGTGCCTATCCGTTACGGATGTTGGACACTAACATGGCCATTCTGACTTTGTTGACTGCTGCCCTGAAAATCCGGTAGTGGTTAAGTTAAACCATTTTCGCAGGTTATGCAGCCAGGATATTCTTCTTCGTCCTGGACCTCTTTTCTTATGCACTTTACCTTGAAGTATGATCCGAAGTAGGTTGTATCGTTGTTCATTGCGCATTATATGGCCCAGGTATTCTAGTTTGCGAAGTTTTATGGTTATGAATAGTTCGCGCTCTTTACCCATTCTATGTAGTACTTCTTCGTTGGTAACTCTGTATATCCAGGAAATCCTCAACATACGTCTATAGCACCATATCTCAAATGCTTCAAGTCTTTTCAGTGATGCTTCAGTTAAGGTCCATGACTTCACACCATATAAAAGAACGGGAATACGTAGCATTTTAGTAAACGAACTTTTATTGTCAATTTTATATAGTGGCTGTTAAAGATTTTTTTCATTTTGACGAAAGCTGATCTTGCCTTCTCGATCCTTATCTTAATTTTCGTCAATTGGTCCCACTGTTCATTTAAGTTTGCACCCAGATAACAAAAGTTGGTGATTTGTGTTATAGGTTGTTGGTTAACTAGTAATTGACCAGGTGGTATCCTATTTTTGCTTATAACCATGTATTTGGTTTTTTTGATGTTAAAATCAAGCCCAAACCTGCTACTTACTTCTGCCATCCTGGAGACAAGTGTCTGCAGACCTTTAAGACTGTCTGCAAAAATGACAGTATCATCAGCGTATCTTATGTTGTTCAATCGTTCTCCGTTTATAAGTATTCCCTCGTCTATGTCCGTTAGCGCTAGGCGCTAGCGCTCTCTTACACTTGCCTCTTTATAAATATGGAATCGGGCCATGATCTTCTCGACCTTAAACCTTGTTCTTCTGCTAGTGTTATAATTTCATTCAGTTTATTTGTTACAACTTTGGTTGATAATTTTAGTGTTGTATTTAATAAATTAATTCCCCTGTCATTCTCCGGGTCCGATTTGTCTCCCTTTCTGAAGAGAGGCCTTAGGATGCTTGATCTCCATTCCTGTGGTATTCTGTTTGGTTCTAATATTTATTTGGATTAGCTTAAACAGTTGTTTAGTCGGATCTGGTCCCCCGTACATTCTTCTTCTTCTTCTTCTAATGGCGCTACAACCCTTTGTGAGTCTTGGCCTGCTTAACAATATTCTTCCATTCTGCCCTGTCGGATACTTTCCTTCGCCACTGCCTGATGTTCATGGTTTTAAGATCCCTCTCTACGTCGTCTATCCATCTTTTACGGGGCCTTCCTCTTGTTCTGTTTCCTTGGGGCTTCCATCTCTGAACTACTTTTACAGCTCGATTATCTGGCATTCTTTCTAGGTGACCAAGCCAGTTTAGTCTTTGTGATTTTACAAATCTGACAATATCTGCGCTCTGCATTAGTTCATCCAGCTCGTGGTTCATTTTAATTCTCCACGAACTATCGCTGCATTGGGTTGGTCCAAATATCTTCCTTAGTATTTTGCGCTCAAATATTCTTAGTTGATTTTCATCAGTGGTTGAGAGGGTCCACGTTTCACATCCATATGTGACCACTGGTCTAATTACTGTTTTGTAGATTCTCAGCTTAGACTCACGATTCAGTAACTTACTTTTCATTAAGTCTTTGTATGCATAAAAGCACTTATTACCGCTAAGAATCCGTGCTTGTATTTCTTGACTGATGTTGTTGTCATTTATTATTGAGCCTAGGTAGGGAAAAGTGGAGGCATATTTGTAGGTATGGTTGCCCGTACATTATGCATTCATTCAATATTCTGTCCTCTCTTTTGATTTTCCATTTTTTTTTCTTTAATGCTTCCTTTACCTCTCCCTTCTCAATGTTTATTTCTTCGTTTGTGGTCACTTCTGGCGTTGGTGGTTCATGGGAAGAATTAGAAGGAATATTCTTTACTGTTGTGTAGAAGCTTTCTTTAATTAATTTTATCAGACAATACATAGTGAATGCCAATTAGTGTAATTTTGACAGTACGTCAACGCAAACTTCTCATGTAATTTTGTAAACAATGGAAAAAAACCTGTCCAAAGGGCTGTGATGAAATATTTACATTTGAACGGTTTAGCTCAAACTGAAATCAAATCAAAGCTAGACTTAGTACTAATATATAATAATAAAACAATAGTTGAACGATTAGTATGTAACTACATTCCTTAAACGGGCATGTAAGTACTATTTATAAACTCTTTCAAACCCTGCGTACGTAACATTGGCACTATTTAAAACATACATGATAGAACCCTAATAGATGCAATTATAATTTTTAGCATTGTAAGTAACTTTTTCGGAGTCCTGGCGATGAACAGCAAATTTTAGTGCTCGAAATCGGTCGTCCAAGGTGTATTAATGGATTGTAAGTAAGTCTAACATTTATTTCTCTAACCTTGTTGAAATGGACTCACACACATGTTAGTGCCCAGATTATGTGCTCTGATGTTAATTAGGACAGCAGTTTTAGAGTATATGTATAAATATTTCTTCCTCTAACCCGCCGAATTTGCATCTCGGCACATTACTATCTATAGTGTTTTCAGGTGCTTTCTAAATCGACGTTTTGTAAGGAAATACGTTTTTGTATTTCTTCTCTGGAAGTCGTCTTTTTCCCATCGATCGTAATGTAGCCAATTATTATATAAGTTCTCGGGAATTCGATAGATCTGGTATATATAATAGCCGCCAATAACCCTGGTATAAATATTTCTTCCTCTAACCCGCCGAATTTGCATCTCGGCACATTACTATCTATAGTGTTTTCAGGTGCTTTCTAAATCGACGTTTTGTAAGGAAATACGTTTTTGTATTTCTTCTCTGGAAGTCGTCTTTTTCCCATCGATCGTAATGTAGCCAATTATTATATAAGTTCTCGGGAATTCGATAGATCTGGTATATATAATAGCCGCCAATAACCCTGGTATACCTCTGGCTCTGAAATTAAAGCGACATAGAACCCTAATATCACAACTGTGAGCTATGCGGAAGCTGAAGGTTACTGTGCTGAAGGTTAGCCTCTGATCGGATCAATTTGAAAGAGAGACATAGTCTGTGAACGGGGTCGCCGCTCAGCTCATTCCCTGTATATTTTTATTTGGACTGAAATTAGTTACTCATTTCTAAGTCCTCCTCTGGGCCATCCCTTTTTATTACGTATCCATATTTTATCGAGTTAGGAAATACTGTCAGGTTCGGTGCGTGCTTCCATACCATGCCAAGACTATAATTCCCCCAGAGTTCGCCATTCACCAGCAACCTTTTACGTTTCCTTCTATGTCATCTGTCCTCTGGGCACGATAAGCACAAATGTATTTTGAGTTTATGCATGTAACTACTGTATGCTTGTGTTTATCTGTCATGCTATTCTTGCCTCAATATTTTTATTTTTAACTTCTTGTATTTGAAATGCATTTGAAGCTGAAAGATGCTTGTATTTTGTCCAAACTTTCTGTGTTTAGTTATAGGTCCGTACAATCTTATTCCCGTTCTTCTGCTGTTTTAGATCATTTACAGCCGTGTATAGCACTTGACATTCAAGTAGACATTCAAGTGTCTAGACATTCTCAGCTTAGAAATTGTATTTTGCTCCAATTTTCAATTTGTTTTTGCAATTTAACTTTATAGTAAATTCATTCACAATACGTTCCTTCTTCGACGTGTAGTGTTCGGACATGCCCCAATACCGACTTTGATTAAAGTTGAAGCTAGATTTGAGTCTGATGATTCTGTCGTCAGGTGCCACCAATCACGCACCTCGACGTGCATCGCCCTTCCTTCTGGAACTTATAATTAAATTTAATTGGTTGAGAAATGAAAAAGTTTCATATAAAGTTAATTTATCTTTAAATATGGGACATTTTCGGATCTCAAGTCAGTCAAGTATAGTAGTGTCTAGTGCATGGTTTTACCCGTGTAGGGTAGCTCCCTAGAGCACTTTGCTCGAAGGGCTCTGCAAACTTTCTAAGACTCTGAAGCTGAGTTTTTTTCTTCTTAGAAAGACTGTGTTTTATTTTCACCACCAATAAAACCATAAAGGCATTGTCTCTTCAAGATAATGCCACAATAAGAGCGTACCGGCTAACTACGCAATATTACACCATATTGCGCAATAGTTAGAACACATTTTCATACGTTTATTAATTACACCGGAGACGACAATTCCTTCTTTGATCATCCTATGTAATTGTCTTCCAAATTAGCTGTTGGTCATATTGTAATTATATACTATGCATATAGAAGCCAGCATTTAAAGCTTCGTGAGATTGTTTTTCGTATTGCTTAGACTGGCTCTACTTCCCCAGTCCTGGTAAGAAATGATGGATTTCACCATTGAACAATCTGTTTCTACAAATTTTCTGCACACTATTATGGCTTTTTGGGACTAAAAGAGTGGAAAAGAAAAGTATTATTGATGTGTAAAAATTTATTTCCTAGCTGAACGCTTTGGGGATGGTTTTGTAAAAACCATCGTCAGAGCTATGGTCTCAAGTTTTAAAACAAAATTTTAACTTTTTTTTAAACTTTTTTTTTATTAAAGTTAAGCTATAAAAACTTCTTTGAAAAAAACAAATAAAAGACGGAACATTGGACGGCACAAAAAACGCATTAAAAAATTTGTTTATGGTATGGGTGTAAGAACCTGACCGTGGACAAGAAGACTTGTCAACTATCTTTTTTTCATGTTCACTATGTCTCCACCTATTGTGATAAAACCATCACAATATTTTCGTTTTATTTATAAATGTATCAAGCTGGTTTTAGTGAGATTCATCTTTCAAATCGTACAAAATTTAATCTGTACGATAGGAGTTAACTTCACAGGAGTACGGATGTACCTGTTTCTCTAGTCGTTGAGACGGAGACGATATTTATTTGTACGAGCTGTATTTTATCTTTACCACTCATATGGTAGCTACGCCATCCTCTTGGGTGTCGTACTACTTAACCTCCTTTCATTCAGTTCTTTTTATGATTGTTTCGGGTAAAGTTCTTCTTCTTTATGTGCCGTACTTGTTTTCAAGCGTTGGCTATAGTCGTATTAATAAGCTGATGAAATGTTTCTCGATCGGCACCTAGCTGAAACAATTCCTCGACTGTTCGACCTGTGTCCATTGTCTAATATTAGGCAGCCAGGACAGTTGTTTTCTTCTGACCCAGCATATTCCCGGTTTTGCCCTAACTGATGAACAGGAGTAAGTAATATTTAGGTCCTCTCATTGAACGACAGAAGCATTGGACCTTTCTCATTTTGATGATGTTGATAAATTCTCGCTCTTTGTGCATGGTCTCACACGTTCGTTAAATATATGTGCTGTCCACGGGATTCTGAGCATTCGGCGGTAACAGCACAACTCGAACGCTTCTAATTTATTAAGATTTTTTATTTTTGTTGTCCAGGTTTCACATCCATACAACAAAGCGGACCAGACGTAGCACTTCAATACTCTTGGACGTGTGGCCAATGACAGACTTCTACTTCACAATACAGAACGACAGTTAAAAAAGGTTTTTCGTGCAAGTTCTATCCTGGTCGAAATTTCCTCGTCATTTTCAATCCTGCAGTCAATCCAACTACCTAGATATTTAAAGTATTTCACCCTTTCCAGGATTTTATCTAATTTTAGTACTTCGATATTAATTGTTCCGACACCCATCCATTTTATTTTCTTTGCGTTGATTGTTTACCTCTTTTCAGTACACTCGTTGCTTACAGCGTTCAACAGAGTTTGAAGGTCTTCTAGACTCTTTGCCATTATGGCGGTGAAATGCACACACCATTACATTGCTCAAAAAATCCTTTATTTCATTCAATAATAATTGCACCAATGGGATTTTTGTCTACTTTACCACTTTCTACGTATGCTGACACTAGTATAAAAGTTTTTTTGTCAGAATTTCCGTCGTACCTTTGTGTAATTCAATGCCTTTCTCACAGGTGAAGAAATTAATAAAACCCTTCTTCTTCTTCTTTTTATATAGACATGACTCTGTCTGCTTTTCAATATGCCCCCAGTAAGTTGTCGTTCCATCGTTTTCGTGGTCTTCCTACTGATCGTCTTCCTATTGGGGAACCGTCTCTTGCCGTCTTTACTACTCTATTTGTTGTCATTCGGCTTATATGATCGTTCCATTCTACTCTTCTATTTCTTACGCAGTTCTTGATGTTCTCCACCTTGCCTCTACGTCGTATATCTGTACTTCTAGCTCTGTCCCTTAGTGTCTTACCATCAATTTTTCTGTCAAGTGTTTTCATCTTTGCTGTTTATAACATCCTTTTTGTCCTCTCTGTGTCAGGTCTTGTTTCTGCCGCGTGTGTCATTATTGGTCTGATGACTGTTTTGTAAATTCTGCCTTTCGTTTCTTTCCCGATATTTTTATTTCTCCATATTGTTTCATTTAGGATGCTTGATCTCCATTCTTGAGGAATTCTATTTTGTTCTATTATTTTTTGGATTAGTCTTAATAGTTGTTTGGTCAGATCTGTTCCTCCGTACTTTAGGAGTTCGTTCGGTATTCTGTCCTCTCCTGGTGATTTTCTATTTTTTAATTTCCTTAATGCTTCCTTTACCTTTTCCTCCTCAATATTTATTTCTTCGTTTGTCGTCACCTCTGATGTTGGTGGTTCATTATTGTCACCTTTAGCAAATAAAACCCGGCGTTTAAAAATAACGCTAATCGTAATCACTTAAATATATGGTACATGACTTAAGATCTCTTTATATGTTTTTCAGACAAGTAATTCCTAATATTGTTTTTGAAACTACACTGTTCTAGACAATTAAATAAAGTATCTCAAGTTCGTGCAACTATCTATCTTTAAATTTACGTTTTTGTTTTGCAACGGAAATGGCCAGCATTTCCCTTCGCTTCGTTTGGCAACCCTGAATATTACACACGATTGCCGGCAATCGATTGACCTCCATAAGGCGCACAGGACGGTTGAAATTGCTCTGGAAATTGTTTTCGCAAATTAAGTTTGAGGAAAGATCGCCACCAATATTGGATCGTAAATCGACAAAAACTAATTGAGGCACTGACAAGGAATAAATTGGGAACAAATCTTTTCTTCGCTTCATTCGCACGTAATAAGGACAACGAAAGAGGTCATGGTTGGGAATATTCTTATCATTTTTATCGCCGGCGACTGATGTAGCGAATGTTTATGCTCCGTTTTTATGTAGTTTGTTTTTCGGGAGAATGGTATAAGAATAATAAACACACATAATTTAATTGGATACTAAGTATAATCTGTACTATGAGTTTTCTATTGGGCATATTTTGTCTAGAAGCTGAGAAATGGTGTTAGGTAGACCATGGTAAGACCGTTCTTGGTCAGATTTTTTAAATCTGACCAAGTTAGTGAGTTAACAAATATCTGGTATTCAAGGCAGTGTTGCATAGTTAACTTTGTGTGATGTAGACGTAGTCCACTTAGAACCGTTCGCAAGCGATGATTGTTGGTTTTTGGACTAACGTGGCACTATATCGGTAGTTATGGTCTTAATTTTGGATTACCATTGAGATCACCGTGTTCCCAGCGATATGATATTTTTGACTTGAACCACGATTTTATATCACATCGTGCCCATTCACACTCTATTTCACAGAAAGTGCCTGTTGCATTTTTGTTTTTCTCCTTATTAGTTTTTATATTAATAAACAAAAATTTTATTTATTTCTTTTTTCTGTAAGGGTCTTATTTTATCTTCATTCTAATTTGATGTTTAGTATATAAATGCTGATACTGAAATACCGCTGAAGGAATCTATGAGGACTTATGAGTAAGGACTTCCGGAGTATTGGAATTGTTTAGTTACTTTTTATAGCTTGATATATTGCATAAATTCCGGCTGTGATCTGTGAGAGAAGTTTAAACATAAGAATAGCATTTGAAGTAACCATAGCTGAACCTACCCTGTCTATGGATTTGAAACCTGAATCCATTTCTGAAGGCATTAATAAAATTTGTATGTTTGCTTAAGAATTTTTTGTCAATATTTAGTAAAGTTTTGTTGATACTCTATTTATCGAATTGACTAGGAAAATATTTTTGTTTGGGAGCATTGATTATCCAAGGAGGGGATGCTCAAATTTTGATGGGATAACGATTGACAAACCAGGTATTGAGCATTATCTGCAACGTTTAGTAGTATTATAAAAGAAATGATACTTTTGTGTGAATGCATAAGAACTCTACACTTATTTTATTTGACACGATAGTTGTGGCGTGGGTCAGAAAAACACAGGTACTCTTAGTATGTAGTTGTGTTGTGACAGATTTCCACATTGGCATATTGGATTTCTGTTGGGATGGCACGGAAACCACATAGCGCAATGGTGAAAGTGGTGTTATATATTGACACAACTATCTTTAACGTTGTTTTAATTGAAGATGAGTACGTAGTCGATCCATAGCGGATGTTGAATAAGAATAGGAGATTTGTAAAACATAATTAGTCTGGAATAATCTGATTCAGAACAGAAGTTTGATAATATTATATTATCAAACAAAATATTTCTAAATGAGGCACTCTCAGCGTGGATAAGAAAATGGTTATCTCAATCGAAGACGAGAGATACAATACATGATACATGTACATGATACAATAAGTGGGGCCTTACAAATAACATACAAAAAACCGAGTACTTAGTTGCTGTAGAAAAACCAGAAAGCGTACAAATGAAAATATGAACACCTGCAGAAAATGCCTCAAAATAGATGGCCAAAAAAGATAGAAAAATGGACTCGGCCCTCTTAAAGAAAACTAGGTAGACCAAGACGGCCATGGAGAGAAAATGTCGAAAATGCAATGACCGCCAGAAATTTAAAAACTGAAGATTGATTTGACAGAAAACGCTGGAAATTACGAGAAACGGCGCCAGCTGTAGAAAACTCCTCTATTATATTGTATAAGTTAGAAGTTAAAAAATCAGTTGCTTGATTTATCAGTTCTTGGATATCTGGGATATTCATGTGCTTCAATAGATTTCACTCAGTTTTTTGATAATCTTTTAGTCAGTTTTTTTGGATGAGTTGTTGGACATTTAGGTGAGAAAGAAAATTGTATTTGGATGAGTATTTGTAAGTGGCACTGGTCATTTAGTTTTTTAATTACTGTGAGTCATTAAAGTGGGTTCTCGATTGAAAATTCTATGGAGAGAATGATCAAAGAGTATGTCACTGGGTCTGCCACTTGAGTGTTGTGTTGACAAAATATCTCTGTCTGGCTGAAACCACTCTGCAATGGCCCTTACATAGCTGATCGCTCAGATAGTTCAGAACAAAATACTTGTCATTGGCTAGATGATTTCGCAGAACGACGAGAGAATATTGGATGGGAATATTAATAAATAAGGACAAAACATTGGTAGATGTGTTGTCACTTACAAGAATGTTTTGGAGGTCGACAGTTAGGGGTCCAAACCCGCAACTCGGCAACTTTTCGCATCCTAATCGCGTCCTAATTCGCATCCTAATTTGGCTTTGTCGTTCCATTGAGACTTCTCCTGTGCTTTTCTCCTCCATTGTCTTACATTCATAGTTTTCAGGTCGTCTTCCAAGTAATCCAGCCATTTTATTCTGGGTCTTCCTTTGTTTCACCTTAATTTCGGCTTCCATTGTAAGACATGACAGCATCTCACTTTTTACAAATTGTACAATATCAATCCCATCTCCTCTTTATAAATTTTTCTAGTATTTCTGGTGTTTTTTTGTAGTTGGTTAAGCTAACCTTTTTTCCACTACTGTTGTTCTTCATTTGTCATCATACCATTTCACAGTTTTTCTCTCTTGGTTTCTCCGACAGTTTCCCCTGTATATGATTGTTTTTAACTGTCTCCTTTCCTCTTCTTTAGTATCTTACTCTCTGGTTTCATTAATGTGTATTTGGAAAGCATGTTGGTATTCTTGCCGTGTTGGTTATCCTATTTCCTTTTTCCTATTTCATTATTTTTATTCCTATGCTTTCATTCTCTGGTATAGTCGTATATTGTACGATTTTTTTAATAGTTATTCTTTTGATTATTTCGAATTGATACCGTTATTGGTGATTGTGTATGTTTCCTCTTCTTATTTGCTACCTGTACCTTCTTGATATCAATACATGTATGTACTACATGTATAACAATAACAAAAGTCCAAAAATATTATAAATGTTTTAAAGATCACATTGAATATGTTAGAAAAAAAAGAAAAGCGAAACACTTTACATAATGTGTCTAATACTGTACATGAAAACAAATGACACGAAAACAAAACTCTTTCTTCACTGGCTTCAGCTGTAAGGCGACGTCCCTGTTGACTCTATAATGAGAGCAGTCATAATTGGGTCAACACTGATGGAATTTAACAACATTATAATTACGCATTGTTACCAACACTATAACTTAACTGGCTTTATCGCGGTAAACTAATCTGAGGAAACGTAAAGCGTTCTATTGGGTGTATAGTTCTGATTTTACAACTAAAGTTCACTGGGTCAGATGCTCGATTTCAAAGTACGGGGAGGTACAATGATGTAATAAATGGCTTACAGATTTTTATTTCTTTAATATTTATTTTGATTGGTTAGTTATATTGTAATTACTCAGTTTTTTTACATGATTTCGTAGTTCCTTTATTACCTTTATTAATTTTGAACTCCTTACAGAGTTTCTTGATTAATTTATGTATATGATTTTTTAGTGGTTTCCAATGGTAGTTTTGGTAGTTCATTTAGGGCAAAATACTTTTTTGTATTTTGCCCTAGGTTTAGTTAGTTCCCCCTTGAAGTTAGGTTCGTACCATTTTTTGTGATTTTCATGAGATCTATAATATTTATCATTTTCATTGATCGGTCACTATGGAATTTCCATTCTGAGATCCTAATCTTCATAGCCTAGAGCATACAATTTCGGTTTTAAGTTTTGGCAATAAATGTGAGACATTTGGAATATGCATAAAAAACGTTGAATTTAAACTTTCACATTACAAACGCTCTAAATGTTTAAAACTGCTTGTTCTTGATTGAACAAGTACGTTTTTCAAAATTACACAACTTCAGCTACAAATACCACTCAATACTGACTTCGTGAAGGCCTTTTCCGTGACGTGTGATCGTTTGTACTTTAAAAGTTTAAATTCTGCGTTTTTTTGGCATATTTCAAATGCCTCATATTTGTTGCCAAAACTGAAATTCAAAATTTCATGTTATAGGTTTTGAAGATTAGCCTCTAATAAAGGAAATTCCACTACGACCGGTCAATAACACTATTGATCTCATGAGAATCATAAAAAAATGGCACATATCTGGCAACGTTTATTTATTTAATTTGGGATTGGATTGGATTGGAATTTTTCTGGGAGTGTCAATTTTTGAGACAAAAAAGTTGCAAAAAAGTTTGCCATTCCTATCCCGGGCTTCCGAGATATTATTGAACAAAAATGTTTACTAGCAAGTTAGTAGTATGAACCGTTCTTAAGAGACAGCGCTTGAAACGACCGGCGATTTTAAATGTGCTGCGCGTGCGAAATCAATTTTTTAAATAAATTTTGTATCCACTCGACGGTAAAAATTCTATAGCCTTTGATTGTATAAGTAGAAACCCTCAATTCAGAAGAGTGATATCATAGTTTAAACGCGGAATATCCTCAAATTTAAATGTACACAGCGGCCCTCGAAAACTGCCTGTTTTCTCGATTGCAATTTGCGTTTCCTCATAAGAAATTACAGAATATATAAAGTAGTATATTTATTTGTGCTTCTCTATAGAAAAACTGACCAGGAGTTGTCGTACAGTGTAGCCAAATCTTGTTCACAAGTAGTAATTATGGTCATACAAAACCTGTATTCTTACACGCAGCGATTATTACCGTCATAAAAATACAAAAAAACATGATTTTTTCAATAGTAAAAATTAAGCACAAAATTGTAATGAAATAAATTTTATTTATATGTTCCGTTTCGTTACATATTTAAATTTATAAAATAAAAATCGATATTTTAAAACATTATTTTTCAATCGTTTGGCAATGTTGGAATTAGCGAGGAAATTCCGTTTTACAATTCGGACGCAGACATGCCATAACAAACTAGTTTTTATTATTTTTTCGCCGGAGGAATGGTTCTTTTACATGGGCGTTTCTATGGGTAATGTATTTTGTGAGTATATTGTATGTGATAAGTTGGTAAACTTATTGTTGTCAATACTGTTTTAACAATAATGTATTGTAGTATTGATAAAACGTGTTATTGATAATAAGAGTGTTATAGTTTGTCGTTTTATAGTAAATTTTTAGTTATATTCTTATACAGAATTGTTGAAATTATTGTATATATAGTATATACACAGATTATTGAAATACAATGGACGAAAAACCGAGTTGTTCCAAGAGAAGACAGCAAAATTCTGATGTTGATTCCAAAAATGAAAAGCCGCAAAAGAGACGGAAAATGTTAACGTCCGAGGGAAGGTAATGATACGAAACGTTTATGAAGGAATTGTCGGCAGAAAAATGGCATTAAATGTTAGCCAAGCGATCGACATTTGTAGCAGTTTAACAAAAGTATCCGTTAGCTGTATTTAGCGTGTACTTAAAAATACATCGGAAAATAAAAAGCAAGAAAAAGGTAAAACTAGAGGTAGGAAAAGCATTGTTTTCGATGACGAGACAAGGAATATTATACGTCGAAAAATTCATTCATTTTATTTTCGAAGTGAAATTCCAACACTGAAAAAAATTTCTAAAGAGCTCAAAAACGATGACTCTTTACCCAAGATATCTCATAGGGTCTTAATCAGAACCATGAGCGAAATGAACTTTCGATATGTAAAACGCAACAGAAAAAGTATGCTATTACAAAAAAATGAAATTATTCTGTGGAGAAGAAAATATTTAGAAGAAATACGAAAAATTCGCAGCACTGGATGCAAAATATATTATTTGGATAAAACCTGGATTAACGAAGGTCATACAGTTGGAAAAGTTTGGCAACATTTAAATGTCAAAAGTAAACGCGAAGCATTTATAGAAGGCTGATCTACAGGATTAAAAGCTCCATCAGGAAAGGGACGGCGTTTAATTATCACCCATATAGGAAGTGATACAGGGTTCTTTGATGATGGTTTGCTTCAATTTAAGTCAAAAAAAAAAACAGGTGATTATCATAAACAAATGACTTCCAAAGTATTTGAGCGCTGGTTTAAGAGAATCTTACCAAAATTGGAATCTGGGTCTGTGGTTGTTATGGACAATGCGCCATATCATAGCCGCAGACTAGAACAATTACCGACGACGGCATGGCGGAAAGGGAGAATTCAAGAATGGCTTACAGAAAAGGGGATTGCATACGAAATTCAACTACTTGACATTGTACGGTTAAGGAAAAGTGAATATCTTAAATATGTTGTGGATGAAACTGCAAAAGATTATGGTGTCAAAGTTCTACGTCTACCACCTTATCATTGCGAACTTAATCCCATTGAACTTATCTGGGCGCAAGTGAAAGGAAAAGTAGCACGCAATAACAAAACGCTCAAATTAAACGAGGTTAAGGAACTTTTGATTCAAGCAGTCCTCCATGTAACTCCAGAGAAATGGGCTAAATGTATAGGCCACATAATTAAAGAAGAATATCGTATGTGAACATATTACACCAGGTGAAGATAATGACAGCGATAGCAGCACTGCATCTTCAGATTTAGACAGCGAATAATATTTTCTAATAGTTTAGTAAGCATCAGCATAAAAAAACCAAAAACAAAAAAAAAACGAGAAGAACATAGTAAGTGTGTATAGTGTTTGTGTTTAAATAGAATAGTACAATGTTTTGTTACATCCAAAATTATTTTTATTTTGTTTTTATAGAATTTTATTTTATTTTATAGGATTTTATTTTGTTTTGTTTTATACTGTTTAAGTGTTTTGTTTATTTTATTTAATGGGACAATATGGCTCTTGGCGAACACCCATTTAAAAAGTGACGCGCCACAAGACATACCTCTCGGGTGGTGGGGAAATTGTCTTAAAATTTGTTTAAAAAAAATTTCATTGTGTAACTCTTTAAGGACGGGTCACGTCAAAAGACGTTTTAAGGTCGATTCTCACTATACGTTCCGTTTACTTTCCATATCCGTGGCTTTCCATTTACATAAAATATTATTAAATACAAATCATATAGTATATGCCCACTTTCCGTTCCGTTTACCTACCATTCCCGAAGCCTCGCGTTCAAGATTACCGGCCACGTATTTTTTCTGCGACAAGCAGCGATGTGTCCGGTACGGTATGGATAGTGCGAATATTATTACATCGCGGTTTAGTCTAAGTTGTTAAGATAAATATGAATGACGAAAAATTTATAGAACTTGTCAGGCAAAATAATACCTTATATGATTTTGAAAATAAAAAATATAGCGATAATTCATTTAAAGACAATATTTGTTCAGCTATTGTCAAGGAACTCGATGCCGAATAAATTTTAAATTATTTGTTTGTTTATGTGTATAATGCAAAATCTTAGCAACTGTGATACTGGATGACTCAAAAAAAGTAATTTTTGTCTACACAACTGAATGTGGAAGTTGTTTCCACTCTAATTTAAAGTTCATTGAGAAAAACCAGACTTATTGTAAGTAAACGCGACGTCTACTGAGAATTGTGGTTAAAATAATGGGATGTATATGGAACGGGTATGGAAAGTAAATGGAACGTATAGTGAGAATCGACCTTTAGCGTAACTTCCGCGACAGCCTGGTGGCATCAGTAAGCTTTCTGCAAAATTACTTGTTTTTTATAGCTTTTTGTTTGTGTCATTCTGTATTTTTAGGAGACTGTATGGAATAAGCCACAAAATATTTATTTATAGGTTTAATTTACTGATTTTTCGATCTCTATATAAAGACATCGTTTTCAAATATACAAGTGATAGTAATATTTATTTTTCTATGGCTTTTTGCTTGCCGTTCTGTATATTTAGAAATAATGGTGGGAATAAGTAACAATATATTTAATTGAAATGTTTAATTTACTGACGTTTCGATGTCTATATAAAGAGATCGTTTTCAAATATACAAATGATAGCAATATTTATTTTTCTGTGGCTTTTTGCTTGTGGCATTCCGTATTTTTAGGGAGAATGTTGGAAATAAGCCACAATACATCTATTTACATGTTTATTTTACTGACGTTTCGATCTCTAGTACAGAGACCGTTTTTAAAGTTAAGAAAAAAAAAAGAAAATAATATAAGAATATATAAATATATAATAATAAACAAATAAAATAAATATAATTATAATTTATATCTTTGAAAACGGTCTTTGGATATAGAGATGGAAACTTCAGTAAAAACCTGCAGATAAATATATTGTGGCCTATTTTGAACAATAATATTTAAACAATATAATATAATTAACGTTGAAATAAAAGTGAGTGTACGCCACTGGATTTTCATACGTCTTTCCCCACTTCTACGCCTTCAAACGATGACTCACTCTCCCAAATAGTGAAATTAGAGTTTAGTGCCATATCGATAAAAATTAAAATGGCTTTTTAAATTGAGGAGTACAGCTTTCATACGCAATTTTTGCATTTTGCCGTAAATAGCAAAAATCGTTAAAAGTAGAAAACCATTCCATTTTAGAGGTCTCGGATACTGTGAATCCTACAGACTTCTACCAAATGTCATTTTGAAGAGGAAGAATAAAAGTTTTTTACGTTCAGCAATGCCTATACCTTCGTCGAAAAAAGTTATGGATCATAAAAGAAAAATTGCGGTTGTTCCTGTTTTTTTTTGCTTCGTTTTTAAATATATATTTTTGGTCAAAAAATAAATTTTTGATTTATTATCACTACAGCTGTTTCGGCCAAAGTGCCTTTCTTAAGTGATCTATTTTTGGTATGCGTTTACACTTTACAGTCTTCAACTGAATAAGTTGTTGAGGAGGGGTAAACTGTTTGCCTCAAATTGGTCATTCAGAATTATGTCTTTATTTTTTATTAATTTAATTTTCATAGATTCTAATAAAGATACTTAAACTACTTTAAAGATACTTAAAGCCTTCATTTTGAATGTGAAGAATTTGAAATTCGCCATTAAAAGAATGATTATGGTCTAGAAGTCGAAGTGCGTACGTAGAATCGGTTTTTCTATTATTTATAGCCCTTTTATGTTCTGCTATACGTTTGTTAGAAGTTCTACCAGTTTGACCGATGTAAGTTTTTGGGCAGTCGCCACATTTAAGTTTGTATACACCACGGTGTAAACGCTTTTTATTTTGGCTCTTATTGTTTTTAAAATATTTGCCTAAGTTGTTGTTTGTTCTAAAAGCTGGTGTTATCCTTTATATGTGTTTGGCTATTTTTGTTGATATCTTGCCTGTATATGTAATCGAGCAGAAGGTACCGGGTTTTTCTCTGGTGGGATGAAAATACTAATTTCAGGCCTTTCTTACGTATTTTTTATTTAAAATTTATTGTTTTTTCGTTGTATCCATTGTTTACTGCTATTTGCTTAATGATAGTCAATTCTATCTCGAAGTTGTTTTTTACATGGGAATTTTTATTAATCTATGCAATATGCTATGGTAGGTTGCCAATTTATGTTGTGTAGGATGTGATGATGAATTGTGTATAGTCGTGTCAGTATGGGTAGGTTTATGAAATACGGAGAACTCACTTATGTTTATATTTTTACTGATAACATTATATATAAAAACGTATGTTTGTTTTTCCACTCATATGCATAGAACGCTGAACTAGACTAAATCAAGCAAATCACTTCATTATCTCTTTCTATTGGAAGAAAGCTGCAAAGCTTTTTATTAGCTAGTTTCCCCATTTGTTTTTACTAACAAAATGCGTGTCATAATGATGCCATTAATGTTGTAACACACAAATCACTTAAAATGAATCATATCGACGTATATATATGTAGATATACCAACACCGTAAAATAATTTATTTTTCTTCACAACCACTATTGTATAGCAGGAGTTTATTATACACGATTTCCAATCTTCGTCGATTACAACAATTGCAAAACAAAAGGAAAGTGATCGATCATAAATAGTGCTAGGAGAGTCTTAATAAATATTTCAAATCTGTGAGCAATAACGGTTGAGTCTGAGGTGCTTTTTAAACAATAATAACAATGTGTGGTATAAACTATCATTTGACTTGTTGACATTTAGGTAGTTGTGAAGCTTGACTTCACATATTCGACCCGGAGCCTTTTTTGTACATTGCTAATACTATTGTTTCCTGTAAAGCATGCTTTAGAGACATGTCTAATGGTAAAAAATAAAAATAAAAGTTAAATAAAAACTTAAAGGAAAATAATTAGAGATAAAAAAAAGAGTTGGGACGGAATAGATAGCTGAAAAATTTTTTAGGAAAATTAATGCCTGTAACAAAGAAGTGACAGATGAAATTTTGAAGACGTACTGTTGCTGTCTGATTCCAATACAGATTGGCGATAATTCTTATATCTTTGTCGTCCAATCCCAACTCTTGTAGGTATTTTATCATCAATTCGTGTTTTACATTATCGAATGCTTTTTCATAATCGATGAAACAGACAAAAACATCCTTTCTTTGATCTAAATGTAGATATGACTGAGGATTAAAATACGTTTCCTAATCTACTGAAATAGGCACCTGTAAAAACGTGGTCCTTACTCAGTGCCCAGAGGCTTACTCTTCTTTTTTTCAAAGGTAGGCTGGCATTTAGAAGTTAATTGCCCGTTTTCTATTATTTTACACTATTACTTAGAAACGCTTAGTACACCATATTGATCATGTCACACCTACAAAAGTGAGAATCCACTACTAAATGACCTACATAGAGGGTCATTTTCACACAATTATATAGCTTTTGTAAATACTTGCAAATATTTCCCGCTATGTCCATTAGTTTTTTTTCTTTTTAGTTAAAATGAACTTTTTAGACATCATGGCATTAGATGATCAGCTTTATACAAAAGTGTGTCGATAATATATTGACTTTTGTTACAAAGTAAACTTGCAACATATAACTGTTTAATTGACTTTGAATATTTTGCGTATAAATATTTTCAAAACAAATGGAAATCAGATATTCTTTAATAGAAGAGGATACATATCTGAACTTTCTTCTAAATTAGCACGCTAGTTTTCCACTAACATTAGAAGTAAATAAAGACCACTTAAATTGGTGTAAAAACATCATTTGGTAATAAAGAAAACGCAAGTTTCTTTTGACAAAAAATTTTTCTACAGAAAAGTACAAATCATGTCGCAGAAAACCTGCAACAACTGAGGATATATGTTTAGATATTTGTGGCATATTAAAAGAAGGTCCACATATAATCGGTAACCAAATAGGGAAATTTAGAAAACATAAAATAAATGCTGTTACAGCAGATGCTCAAAATGCTGTCTATTTACTTTAATACAACCAGTCATGCGATCTTTAAAACTTCAATACATTTTGCAACATGCCTGACTGCTCAATTCTTCTTATCTCTCCGATAATCCTATCTTTTAGTTTCTGAATATTGGCAGGTTTTGTTTTATAATAGGTGTTTTTTAAGTGACTAAAAAATAGTCAAAAGGATTTATATCGGATGAATGCGCAGGCCATTCGATATAACCACGTCTTCCAATCCACCTTCTGGGAAACAGATTATTTAGGCACTGTTTAAACTAACCCCTATTTGTAACCCCTCATACCAAAATTTATATAAATCGTACTAGCGGTTTGCTAGATAGTATTAGGCGTTCCATACTTAAAACACACTCTGTATATGTACTTATTAAATATTATTTGCCAATACCAAAAATCGTGAACGTTTACCGTGTTATTTTTGTGCTTATTTTGATACGTGTACGCAATACCCAATAAAATTTTTGCTCGTATAAAAGTCTATTTCGAAAAAATGGCACACCTAGAATTTCAAAAATCTCACGTTTTGGCTTCAGCCACTCAACATAAACTAATTTTTCAGCTCGATTTAACCTCCTTTTTAAATTGGACATAAACCAATCACAGAAAGTAAACAAACGATAAATGAGTAGGAAGTATCTCAACTATTTATAAAATCTATATTAATAAAATCCAGCGAATAACCTAGTGAACTGTATTTGTATTGTGTGTGCTTTCATGATCCAGATTTATTGTTTTTGATTCATATATGAATAATTTTACATTAGTTGATTGGTTACTACAAAATCGGAGATATTTTTAGCGACTGTATACGGGGGTATTATTTGATAACTACGTGACTAACACATAGATGTTTTCACATTCAGAGGAATCCTCCGTTACTTGGTTTTAATAGGTTAAGCATTTTAATAGGCTTTATTTTATAAACGGTTGTGGCAGCAGGGTTTTAGGATTATCATGGAAGTATCCGGTCGAATACGTTAAAAAAGGCAAACAAATGAGTGGAGATTATTATTATAATTGTGTTCAAAAGTTTAGTAACAATAAGGAGTATTGTAACAATTCTTTATTTTATATATTCTTAAACTTCGTTTGTCCACCTGTAGGTCTCTTTATTGTCAAACTTCTTTCTTGAGATTTTTCCAAGTATTTAAATAGCAGTACCTCTAATAATAATGGCCATATTCCTCCAAATTTATTAGGACTTCCTTTCATGTTCCAGCAAATTGTTTCTATTATTTTTGCATTGAATAGACCTCTGTCTTATGTTTTAATTTCTACCATTTGAGTTTTTGTGATACTCTTCGATATTTTGGTTTAGTTTCTTCTAGTTTCGTCTAGTTTGTTTCTTCTCTATATTCTTATTCTTTTTTTGTCATGGCATAATCTATTTAGGAGTGATTTTTTCCATATTTCGCGGGAGTTGGCTATATACCATATAATTAAAAAATTCAAACATCGAAGTAAAACACTTCGGATTAAAAGTTCAGAATATTTTCGGATTAGTTAGTCCATCTTCAGTGAACTTTTGTAGTACTTGCGTAAATAACCGCAAAACCAAACAGTGGTTCGGTTTACATTGATGAAACCATACTTGGAAATATTCAATTACACGGCAGTATTCCTATGAAATTCGATTACTGTCCGGGAACATAAGTCCCTACTCGAAAAAATGTTCCACATCCGAACTGCCGGAATGACTTTTTGACTGCATCAATTCTAGTTCCAAAGCCTAGTCCTCCATGTATTGCTTCACATTCTGTCTTACTTCATGAATCATGAATCCCTCCTCTGATGGAATATTTTTGAGTATGTTTACTAATTGATCTGTCGTCGCAGCAAGAGTGGACTTATGAAATTATCCACTTTGCTGTACGCTCTACTTAGGGGCTTCATGTTTAATGTATGAAGTACCCCTAAGCATTTATCCATATTAACTTTTGGATATTGTGGATTTTTACCAAGTCCTGATAAAGACTCAGATGAGTAATTAGGTAAACCATCGTTGGAAATAAAACAACTTCTGATGTGTGAAGAAGACTATCTACAGACTCATAAGATTTTTGCGGTAGTAAATGGAGCAGAGCCCCGACCGGCAACCTCCTAGAGCGTATGTGCTCTAGGTAAGGCCGTGGTCTATCGACTGACCCGAGAGCTGAAAAATGTCGCATATTTATAAACATATTAGTATTTATATGGCATTTTCAGATCTCTCGGCCAATAGATATATAAAAGGCAGGGCGATGCTCATCAGGGTGCGTATTAGTCCACGACTAAGGCACCAGGATGACAGATCATATCGACACTTTAAAGGTAAAACTCATCAAGTACTTCTTACATAGTTTGGAGAAAATGAAGTTTTATGAAAAAGTGCAATATTTTTGGACACAGAACATTTATCTTAAATCCGATTTTATTGATTTTTGGGTTGGTATTTTATTTTAAGACGCTCTTTGATGTTGATAATTAAATTCAAAATTAGATTTTTCAGTTTCGTCAGAAAATGCAAAAATGTACTTAATAGATTTTTCCTCTTAAGATATTTATGTTTAGGACAGTACTTAGTGAAGTAAATATGTACGTAGTGAAAAGAACGTGTACTTAAGTAATTTTTCCTTTAGTAATGATTATTGACACACAAAACTTGAGACCTTATTCTCTTACGACATGGTCAGAAATCATAACGTAACTGTCCTGACCAGTTCCCATTTTAAGCATTAATAATAGTGAATAAGAATAATAAAACAACATAACCTATTTTCAAATGTATTCAAAAAAAAATTACTCAAATTAAAGAAACAAAATTTTATTCATCTGTAGAATCTTCATCCACGTCCGGTTCTGGAAGTCTTTAAATTGTATCTGTAGTAGAAATGGGTAAGTTTTGGTACCACAAATGAGTTTCTTCAGGTATTATTCCTGGCATAATTTTTCCAAATCATCCCTTTTTTGCTTTGTTATGGGTAGAAGACGTTTGTATGCTGGTGGAAGTTCTACATTAATTTCAAGTTTGCGACGACCTTGACCAGTGACATTAATTTTTTGGTAATCTGATTTATGATCATATCTGTAAAAGATCACGTTGGGCGAATTTTTTTCAAATTTTAAACATTTTAATTTGAGCCATGAAACTTGATGCCCTGACTCATCCCAGTTGCGGTTTTTTATTGTTTTCGAGGCCAGATATTGGAGATCTTGTCTCCAAACTCGTTGAATTTGAATTCCTTTGTTTGGTACGGTGACTTAAACTCCTGGTTTTTCTTTTTTGATAACCTAAAAGTCCTTCGCTCAGATCTAGCGCTTTTAAAAATGTCTTTCCAATCAGTCATAGTAAACGCTAATTTATTTCTTTTAGCATTTTCTACAGCGGCATGCATTGAATCGCACTCCATATGCGTATGACCCGATTCCAAAAATTTTAATTCAATTTTTTTAATGTGAGTCACCTTAACGGCATAAAGCAATACAGCTGCCACCTGTTGGTTCCTATTTTGCCCTCCACATGTATCTGAGAAAAATGATATTTCACTTATTGTGGATGGCAGATGTTCTAGGTAATAGAGAAGAATGGAACCTATTTCACAACTGCCACGTTTTCCATTTAACTCGTTCCAGTAAAAGCAATATGCATTTGAACCTGCACCCTCGTAGATAGTTAGATTGTACAAACATATTTTACGAGAGTAATAAAATTGTGATACATTCGAGAATGGCAATTGCAATACACTCTGCAAATCAAAATTTGCTGTTATGAACGAAGGATCAATTTTGCAGCGTTTTTTATCTTGTTCCTTGGCAGCCATTACATTTATTTTTTCTATTAATATGTTTAGAATATTCGACTTCCAAATCTTTCTTACAGAATATCTTTCTGTATGTATATTCACTTAATGTGGATAATTGTTTTTCTTCGCACATTTGTTTATATAGCTCATACATTTTTAATATCGACAACTTACAATCCAAATACTTCTTTTGTGTGCGCTTTCGTACGTAGTGTGATTTCAAACAAGGAAAGCTTTCAATGTGGTTTTTAACTACTGCAACTTGATCATCAGAAGCTTTATTCCCAGGTGACTTTCTACCGCGTCTGTCAATGCGTTGATAGGTGCCCATATTGTTCATACCTTCAACAGCAGTATTTATAGGCCCATTCGATATACATAGTGTTTTTTCAAAGAAATTAGCACAAACTCTGAAACGACCCTTCGAATTTTTCAAATAATAAGCTTTTGAAACTGATCGAGCTTTACTGCTCAATAAATAGACTTTTCTTCTTCGTGGCGTCATTATTTGTAAACTTTTTATTAGAAAGTCTTTTTGACGGTGATTATCATTCAATCCCCAATATACTCCGCAAATCTCACTACGTTCTGCCTCTGTGAAATTATTAGTGCAGTTAAACCGACAACGAGTACAATTTACATCTTTTGGACGTTTAGCATCACATGGTTTCATTTTGTTATTATATGGCAAATACATCGATCGCTGTTTTTTCGTCTTGTTTACTTTCCAATTTTCTGGATTTCTTTTCCTCCACCGAGTAGGAGCTTTCGCAGTAGTGTCTTCTAGTGACTGTTCATCTGAATCTGTAATTGAAGCTAAATCTGTAATGGACCTTTTTCTTCCATGTTGCAGATGATAAGTTGGGTTAATAATTTAATCATCGGAAGAAAAATCTTCACTGCTAGAGTACGATACCAATGGTAGTGAAGATTGTAAAATAAGATGATACCGTTTGTCTTTTTGTTCAACACCTTCGTCGGTAATATCCACTTGTGGGTCATGGGTTTGACGGTAAATGTAAGCTTAATATACGTCAGTGTTGCCATATACTCAATTGTTTCATACTCTCACATATAAAATTGGGTGCAAGATTTATAATTATTATATGAAATGAACATTTAAAACAAACAAAAAGTATCTTTCTATTTTAATAACTCTATATACTAACTATACTTAATACAAAAAAATATGGCAAAACTATGACGCAAAAACATATAATTCGATGCCAAGGTTATGTTCATTGCCCTAAAATTCAATTTAGCCCACCAACGTTCAGTAAGTGACACATAAATCACAGAATGCATAGAATTAAAATTGTGTGTAAGTTAATGAGTTTTGCTTCTCAGTAGTTTACATACCCGAAATTTAAACATATTAGAAGTAAAACTCCGTAAGTGTTTACTGAATTTTTCCTCTCGTATGTTTTTGTAAAACGGTACTTAATGATTACTGATTTTAAACTAAATAGTAACTATGATAGCGTATCAACTTATTGAATTATTTACCTTGTAGAACATAAAAAATTAAGTATTTTTAGTGAAAAAACTCATTTTTGCACAATATGTCACTTAGTGAGTTTTACCTCTAAAGTGTCGATATAAAGTTTTTCTTTCAATCTCACAAAGACCGGTTTTAGAAGTGAACACACACGAACATTTAACACTTTTTTATCAAGTACAAATTTCACTACATTCAAATGTCATTATTTTATCAACAAAAATTTTGTGATTTGTATATATTTGTAAGTTCAGGTCCGGATTAAAAAATTTAGAAAAATATTCCGACCCAAAAACAACACCCTGTATATTAGATTTTTTAAAAAATGGATTATGCATTTGAAAAGAAGATGAGAAACTAAATTTAGTGGTATATTTTGAATTTTCGGCAAAATTTTTTTTTCAGGTAAAATTTTGCATTTGAATACTGAAATTACATATGTATGTAAATTGTATGTAATTGTATGTAAATTGCAAGAGCTTAAAGTAGAAAAAAAATTTAATGTGACTTGATTTTAATTAATATCATTATTTGATCTAAATGGGTATAATGTCATAGTTTCCGCCCCAGAATTATATATGCATATATTATAATCATAATAAATTAATAGATTGGTTAAAGTATATTCGCCTGCCAAATATAAGGAAAATATACAGTGTGGTTAAAAAGTTATGAATTAAATAAGAAGTTGGCAAAACAGATAAAACCTCTAGTAGCTTTGTTATTGATGAAGTAAGACCCACACGTATGGAGTTTTTGAGATCGCCTAAGTGTCCGTTTTTGTCAGTTAACGTATGTTACTCTCTCAAAAAAAACACCCTGTATTGTATATATTAAAAAATAATAGAAAAAGTTCTCCCTGTAATATAAAAAAAAATACGTAAATTCATATGCTACAATGTTACCGGTATTTCTGATTATTTCAATTTAAACTTTTCCTTATCGTTTTCATCGTTTTACGTTTCGTCCAAAGTTTAACAAAATTAACATATTGTCTTTTGTTTCAGGTAACTAATTCTACTTTCAAGGTCAAAACCTTTTGATAAGTAAGTTTTGAACAATTACCAGGGGATTTTTATACTTCTTAACTACTTTTCGTCTTTACATACAAATAAAAATATTGTTCTTAACCTTTATGACATTTTATATTTTTCTAATACAAAGGATACTAAAAAAACTGAAAACTAAAATATTATCTTAATGTATTTTAAAATACTTTCTGAAGGATTTGCTATTTTTCGCACGAAAATAGAAAATCATGACGAACTAAAATCCAAAATTGAATCTGTGATAAATAAACTAAGGATGAAAAAGTCAGAGGTAAAAGAGGCAATAACGGCTAGAGCACTTTAAAACGTGGGAGAAGTGGGAATTAAAGTAATGGTTATGACTGATAAGCTCATTTTGATTCCTTTATACAAAAAACCAACAGCAACAGATTGCAGAAACCATCGTACATCTCGCTAATAGTCTTTTTCCCTTGTAACGTCGCCTTTTTCTTGTTTTTTTTTTATTCTATCTAGGATTCTCGACATGGCTTTCAACTTCAGTACTGCTGAGTTTTTGATGCCGTCTTTATTTTTGTTCGATTACTTATTCATAACTTCGTTCTTTATTCACGAAGTGACGTGCCAACCATATATCGATAAAAAATTCTCAAAGTTTGCTTTGGTGAATGTCCATGTCTGAGCTGGATTGGTTAGGAGGTATATCTGTTGTTTTAACTGCATAAAACAGTTTTCTATACTCAGCTAACTCCCTTCTCACTCTTTTAATTATTTCTACAATCAAGTTTAATATGTTTATTTTAACATTTCGACCTTAGTGGTATATATTCATCGGCATGCTTTACTATTGTTCCTTGTATTGCTATTATGTGTTTTGACATAATTGTTTGACATAAGCTTTGTTTTTTTTTGAGATTCATTTTCTTGGAATTTTATATGTCATCATCATGATCAATCAGCCTTGAGTTGTCCATTGTTGAACATAGGCCTCCTCTAGACTTTTCCATCTGCTTCTGTTCTGCGCCTCTGCTATCCAATTGGTCACGATTCTTTTGAGGTCGTCGGTCCATCGCGTTGGAGGTCTTCCTCGGCTTCGCTTGTCAGCCCGTGGTCTCCACTCAAGCAATTTTTTTGTCCAACTGTCGTCTTTCATTCTTGCAACATGTCCTGCCCATCTCCATTTTTGCCTTGTAATATGTTCGATAATGTCTTCCACTCCGGTTCGTCTACGAACTTCCTCGTTTCTTATTCTATTTCTTAAGCTTATTCCAAGCATTGATCTCTCCATCTTTTGTTGTGTCCTTCCAATATGCAATTCTTTCATTAATGTTGTATTACCTTTTAAATTCGTGCCAACTGAATTATTGTTTTTATCTATATTTCTACATTCTAGGTGTTTCCAAACATTTTTCTGTGCGTGTTTTATCAATCTTTAATTACATTCTTGAGTAGTATATATACGAATGAACAAATTTATCAATTTTAGGAAAAACATTATACAAGCGGGTATTTTATGGGAGCTATATGAACATATTCTAGATATTTGTTGTGTTTTTTGTTTTTGTATTTTATCTTTGGAAATTATTCTTCACTAGTTCTAATCATATCGTCTGGAAAAGTTGGACAGATTAGGTTAGATTCTGCAAATCATCGTCGAATTATTTTAATTGATCTTATAAATGAAAAGTATAAGTAACTTTGTTTTTAAGTTTTTACAAAACTTATTAATACAATTTGGAAAATTAGGAAGGAAAAACTCTAGTTCTAAGTGTTGTGTTACGTTTTTCATTTAATCGTATTTTTACATTCATTGGCTTACAACCCATAGTGAGTTCTAGGATTAGCTTCCATTCCTTCCTATACTTCGCATTGGTTTTATAATGTTGTACTCTTAACACTCGTAACTCTTCCAGTCTTCCACCTGGTCCTTAAATAGTTCTGTGGGCATGCTTCTTCTCTTCAGTCCATCTGGTCTGTGGTTATAAATGTGTGTCGACGGCTTGATCTCATTCATTCTCTCTAAGTGGCCTAGCCACCGCAGCCTGTTTATTTAGATAGACCTACCAATAATATCGTTCTTTTTATAAAAGTGGGATAGAAAAACTACTTAGACGCTGAAGAAAATACGTATAGGAGGAATGTTCATACAAAATAGGATATTTTTTATTTACTTTATTAATTATCTATAAAAAACTGACTTGATCGTACCTTAAATGTGAGTAGTTTAATAAATTCGTGATTTGAGCTACAGTACAGCCCAAAATGTCTCAAAGGCAATTTAAAATTAAAAGGGGAAATGCGTCACTGAGTGGCTTTATGTTCCTTGAAAGTCGGAATATACATGGAATGGTGCAGTAAAAAATTACTAACAAAAGTCATTCCATGTTGCATCTATCCTTTCACTAACTATACTAAAACTTAAAAATTTCAATTCCTCCATATGCTTAATTCCTTTGGCCATAAACACTGATCTCATATACATATATCTTTATATTGTCTATTTAGTTATCGACTTCGATTCTATTCAAAATGGAACGTTGTCGATAATTGCGGCAAGTTTAGAATTAATTAATTATTTAATTAATTCCATAAACCTACTTTTGCTTTCATACTTCATGCAAATTCTTTAAAAGAAGCATCTCTTGCCTAATGGAAATTGCGTCATTCGAATCGGTAATGAATTATAATTTTCACAACGTCCACTAACCTTTATTCAATAGCTCAATGGGAGTACTTGAATTTTATACATATACATATACGTACAATATATGTATATATATATATATATATATATATATATATATATATATATATATATATTGATTTTACAAACAATTTAAACTAAAATGTCATTTTGATCTACATAATAGTGTCTATTTTTACTATAGCTTTCTTTCATTGTAAAAGTGGGATCTAACAGAACGTGGAGCCGCGTTCTTCAACAACGAAGAGAAATAGAAAATGCATAATAGATAACGACAAAATATAAAAATAAGGCAACGTGGAATACCATTTATACCCTCAATATTTGTTGTTTGTGATCCCTGAGATAGGGTAAAACTGTTTATTTATGACCAGCGCGTTAAGTCTCTTCGTTTGTCAGTAAATTCAGACGGTTCAAAGGAAACTGGAAGCTGATGTATAGTACGTACTTACCCCATCAAACCCTCCGACGTGACTAGGGGCAGGTACGGTCGGTGTCGTGGTAATTTTACTATGAAGTTATCTAACGAAGTTGTGTTGGAATTTTTATCGTTGTATAAATTATCCAACTTAACTTAACTTTTGAAAGCCCTTACCCGTAGGACGTGTACGAACTCTTCATAGCCCCCCATGAAATTATTAGACTCTCCGAGATCTAGTAAACTGATCACCGGCATCCTTTGGAGACCAATAAACTGATCACCTCAGATAGGTAAACTCATCACCAGAATTTTTGCCTCAGATGTTTCTGATGCCGAAGATTCAGAAATTATTTTAAGCAAATTGCTTTAAAATGTAACTGATATATTTATATCGAGTGTCTCATGGTTAGTAATCTCTTAGACATATATCTGCCGATCTATACGGATTTGATATCTGAAAATTTAGCTGCATAGGATTTCGATACTGAACTTTTGATAGTCCTTAACTTTATAGTCCCTAACGAAATAGTCCCCAACTGCGTTAATTAATCTGCATTGCATTCTTCAATTTTTCGTTAAATCAAGAGGTACTTTCGTTAGTCTCAACTTAGACTTAGTCTTAGTCTCATGCGTTGCTCTCTCAAATTTTTTCTCAGGATAATCCGCAATTTTAATTGAATTGGATTTAAAGGCGACTAAAATATAGGAAAAACAATTTGGTTTCAGACACGGATTGAGAATTAAAGGATTAGTTTGCTTTATAGATTTTGAATAAGCATTTGATAGGGTCCTACACGATAGGCTGGACAAGTAAAACATTTATCTTGGACAAAAAAGCCTGTGTTATAGTATACGATATTGAGACCGAAGAAGTTTTTATTGGAACAGCAGTTAGACCAGGTTATCTCTTGTTATAGTTTAGACATATAATGCAAGCTAGCAGATATTCGATACCACTGCAGTTCAGACTCAAAGGAAGGCTATAAGAAAAGAGTTTAAGTATCATACTTCCAAGTTCTTTACCTGCCATGGGTTGTAGGCAGACCAGTGATCAGTTTGCCAATCTCTCTAGTTCTATTTTAAAATCCAGATTTTATTTGTGTGATGAGTTAGTAATATCTACTATTGGTACCCTAGTGGTACCAATAGATTATTGCTTGGTTGGCAGTGTTTTCAGCACTTTCTTTGTTCGAATTTTTCAAAATGCTATTAACTCATCGGCAATCCTTTCTACCTTCATCTAAACTGCATCTAAAAGTATGGCGCAAACGAATATTACATTATCAGCTGGAATATCAGAAGCATTAGAAATAGTTTTTAAAAATTTTTTTATTTTGCTTAGGTTTTCTTGAACTTCATTTTTTTATTTATAATTTTTTGGTGTACCGAACAAAGTTAGTATATATCCATTATTTCTGAAGAAATCAAAAGATATGCCTCCCATTTCAATTTTTTTGTTACCTTTAATAAATAAATACACAATATATTTGCTAATACTTTCTTACTAATAATCGGTTACTATCTCATCAAACTAAACATCCCCATGCAAAGTATTGCGTAAAGTATTTGGTGATTTAAGGAGATTGGTCTCACGGTTGATTTTCATGCCAGGGTTTTTATTAGTAATTGTTTCAAAAGTAACATTATCGGCCGAATTTTGATTTAGGTTTACTTTATATTTTGTTCTTGCACTGCATTTTCTTCCAAAACTTTTTGAGATTTTCCTCAGCGTTTATATTTTATTTTTCATACATTTACGCATCCAGATACGTAATATATTTTCTTCATTTTTTTACGCGCTCTCAACGCTACCTTCAAATTGATCGTGTCGTGGTTTACCATTTTCTTTTTTCCATTTAGGCCACATTGTTTTTAAGTAGTAAATAATCTTATTTGCAAACTTATTATCGGATTGTAATATTGATTTAAATTAAACTCTAATCGATCTTGACAGACCATAACGTACTTGAATTCATCATCAGACTGGGACTCTAATCTTGACCTCCGTAACTAATAGAAGCATGTATTGTATGTAGAATATCTAGTAACTCTTTAAAAATAACGTAATATAAGATTTGATCTTGATCAAATATGGATAATTGTCTCCTTGTCGGTGATTGTAATAACTTGAAATAAAACAGTTATGAACATTTATGAACAATGAGTCAATTCATGAACATTTTTCTTCTTGGTATTACAAGTAGATTTACTGCATTTCATTTTGGTGAGATGTGCTGGTCTTTTACTACTTCATATATTTCGTATATTCTTTGTATTGACTTTATAACATCAAAATCATTGGAATTTATTCCCACCCATAAATATAAATATTACTTCATTATCTTAGCCTGATCGAGAGTGTAGCAGATCCGGACTGATAAATGCTAAGGATTTGTATTCTTCTAGACGTCAAATAAAAAAACTATGTGTATCTATGTGGTATATTAATTTGTTATTAGTATATGACTTCCAAAAATGTCCAAACGTCCAGAAAAATTCGTCCAATTGAAATGAAATTTTCTCTCTTATCTCTTCTAACTAGTAAGATATGATAGTACTCACAAAAAAATGGTACAGTAGGCGGTACTGTAGACTAGCGCGAAGCTTCATGCTATGTTTTCTGTATTTTTAAAATTTAAATAATATGTTTAAACTTGAATAAAGTAATTTTATTATTTATTTATTGTTTTTAAAGGTTTTAATAAAATTGAAAAAGTTTACATGTTGTATAACGGTCACTCCACGTCACGTAAATGGACTTCCAATTATTTACTATGACTACTATTTCGTAAAAAGCCATATTTAATATCTGCTGATTTAGAAAACTTTCAAAGTATATAAATGAAACTTTAACTTAAATGTTTTACTCTTTTTGTCACACTTTAATACATTTTTTGAACTGATAATTGTAAAAATCCGACATTATATTTATATGAAAATATTTTAAAATAGAAGTGTATAGAATAAAAATTAAAGCCCGATTTTATAATGAGAACCTCAATTAAACCGTAACTCATGTTAATTTTAAACTAAAGTACGGTTAGTGTCACACCCACTTTCGTAATACCTACAGCTCTTTTCATTATTAAAATTAAACTTAGGTGTTTAAATTAGTAGGTTGGTAATTGTGTTCCTATCAATTTTGCTTTATGTTTGTCGAAATAACCTTATTTTTCTTACTGTATGTTAATTTGTATGTTTAAGTATTAATTGTTATTAATTATGTCTGTATCAAAAAGAAGTAATTCTTTAAATTTCACAAAAAGGGGAACTTCTACTTATTGAGGAAGTATTTAAATATAGATCAATTAAGTATAGAATTAATAGAATGATCAATAAGAGGACAAAGAAGAGAGAGGAAGGTCAAAGATATTAAGGAACAAGAATTAAAAATAAAAATATTAAAAATTAAATTATAATTAAAATAAAAATATGCTCAAGAAAATATGTAATCAATATACTGTACAAAACGTGTTGTCACTGTGTTTAAATAAGAAAATTTAAACTATACACAAATTTTAAGAACACAGTACAGAAATTGCTGAACCAATATATTTATGATTCATATATGAACAATTGTAACAATAAAACAATGAAAACTTTGTTATCAAAACTTGCATAACATTTATTTATAAAATCTTAACACTACAGCTGTTTCGGCTGATTGCCTTTCTCAAGTGATCTATTTTTGGCATGCGTTTACACTTTATAGTCTTTAATGAAATAGGTTGAGGAGGGGAGAATTGTTTGTCTCAATTTGGTCATTCAGAATTATATCTGTGTTTTTTAATTTGTTAATTTCCATAGATTCTAACAAGGATAGCTTAAGGCCTTTATTTTGAATGTGAAGAATTTGAAATTCGTCATTAAAAGAATGATTATGATCTAGAAGGTGAACTGCGTATGTAGAATCTGTTTTTCTATTTTTGAAAGCCCTTTTATGTTCTGCTATTGGTTTATTAAAATTTCTACCAGTTTGACCGATGTAAGTTTTGGGGTAGTCGCCACATTTAAGTTTGTATACACCACTGTGTAAATGCTTTTTATTTTGGCTCTTGTTGTTTTTAATATATTTGCCTAAGTTGTTATTTGTTCTGAAAGCTGGTGTTATGCCTATCTTTTTTATGTGTTTGGCTATTTTTGTTGATATTTTGCCTGTATATGTAATTGAGCAGAAGGTACTGGGTTTTTTCTCTGGTGGTGGAAATACTAATTTCAGGGCTTTCTTGTGTAGTTTGTGATTTAAAATTTTATTAATTGTTTGTTCGTTGTATTAATTGTTTATTGCTATTTGCTTAATGATATTTAATTCTGTCTAAAAGTTGTATTTTGGCATCGGAATTTCTGTTAATCTATGTAACATACTGTAGTGAATTTATTTAACTGCTATGTTTTTATTCAGTTTATAATGTCTTTATTAATTCTAATTTAATGTTCTTATCTTAATTTATTAAAAAGCACTATAATTTATATCAATTTATTTAACCACTTAATAATACATAATTTATTTTATACGAACGCTACAATTAAATTCGCGAGCGCGTCTTCAGAATTAACTGTCCCTTCCAAATAAAATGTCCTGTTAATATACGCCAGCACCGTTAAGCTAGAAACATCGACAGCCCTCTCGACTAGCGGCGAAATTATAACGGTAAAAGCAAGCGGGTATTCTCACATCGGGTCGTCCAGAAGTTTCGAAATCTCGTTCAGGTAAATTTCTGTCAGCTGATAGAAGGTTCTCGTTCAATCTACAACATATTAGTGAATGAAAACATGTTTACAGGTTTTTAATATGACTCATATTTTTACGTAACAATACTATGATAGGCTGCCAGTTGATGTTGTGTGGGATGGGATAATGAATTGTGTATAGTAGTGTCAGTATGGGTAGGTTTATAAAATATGGAGAAGTCATGTTTGTATTTAAATCTGATAATTTTTAAATCTAAAAAATATATGGATTGATTTTGTTCTGTTTCTATTGTAAATTCAATATGACTATGAAGTGAATTAATATACGATAAAAATTGATCGAGTTGCCTGTTAGTTCCTGTGAAACATACCAGTACGTCGTCTACGTATCTCCACCAATATAAAAACTATTTGAATATGGGATGTTTTAAAATCTTTGTCTCTAGATGATCCATGACATTTATGACTTTTGACATTTAGGATGAATTTTGACGTCCGAGAATCGTTACGTATGGATGTTTTATTTTTTGTCTGTTTTATTATCTTTTATTGAAAGATATACTTTTAATTTTTTACTTTTTATTTAATATCTGCATTTTGTTAATTATTTTTCATGTAGTTTTTAATTTAAACTTAGAGTAGAGAGAGCTTAGAGTAAATATTTGATGACTAGAAACGAATTGATCGAGAGTAGTGAATTGATATGAAGACCTCCTCTATTCTATGACGCTACTCGTGACGACGCCATCTTGTGGTGCTAGTTTCGTGACGTTCGCCTCAGCATTTCACTATAGAGAAAAAAGTAAAATACAACACCAGTATAAAAAAATTTACCTGTATCCATGTTTTTTTAATGTTATTTTATCTTTTTTTTTTTCATAATGCTCCTTTTGTTTGGAGAAATATTTCATAGCAAGTCTTACTCATTTGTATCAAAATCGAGTTGATTATAACGGACCGTCTGGATACCTCGATTTTAAATAGTAAATCTCCTACAGACCTAAAATTACAAAATTTATATTTATTTTTAAATTTTGTTTATGTTTATACTGACTGCGTGTTTGATATGTTCCGACTGATAGAAAATTCTAAATGCAAATGATCTCCAAACAGCAACATAAAATTAAAAACTGATAAGAAACTACTATATCATCACACATGTGCACAGAAAAATAGAACGTTGATATAAATAAGTTTATTGGAATCTGTAGCCATATAATTGAACAGTTAAAAATCTCATAGTATACAAAATACATGTATAATTAATACAGACGATTGAAAGAAAGACCTGGAAATAAGATTGTACATTTGCAATATTATCAACCTGTGTGAATAGAAAAAGAATATTCAGTTGAATCTACATACAACAAATCTAAAGTATTTAAACGAACGTATCAACGTTCTGCGAATGAGACAAATTCCTGCATACGAACTCACCTCCAACATGATGTCGATAAATTTACTTCATGCCTATGATCATTTTCAACGTCTTTTTAGATGGAACGACGTTCATTCTGTAACGAGATTTCCCAAAATATGTATGGATACGCAATCTCAACGTCGACGTACAACCATTCTATAAATCAAATATTTATACCTACAAACCATATCTTAATCCCCTACATCCTACCTAAGCACCTAGCTCCAAGAAGGCAACTCACTCTCCATCGACAAATACGACACAAACGGCGAACAAAATCCTAAAATTTCAAAAATGGAAAGTGAGTGCCCACAAATCAGAGTCGATTCAATTCACATAAGGACGGGGGAAGATTGCTTTTCTATGGTTTCCCAATCTCATTGGGAACGATGCTTGTACTAGCCACGGCTATCCTCCACGCGATTTACTAAATAACGAAAGGACAAGGAACAATTCTGAAAGGAATCGTTCTGTTTTCGAAGAAGTTGCCCACCGAACACTGACTCGATCGACGATAAGCACTGTCAAACCCCTGTCTCGACACTTACGCCGATCTTAAGTCATTAACGGAAAATCGTCTCAAACATACACAAAAACTCCATACCTTGAAGAGGCATGTAGCCTAAAACAAGGTACTGACAACCCGTATCATTATCCTATCCTTACCTATCCTTATATCTATTTATCCCATTTTAGATTGAAAAAGACATATCATGATGATAATGCGAAAGAGAGCATTATGAGGAGAAGATTGGAACGAAAAGAGAGAGAGGAGCTGTGTAGACAAAATTAAAAAAAGGGTATTGATAACTATCAGGTCCTCATCTTGGCATTATTGGTTGAGGAGGAAGAGGAACATTGAGAAGTTTCATCTTGTAGTACTGAATTCTTAAAGGTTATTTGAGGAAAACTTTTTTTATATTGGATACTACTACTACTACTAAGGATTTCCACAGTTTTCACTGTCTTCCTTCACTCAACCGTTTTCTCCAATTTTCCCTGTCATTCCAGTCTGCATCTCGCAGGGTTCTTTTCTCCATAGCCTCGTCGATTTCATCTCTGAATGACCTTCGGGGTCTTCCTCTCTTTCTTCTTCCAATCGGGCTCCATTCTGTGATTTTGTTTATCCAGCGTCCTCTGTCCGCTCTTCTGACGTGGCCGTACCAGGATAGTCTCTTCTCCTCTATATAGTCGATTATGTCTGATTGCACTCCCATTCTCCGCTTAATCTCTGCGTTTTCAATTCTGTCTCTTTTTGTAAGTCTACAGCTTCTCCTCAGGAACTCCATTTCTACTGCTCTTATTCTACCTCTATTTCTCTTGTTTATTGTCCAGTTTTCGGACCCATATGTCAGGATACTTCTTGTCAGGGTATTATATATTCTCTTTTTTGTCTTTATCGTAATGTTCTTATCCCACAACACTGAGTTTAGTTGTCTTATACAGTTTCTTGTTTGTCTCAGTCTGTTGTTTATATCTTCTTCTGTTGTTCCCTGGTTCGATATTATGGTTCCTAAATACTTGAATTTATCTGTTCCATTTATTTGTCTTCCCTCGTCTATCTCTAGGTTTCTCATATTCTTGTTTTCTGTTGTTAGGTATTCGGTTTTCTCTAAGTTTATTTCCATTCCGTTGTTTTTATATTCTTCTTCTAGTTTTCTGAGCATAAAGCTGAGATCTTCTTCATCTTGTGCGATGACTACTTGATCGTCGGCAAAACTTAAGGTGTATAGGTATTCGTCCCTTACTAGTATGCCCATTCCTTCGCACTTTCTCCTCCATGGTTTGAGTGTCTTTTCCAAGAATATTTTAAACAGAGTAGGGGACGTAGCACAGCCTTGTAGAAGTCCTTTTGTCGTCTTAAATGGATTGTAGGCTTTATTTCCACATTTAATAGCTACTTTGTTTTCTTTGTATAGTGCTTTAACTGCTTTTATTAGTGTTTGTCGGATTCCGAGATCATTCATTACTTCCCATAATTTGACTCTAGGTATTGAGTCATATGCGTTCTTTAGATCAACAAAGGCCAGATGGACCGGTCTACCTTTTGCCATTTTCTTCTCTATCAGTTGTTCTAATGTGTACGTATGATCTAGGCATGATTTTCCTACTGTGAACCCTGCTTGGGCTATATTGGATACAAGTTCATTAATAAGAGGAAAAGATTTTCTAATTTGTTTGCGCAATTAACACCATTCGCCAAACATGTTACATGTTGAACTTTTGAATAAACTATTTTATTATGTTGTCCCTGCTTTGGCCATATGGGGTGCAGCATCGAATAAGAACAGCAAGAAATTTTCACAAAGAATGAGATGTGGTAGAAAGAAGTTCGCTATTTTTTCTTGTACGAATCTTGTAACTGTTAAAGCATTAGTTTTTTCTATCCGTTTGCAGGCAATTAAATGTGCTTTTTGAGTAGGACAGTTGGTTAAGAACTCTAATTAATAAATGAACTTTATAACCTATAATGCCCAGCGGAATCGGTGGTTTCATCCATGCATATCCATGCAATCACTGTAAAATATAAAGAATTAATGTTATTCATTCTTAACGTTGTTTGGCTTGGAATGATAATATTTCTGAAGAAAAAAATTAAAATTGTTATTTGACAATGGGATATTGGATGCTACAACGAAGATCTTCATTGTTCACTTTGTAACAATATAACTACCTCCGAAAGTTGGGAGCCAATGTAGAACAATAAAACTCACAACTTTCTTTGGGAACCAATTGTTAGGCCTCGTCAAGCTAGCTCAATCTCTCAGGTGTGAAAATATCTTGTCTTAGAAGTAAATCTGAAAAATGAGTTTGGCTAGGACAAATAATCCAAAATATTAACTAATCATATTTATTGTACATAAATAAAATATAAAATTGAAATTTTATTAAATTAAAAAAAACAGAGCAAATCATGCTTACAGCTTTACAAAAATCTTAAAATGATACTTATGGTAAAGATTTTTGTCTTCAAGTAGATAGGCACTTGTTGGTGACTTCAAATGCTGGTTGGATGAATTGTAGAATACAGCTAGTGCGGTTACTAGCTCCAGATACTGGTTTGAGTTATACTTCTGTGATATGTTGAGTTTTCATAGCAGCAGCCACCTACTGCAGTATATTAGTCCATACGGTTGACCATGTGGTTTTAGGGGAGGTCCCTCTCGACTAATGGGGACAGGAACCAGGTAATAAAGTAATAAAATAAAAATATAATTCTATGAAATTATGGAACAATGATTGTTCGGTACTTTTGTTTAAACTTTGATCTTGCTGTGTATTCATTTATAAAATATGCCCTATGTGACAGTTTTTTCGAAAGTATGCAAAAACGCTTTGCATAAAATAAGCAAAATATGCAAATTATGCTTCTTGCATAAATGCTCTTCTCGACTGATGATACATAGTCGAAGATGTTATCTGCATTACCTTCAAGTGCCAAATGAGGTAATCAATTAAATTTCACAATTTCCTATTTGATTAATTGTTACATTCATGAAGAAGAAGAATGTGAAAATGCTCCATTTTAAATGGCGAAGTTACAAAATGAAATGTCGATCCGATAGGTTTCGGATGGGCTAGGTGTAAATCTAGTGGGACTTCGATGTGAATAGTTTAGAGCTTTCATGGTTCAGCATACTTTAGGACAGTTTAAAAACCAAATTGAATCTGCAATTTAATTAGAATTTGTCGGTGGATCGGGTCGGGTGGTGGATGAGTACGGAGAGATATGGTATCGTAATGCTCGGTGTTATTCATTCCATTGTTCCATGGCGGAGTGCTTTGAGTCGCTAGATAACCGGAACGTCTAAAGAGAAATCATATTCAGATCAAAACTTAAAAGTTAATATTTTCTCTAGTTTCTTTGTCAATAAATAATTTGTTTAAGCTATTGAAAAGTACATAATATCGGTGAAAACTCCGAACTTTTTGAAAAATTTTTGTCAGTATTGTTAATTTGAGACAGACAATTTAATTATTTAATTTGTTGGTTACATTATACGCTGTACTATTTTTTAACTGTCATACCAAATTATCAACACAGCTACAAAAATTTATATTTCAGATAATGTCTATGAAATTATGTAGGCCAACATGTGGATGCATAATAATAACTAGGTTACAGAGATAACAAATATAGGATCGGGTCCTTATTATTAACATTTAATGCACTGTTTAATTAATTTATCATCTCAATTACGTATTAATAAAAAAGGAAGTCTTTCAAATCGTTTCCTGCGGCCTATTTCTTTCTTAATCGCCCAGAAAAATCTTGTTTCCTTTGCAAACGCTCGAATCTGATCTTATATGCCACTCAACGTGATCACTTGCAATCATTAGCAGCTCGTTAGGAAATATCCACGGTGTTGTTATTACTAGTAGATAGAAGATAACATTATTTATTTGAAATAATAATAATTAGTCAGTGGTTATTTGTTCTACTGTTTTTCGCTCTGACATATTAGCACCAATATATACTCCAATGTTGAGAAATGTTTTGTTATTAATTAAAATTAGTGAGATCAGCAAGAGAATAGTTGTTTCAAAATTTGCTATAAATATTGATACAAGGAGGTATTTAACTACAAAAATTTAAACTACTAAACTAAAGTTGATTTGAAAAAAAATTGCACAATTTATTGCTAATATAATAAACTAAGAACATCAAAAAAATTATTCAAAATGACCGCTATTTGCCTGAATACAGCGCCCAAGTCTGTTAGGCCATTTATCGATCACATTGTCCACAACTCATACCAGAGCCTGTTTCAATGACTCTTTGGTTATGGTGACGTCTGTAACGAAATATTTTGCCTACCACATAGAGTATTACTATAAGGGGTTGAAAGTTGGGACAGAAGTTATTGGGGTGGGGATAGGGCAAGCAAAACAAATCGAAACTTATGCGAACGGCACTCAGGGTTTATTTGGGGTAGCTGTGTCGTGGATAAGTTGAATGGCAAGGGGGTTGGATTGGGACAACTACAAAAATGAAACAAAGGTGTACTTACATGAATCTCCTGGAACAAATGGACAAACAAAACAACAGGAAGGACCTCTAGCTATTTAAAATAAGGACGCTGCTTCGAGGTGACAAATTATAACGATTACAACAACTAGTTGTAACTATTTAAATAATTATTAGAAATGCAAAATATATCTTTTTAAATGAAACTCAAAAAAGGGGTTATAAATTTTTTTTCTAAATAAATAAAAAAATGGTTTAGAGAAATAAATCAAACATTTATTGTTGTCTCACCACAAACAGTTACAAAAATAAATATCACAAATTACTATATAGATAGTTACAGAGATAAATACCAAAATATCAAAGAAACACTTACTTTGTCCTATCCGTTTACAAACACTGTTTACAAGTGGGAAATGCTACAAAACTTACAAAAAATTGTTACAAATAAAGAAATATCTTTAAAATGAAACTATTTATAGAGAGGTTAACCTTCTTTAAAAAACCAAAACAAATTAATGTCAAAAATAATAAAACGAGCTGTCATATGTCAACATTAAATTTAAAACTGAGAATAATTATGACAGCTATGGCCACGCCCTAATACATATAATTTTAATTATTACAAATTCTTAAATTTTAATGAAAGCAATTATTATTATTAGAAAACGTCTATTTTTACTTTGAAATTTAAACACAAAAAAAAGTTACCTTGATTGCACTAAATTGCACTTAAAAAGATTTCTGTGGTTACCTTCTCTGCCACACGGTCAAATAAATCTCCAAACTGTGAAAGATGCTCTGAGACGGCTTCATATAACAAATACAAACTTGAGGTTGAAAGTTTGGAAAACAAACTTTGGACTGGGCTTCTTAAACAACAGGAACAGGTAGAATTAGACTGCAACTACACATTGCACTTTACAATTAACTTTACACTGCTACACATTTTCCATAACAAAAACAAATAAAAAACATTTACGAATCTAAAGAAAATTCGGACTAAACGCTGGAAGCAGTTGTCTCTGACAACGCCTCAGCGAGAGTGACACTATTATCTTTCCGGTAAAACTTTCTCAGCGATCTAAATGGATGTTTATGTGAAACGCATATATCGAGCGGCTTAACGATCAAAGAAAAATACCAAAGAATTACGCTTCCGTGGTATATAAACAAACTCTAAAAATGTGCTTACATTAACTTAGCGACGCAAAAAGGAATTGAAAATATATATACGAGGGGATTTCAATATATTCCAAGAAATTTGCAAATGCTACACGTCTTGTACAGAACATGCCCTCTAAAAATAATCACAATTAGCAGTCGAGTAGATTAAGGTCTGGGCTGACTGACGGCCAATGTTCACTGCTAATAAATTCGGATATATGATTTTCAAGCCACTGTTGAGTTGTTTTCGCCTTATGCATAGATGCAGAGTCTTGTTGAGATATCCATGGTTTATTTTGGAACATGTGTGGTTTAGAAGCTCCATTACATTTGTTCAAATGTCCCGCTGATAATTTCTTGCCCGTTGTTTTAACGCCTTTTTCACAAAAAAGTCATGCCGTCATAGAACACTCCACACCAAACGATCACTGGGACAGGCAAATGTCCTCATTTAATCCTTGGTACCAATTTGAGTACCTTGAGTTTTGCTTATTGAAAGTTTTCTACAGACTAAAATTTTTTTATCTGTAAAGAGGATTTCTTTTTAACGCTCTTTACCGTACAACGGCAACAGGAGTCTCAAGGCGCTGTCTTGTTTATCGATTGAAAACCAGACCCAAGTATTGTTCGATAATGTAACTCATGGTTTTCGGCGCAATATCCATTTCTTAAGAATAATTTTTTGTTTTCGGACAGGATTTTTGTTAATTTTTCACTTAACAGCGTTAATAACCTGTGGCACATGAGCCAAGCAAGGCTGGCTGGATCTTCTACGGTCACTTACTCTTCCCGCATCCGAAGACAATTTAATAGTACAATAGACAAAAACATTGGTAATATTTAGCGGTATTAGTAATTCAAAAATACGAGCTCTCTATTCCACACTTAAGAAGAGCAATGGCAGCAATACGGTTTTCTTTGTCTGTCAATTCTATCGTAACGGCTCAAACTAGACTTTAATGTTTTGGCGTGTTTATAGTGTATATGTCAACAGTCAGTAATGTCAACGTAACTTTTAGCTGCGTTCAGTCGTACACGCAGCATTTAAACTTGTATCAATATTAAATGGCAGGACTATGTATTTATAAATATTGTTTTATGTTTTAAACTGTAATTGTAACAATATTAATAGGTATAATATTTTTTCTGGACATTGCTGGTTAGATAAAATAATAAGATCTATTCTACGAATAATTTTCCTTCACTCAATTTTAATTTAGCTATTTTTCTACTCTAGTTCATGTTCACCTCTCGTAGAACAATTTTCGCTGCTTATTAGTCAACACAACGTTTTTTTCCTTTTTGGTGGTTCTTTGACTACTTGTTCTTTCGAATGAAAAAGCCAAAGAAGAAAAATAGAAGCCAGAAGATTATATTTTTTGTCACATCGTTATATAGTGGCCACGATTCCATGGCCTGTAGTGCTAACCTTTACAAAGCTGGTATAGAAAATGCGGAACGATGGGCATATCAATATACCATCATCATCATTATCAGCGTATTCTACCGATTATGGTGCAGCCTCCCTTACATGGTCGTTCTTCATTTCTGCCACGATTGTCTAGTATTCGCTTTTATGTGCCATTTTGTACCGGCTTATTTCCTTATGTCATAGTGCCATCTTAAATTTGGACGTCTTTTTGTTCTCTTGACGCCTCTTGGATACCACAGCATAATTCTAGCGAATCATCTATTGTTAGTTCTTTTCGCTAAGCGTCCCGCACACTGCCATTTCAAAGATTTAATTCTGTGGATTACATCAGTGACCTTGGTTTTCTGTCTGATCCATTCTATTCTTTTTCGATCTCCCTTTGTTATACTTAGATTGCTCCATAGTCCTTTGCCTGACTAGTTTCGCTATTATCTTTCTTTAGTGTCCAAGTTTCGCAGCCGTATGTCATGATTGGTAGAGTACACTGATCGAATGCTTTTTTGTCGATTCTACTATATATAATCAAAATCCTTTCTACTATATGATGGTCCAAGGTTAATTTACTTCTTAACAAATTTCTTCCGGTCTTTGCGGTTTTGTGTCAACTTTCTTGCATCTGTCACTTATCGTCTCTCCAATATTTTCCCGATTACTTCACCCCATGTCTGTCTTGTTGTTTCCCTTTTTTTGTTTTTCAATATTTTTGCTTCCCACACTCTTCTATCTGATACGGTATTCTTCATCCGGTGTATATGACTCCACCGGTGTATTGTCTACAAATCTGTCATTATTATTTGCAAATATATAATATTAAATTTATAATTTAAACTTTTTTTTAAAGTAAAGTTATGGCTTATTCCCACTAAAAATAGTAAATTGCATTAAGATGCCTCCAGAAAATATCTTAAAAACAATGTCAATAATTGTTCTATCTACCAAATCGTTTGTTTATTGCAATTAAAATTATTAAGTATAAAGATATTCCTTGAAAATGGTAACTGGCAACATTTTTAGATGACATGACAAGATGCATTCCAATTATTCGGAATAGATAAAACATAAAAATGTTACCTATGTTCAAAGATTTAATCAGAATTTGATGAACTTGCAAGATTGTTATACGCATTCGCAGATCCAAATCATCAATAAGAAGAAATCTGTGTGATATGCAATTAAAGTACTACGAACAAACCACTAGCAAACTCAAATTAGCATATCTTTGTTCACGTTAGCATTATATTCTAAATAATAACTATTACTCAAAACAAATTAGAAGAGAATAAACAACAGCTATTAGGAGCAAACGCATGCCGTTAGTGGGCGATATTTGATAACATATTTAGATAAGAAGCAACAATTACTGTGTTTCTCGGGTTATAATTATTATTTATACTGAAATGGGTTGCAAAATATCATCGTTACCAGTTAGTTGCCTTTTTACAATGTCGCTTGTACATACCTGCTAACATACTGTTTTTTAATACGGGGTAATGTCAAATTTTGTTTATAGTAGTACATCGGCTTGTGTTTACGTTTCAAACACTGACTTTGTATGCAGCTTCTTATGTTTGGTTCTTTTGTCGTGTGATTGTAAATGTTTGGATTATTTTACTTATTACTTGTCACTGAGAATTATTCTTAAGATGCCCTTTACCTTAGAAGATTGGCGAACATTATCATTATTTGGCTCCTGCCCTTAAGAACTAGTTAGATTGACAGTTGAACGATTCTCTGTTTCGGTCTGATCTCTGGTTCGGCCTGAATCACGAAGCCAAGGCATTCGTTTTCCTCCAACACTAGGTTTTTCCATGATCTTTCCTTGTATAATAACTTTTAGCTGCTGGTATTCTAATCCTTTCATTACGTAGCCAAGCGATTAGAGTTTTCGTATTTTTATTTCATCAACTAGGTCTGTTGCTTTTTGATTGGTAATATGATAATCTTAGAAAGACTTGTTGAGTGTTAACTTTTTTTACATGTGATATTTTCAGCAGTCTTCTATTCAGCTACTAGCCAAAAACTTCTATTTTAGACAATTTTGAAAGTATTTTTGTTGCTAAAGAATTGTTTAATTCTATATACAAAATTCATTAATATAAGGGTCCAGGTACTTGTATTTGTAACAACATTCAATGCTTTTATTGGCAACTATGATTTGTATGCAAGATGTATACACCTACTGTACAATTCTGTCCGTATATCGGTCATTATTAATACCGATTCCACTTACGACCACTCCAGATGTTTCACTCCAAATTCTGTAAAGAGTTTTGTATAATAGTTTAGACATCTAGATGTTTTTAAAATATCTACAGGCCCCAGATTGACTCAGCCTGAATAAAATAAGTACTTGAGTAAAATCAGGGGTAGTATTGGGCGGTTGAAGCATAGTCCTGTTTCCTTTCTTATATCGCGTAGGCCCAAGAGTAGCAGACTACTCTGCTATACTGCCTTAGCCGTCTTTCATCTATTTTTGGACATAGAACTCTCCCAACTCCTTCCATCGATCTCTATCTTGAACAGCATACTTCCAATTTGTTCCGGCTATTTTTTTATGTCATCTACCCATTTCATATGTGCTCTTCCTCGTGGTTGTCTACCTTTGTAAGGTATCTAATGTTTTATTGTGGCGTTCCAATGTTGGATTTTTTCTCTAACAGTGTGGACTGCGAAGGTCCCTTTGAGTTTGAGTTTGGCAATTTTTGTTATGTTTGGTAGCGGTATAGGAGGAGACTTATTATTCCATTGTTTCACCAACTGATGTATACCCAACTTAAAGAATTCTTTCCGACATTTTGTACTTCTTCGTTCGACTCAAAAGATAACCTTTTAACGCCATATTCAGTGGAACAAAGTTGTGAAAATCGCAAGGTGATAAATCGGGACTATAGAGTGGATAGATCGGAACTATAGACCCTAAATCCTTTTTGCATTTTTCTCGTTGTAGATTTTCTTTAACTATGCTACTTAAATGTTTTGCAGTGCTGCTGAGAAAACTTGTTTCTGTTAGATTTTTTTTGAAATTTTTATCAAATTCGATAGTTGTTATTTAAGATTGACTATGATCTTTTGGATCCCACGCTGGGTGCGCTGAAAGGATAATTATATCAAGTTTATTAGTACGATGTTAGCAGCTCACGAAAGCAAAACTCTAAAGATACAAATTGACTTGGCAACACGGATAAAAATCCACGGTTAATACTAGTACATAAGCATAAAAACCGTGTATGGCTTTTATTTTTATATTCTCCAACGAATCAGATAATTTTGTAACATTTATGTTACATTTAACAATCCATAAAAATGATAAATAGAAAAAGTTTTATTTAATTACAGACGCTATCATTTGATGTAATTATAGAAATTTATTTTAATATAGATATCAGTGGTATTTGGAGCGTATAAATTTTTCTGCTTTGGATTGATTGATTATAAATATATTGATATTAATCGATTCATAATAGTGTTACAAAGTCACTGGAATATATGAGGTTATATATATATATATATATATATATATATATATATATATATATATATATATATATATATATATATATATATATTATATAAGATGGTGGTATTATTGACTGTTGATTTAGTTGATTTAAATATCAAGTGGTGATTCTTGAGGATGCAGTCAGTCTATTTGGCCCACAAGACAAAGAAAAACTCTTTGACTTACTGTCAAGCTTTCGAATTTATTTTAATTCTTTTTCAAGACATCTGTGAACAAATCAATATAAAAATTATCGAAACTCGGATTCACCAGTAGATTTCAGCGTTGGCTCTTACGGACAATGTTAATCAAATGGAAGAAACCGCTGCAGCGTTGCTACACTCTGTTAACACTCCCTTACACACGGAGCACTTGCAATTTTGCACTAACATTCACTGATTTTCTCTAATGACTGTTCCAGAAAATATTCGGACGTCGTCGTAATATAGTGCTCAACAATTGATAAGGATCATAAGTATGATTTTAAATATTTTAAAAGTTTGTTGAGATCCTAGTATGATGACTTGAATAGAGTAAATGAAAATAGACGACTTTAATATTTAACTTTTTGCTGACCCTAGTAAAAAATGGCCATAATGGCAAAATTTATTTTATTTCGTTTAAAATTGATAAAATAAAGTCGGGGTATTAATATTACTTTAATTATATTCAATATTTACAAACTTCGACTATTTCTGGAGTAAAATATTACTTCGATCCTTATCAATTGTTGAGCACTGTTGTATTTGACGAATAGAAAATGTCTTACATCTCTTGTTGTCATATTTACGGAAATGGATGTTTGGAGACCTTTTGAATAGAATTGAAATGAATAGAAAGAAAATGCCACGATTAGTAGATAAGTCAAAAATATATCGAGGATACATCATTTATATTTTAGTATTATTTATACAGGGTGTTTCATTAACAGTTATCCATATAGTAACTGGAGATACCTTAGCACAAAATACGAAGATTTAACCTAAAACACTAATCACATGCTATGATTTATGTGACTGATATTTTTAAGTTAAAGTTGATTTCATATAATTGAATGAACTATCTTTCAATAAAATCCTTGCAACTCATAGATATTGGCAATATCATTTTGACGTCTTCTACTTTAAAATGTTTAATATGTCTGATTTGGCGATATGAATATGTCATATTAAATTTAATTATTAGAAGAATTTTTTTACTAACAACAAAATTTTTGTAATTGATTAATATTTTGTATTTCGATAATGACCTCCGAAGTGAAAGTCGTAGAATTCGTAGAATAGCTTACTGACTAATGGGCGTTTGTAGAAATGGTTTAACCGTGTAGAAATTTCGGTATTGTTGTAATTAAATACCCATTTATATTATATATATATTCTATATATATATATATATATATATATATATATATATATATATATATAAAGATCCGTTCTTATCCGATGCACTTTTCGTTTTCATAACTGGCTATTTTTTTACAAGAAGGAATAGTTAGTCCCTTGCTTAATTCTCCACCTTCTCATACTGGACTTGAGATCAGGCACCGGTTGAGTTTCAATGCCTCAATGTGAAGACTAAAATACTTCACTAAAATACTAATCACTTCCTGTGATTTCAAATCGTTTTGCTATGACCAAGTACACAGGATCACTAACATAGAAATGACACTGGAAGGCAAAAAGTTCTTACTACTGTATTCCTGGATGTGACCCAAACTTTTGACAAGGTATGACATAAAGTATTAATCATAAACTACTCTATTTTACTCCTAAAATCATTCATATTAGACATATGCTTTAGAATCAAGCATGAGGAAACATACTTCGATTTGGGACATATTGTTGCTGGTGTCCCACAGGGAAGTGTACCAGAACTAAATCACGATATTATTGCCATATTCGCTGATGGCATGGAAAGTATCCATTACATGGATAATCAATTTGACGAAACCAAATATGTTCATAATTATTTTGTTAATAAAAGTAGGCAATATATTTTAGCCAAAATAAATGAAGTCCAGATTATAAATAAATAAATAAATAAATAAATAAATAAATAATAGCTTTATTACCCAACAGTTTCCCATTTCTAGGGTAAAAATTTAAGATACATTTTTAATTAGTGTACAATCATTAGTAGGTGATACAAAAATATCAAGTAAAAAAATAAGTGCAAAAAATAAGTAGGTGAAAAACAAAATAAAGAGTGAGAACAATATAAATTAAACAAATCACTACGTATATAAGAAATAAAAAAAATACACAAAAAAAATTAACAATCTAATGTACTCCATAAACCAGTGCGGTATCAACCAGATGATTAATTGAGCATGAGAAAATATCACAATGGTTGCATATTTTGTTATAATTATTGCACATAATATAAATTGGTGACTTCAGTAACATATTTGTTCTCGCACGTGGACAAGTAAACACTATAGTCGACCTGGAAGTAATTCTTGGCACATTAAATCTAATTTGACCTAATATATCACTGCAGTCAATACAGTTGTGTAACAACTTATATAAAAATGAAACCGAAAATATAATTCTTCTTAACTCTAAACTTACAATATTAAACCTGTTACATAACAAATCGTAATCATAACCATGGACAGGATATACTCCATCAACCTTAAAAGCTAAATATTTTAAAAGTTTCCGTTGTACCTTTTCAATCTGTTGCATATAACATTTATAAATGGGATACCAAATTAAGCTGCAATATTCTAGTTTTGTTCGCACCAGCGATAGATACAGCAGTTTAATCGGTCTTATATCACTAAAATTTCTACAGTTTCTGATGATAAAACCGTACATTTTCATAGCATCGGATACTTTCTGCTCAATATGGTTGTTAAAGGTTAATTTTGAATCAAATATAACTCCTAAATCTTTAATGCTATTACATTTTTCAAGATCTGACCCCTGAATTACATAATTAAAATCTACCTTATTTTCTCTTCTAGAGTAACTTACTACTTTACACTTATTGATATTAAGAAAAAGTTTGTTTTTTACACACCAAGTATCTATATAATTTAGATCGTTCTGTAAATCTATACAGTTAGCAATTGTTTTAATTTCACAGTATATTTTAAGATCATCCGCAAAACACAATTTTCTGTTATTAATATCTAAAAATAAATCATTGATATATAATAGGAACAACAATGGACCTAAATTTGATCCCTGTGGAACACCGGATGTAGTACAGATTAATTCTGATATGAAACCATTATAGGACACAAATTGGTTCCTACCTATTAAATAGCTTTCCAGTAACTTTAAAATGTTTCCAGCAAATCCCAAATTTGATAATTTAAAGAGAAGGTATTTGTGATCAACCTTATCAAACGCTTTAGAAAAATCAGTATATATCACATCTACTTGACCTTGTACATCCAAAACATCTGAAATATATTGAGTTATTACAGCCAAGTTTGATACAGTAGAACGTTTATCTATAAAGCCATGTTGATAAGGTGATATCCAACCCCTAACAGAAGGGTAAATACGGTTATATAGAGTTACTTCGAAAACCTTTGAAAAATTGGATAACAAAGATACCGGTCTGTAATTGGATACATCAGATTTCGATCCGTTTTTGAATACAGGGCATATTTTCGCATTTTTCCATAACTCGGGATAAGTTCCCGTTTTTATTGATAAGTTAAAAATTTTTTGAAGTGGCTTTACAAATACCCGAGAACAATCTTTCACTAAAAATGCTGGAATATTATCCGGTCCGGACGTCATTTTATTTTTAATTCTTTTAAAGGCTACTAAAATTTCGTTTTCTTGAAATTCGTTAAAATTAATAGTGGGTAAGTAGATATCACTACATTCTTGATTATTTAATACATTGTTGTCGACAGGTAAATAAACTTTTTCAAAAAACATCTTAAAAGCATGGATTATATCGCGAGGATTATTAAATGTATCGCCGTTGTAACACATTTCACCTGGGATTCTAGAAGTTTTATTCTTTGCGTGAACATATGCCCAGAAATTATTAGATTCGTTAGAAATACTATTCTGAATTTTTTCAAGATAAACGTTATATTGAGCTTTAATCATTTGTTTAATTATTTTTCGCAACCTTTTAAATTCATGCATATAAAGTATATTACCTGTTTTCTTATAATTTGTGATATTTTTTGATTTCAACTTTATCATTCTAATTATTTCCGCATTGTACCGTGTAGGATATTGATGTTTATAATTTTTGTAAATTGGTACACACATATCAAATAATTCATATATCTTAGCATAAAATAATTCTAGGACTGTATTTACATCATCAGACATATCTAAAAAATTCCAGTCACAATTAAGAAATTCTGAGTACAGTAAAGGAAAATTTGCTTTTTTAAAATTATATCTTTTAGTTTTAGAATGAGCCACAAAACTGGTTTCCTTTTTCTGAAAATCATTAATATTTATCATTAATGCTGGATGATGTAAATCTTCTTGTACAAGTGGTGCATTATCGCGACTTACATGACATGTATCTGATGATATAACTAAGTCTAACAATCGATTTAAATTATTTCCCACCTGATTATACTGATTTAAATTAAACAAACACATGAAGTCTAGCACTGCCGATGTCTTCACATCAGATCTGTTTTGATCAATATACTTTGGAATGTTAAGGTCGCCCAGGAGAATAACAGTGTCATTAAATAATTCAAGTTGCTCTAACATTTCAAAAAAATATTCAAAATCTTTCAACTTTAATTTATCAGGAATATATAATACTGAAACATAAAACTTTTTATTTCCTATGCGACACTCAACAACCAACAAATCAACTAGTGGAAAATGTAAATCAAATGTTGAGACATCAACAACAACACACTCAAAATTTGACTTAAGTGCCAACAGTACACCTCCACCAGTCGATTTATTAACTACATCGAACTTTCGATCTTTTCTAAAAACCTGATAGTCATCATTAAACAATTCCGAACTAATAACATCAGAGTTGAGCCAAGTCTCAGTTAGAGCAATGACATCAAATTCACATTCACTAACACTAGAGTAAAAATCAATTACTTTGGAATTCAAACCACGCACATTCTGATAGTAAACCTGAAGATCTTGGCTTGTAAAACTGTTGGGACCTATCTGTTTAAAGGAACAATTTTTGGGATGCCATCCAAGTATTTAATTCTAAATTGTCCTGTATTGTTAGCGTTCTTAGCTTCTAATTCTTCCTTTAATTGTTTGTAGTATGCAATTTCTTTTTTCGTACGGTCATATATGAAATTGACACATGGCTGTAGATACCAGTTTTCAGAACCTTGGCTTGTCTGATTAATGCCGAGACGTCATTTTCATCTTTAAGTGTAATCTTGATCGGACGATTTTTACCTAGTGCTGGTTGTCCAAGCCTAAATATTTTGAGTTCATTGACATTCACGCTAGTATTCATACTTTGAATTATTGTTTGGACTTCCTGTGTATCATTATCATTGCGACTATTCGGAGAGAGCTGAGTATTTTGCTCAGGTACACCAAATAAAATAGCATTGCGTTTGCGTTTTCTACGCTCATTTATTTCCTGAATGACTTCTTCCATAACCAACATGGTTGAAGAATTCTTCATTGATTATATTTGAGAATACTGCAAAGTATCTGGACTTGATGCAAGACGTAGTTGGAAATGTTATGAAACAATGTATTGGTTGCTTGGACGTAACTCCAAATTATCCAGTCATAACAAGATGCTACTCTACAATCAGATCATCAAGCCTGTTAGGAGTTACAGCATACATCTATGAGGTTGGGCTAGCGGAAGTAACATACGGATAATCCAACGTTTCCAGAACCCAGATAATAAGGAATATCGTTGATGCTTCTTGCTATATTAGAAACAGTAACATCCTTATATCTAAACACGCTCGGAACCACAAAGATAAGAGAATTAAACCATTCGAGTCTGTGAAGTGATAACAAAAAAGTAGAGCATAATGCAGTAGTGTCACATGTTAATTTTCGTGTAAATAGGCGATGCCTATTACTCGTGGTTTATAAATTATGTAAATATATTGGTAGTGTGTGGTAAATATTATTTTTAGTTGGTCTGACAAGTCATTTAAAAGCTAGACAGAGAGATATTTTTTACTTGTCATTTACTCCTAATAAGGAGTAAATGGTTATAAAATAGGAGGGGTCCCCTTAAGGGACCTTTGTTCTTCTTTCCTGTCCTACAATTCAGATGCAACAGTTGGCTCCTTTTTTTAATGTTTAGTTTCTAATTGATTATAACTTTTTACTGTTTATTGGGCTTCTAAAAAAGCTAAACAAGAGCAGTCCAGGTCTGTTTTTTTATTAACACAATAAAAATTTTCACAATTCTAACATAACCTTTTCGAATAACAACAATAAACCTTCTCGTATGCTTTAATAATGTTTTTTATAATCTTTCGACCTAGATCTCGGCATGTTAAATACAGACGCAGACAGTTTTGCTTTTGTTTGATGGTATAAAAATCGTAGGATATGGGTATATTACGTTTTAAAACGCGAATGATCTGATTTCGCGAAGACCGCACCAGCCCACCGTTGCCAACAGTTTAATGGCTTACTGATAATGACTTGGTCGGGATCCAATTAAATTAATTGCAGCTAAAATGTCGAGTATTATTCGATAACTAAGTAATCTAATATTTTTTCATTTTTAATATAGTTCACAAAAATATTTGGAAAAACCACATAAACAAAATAAAGATGAATACGAAGTGATATATAGAAGTAAGAAAAGAGAGTATAAGGATACCATGAAAAGACTCTAAAGCTTAAAGACATAAGATCAATAAAAAGTATGCAGAAAAATTAAAGAGTAGAGCTTAATGTCTTTTGCTGGCATTTCCGCAGAAGTAATTAAATACGGGGCTGAAGTGAACAACTTGTTGAATACCAGGGAGGATTCCTGAAATTACAGAAAAAATAATTATATTGATCAAAATAATATTACAACAGACAATAGAATATGGATAGAAGGAAATATGACAAAGATTTGAAATTAAAAAAGCATTAAGGCAGGTTAATCTGTTGTCATCAGTACTTTCTATTTCTTCTTAGAGGCAATAATGAGGAAAGCGGAATGAAAATTTAGTTCTCGTTTATTCTAAAAGCAAAAACAAAGGGGGAATGCCAAGGTTATTTAGACTATTCGAAGGTAAATAGAACTATTTCACACAGTTAAGAGTTTAAGTACCTACAGTTTACACTGAGGTACGACCAAATTGAAACTATATTGAGCAGCGATGGGACTTATGGTCCTTTATCGTAACACAATCTGGGTTATGAACAGGAAACAAATATTCAAAAATATTTGAAGACGTGGGAGAAGATTGTTTTAGGAAAAATCTTTGGAGGAGTTAGAACAGATAGAGGAGACAATGATTGGAGAAAACGAATCAATGCAGAATTTAGAGACTGTACTGTAAACCAGAAATTAGAAAAATGGTTATATCAAGTAGACCAATTTGGTTTAACGTTGAACTGTTGTTTGTTTTCGAGAGTTGGATATATATTTCATCAACCTTTATAAAACGGGAAAAAAGGTTTTCTTCTTAAGACGAATACTTGTCAACCGCGGAGCATTTTTTATTTCCAATTCTTCAGTAAACGTTCTCTGCATTGCAACTTATTATTTAATATTCTCGCTGTATCTTCTATCGGGTCCACTTTTACTAACTAGTCATTTAATACGATAGCCAGTAGAAAATTTTGGACGTCTACTACCGGTGTCATCATGTATGCTCAGAAACAGTCTTAAATTGAGCTACCTAATGGTACTGAATCTCGTTCTTCCTTAAAATTAGTCATAATTAATTTTAAAATCTTATTAAACGTTCTGTTAAAAAGACACTAATTACCAATCCGCTTTGTATTGTCATATTTAAAAACTATTGAAAAGATGCGTCTATCGTATTCGAAAATATCGTATTTCTGTGAATTCACAATATTTCCTAGTTGGTCCACTTAACTATATAACAATCGTTGTAAATATCAAGGGGAGGCATAAAATACTTAATTAACTAACTAAACATTTTATAAGAAAAATAAAAGGTTTTAGGATGTGAAACATATATACACAATTAAGATTTATTTAAAATGTGGGAAACTCAATTAAGAAATGTTTTGTAAATTCCATCGACACTTAGGTAAATTTGTACAAAAATTTACGTCAGATAAACAATGAGAAGAAAAATATTGTTCTGAAGCTATTTATTTATTTCTAAATTGTTGCTTATTCCCATTAAAATAGAAAATAAGAAGAAAAACGTATACTATAGTACAATTAATCTTTCTTTAATTTTTTTCTTTTTGCATTACTTCCAACTTTCTTATTCTTTTTCCTCAGCCCCTTTTCATTTTCAGGGATCCTTGTTCATTACCCCTGTTCGCCACTCATTTCTGTCCATCGTATCTTCTTAATTTAAAACTTTCTCTCAAGTCCTCTGCAAAACATTCCTTCCATCTTCTTATTCTACGTTGTCATTTTTACTTCTAACTTGACCAAACCATTGCAAAGTTTGCTCTTTAACCTATTTTGAAACTGTAGTCCCAACCAATTCGAGTTTCCCAATCATTTCTGTCCCTCTTAACCACATATACTCCAATTTCCGTTTTCGATCAGTTAACCTATAGTCGATCCTCTTTAATAGCCCTTTTCTAATCATACAGTTTTCTTTGGTTTCCTCCACCAACACGATGTCATCCGCAAGAGAGTTATCCAAGGAGCCCCCTCGCTTGTAAATAAATAAGGTTATGTTAAATGACAGTTTTGAAATTTTTGTCTACTTTACCTTTATTTTCTAAGTTTATATTATTTTTTATATCCATATTACTGCCATCATGTTTCGTTATTTGTCTTTTTGCAATAAAATTCTTTATCTCTGCTGATTCCTCCTTGGTGTGGCAACACTGTCCGAAGACTGCAGACATCCTACTTTTCGCGTCTGCGATCCTTGTATGGAGATACTCGCGAGTTGAGCTTTTGTAAACAGAAATCGAAATCAGATTCACTTTTTAAACAATGCAGTTTCGTTTTTTTGCTCGTCATTTATAACTTTCGATTTATTTTATAAACAGTTGTGGTATGTTTACATAACCTACATTTCTTCGTTAATGAATGACTCATTATCATGATTTAATATCACAGGCAATGTGCAAATGGTGCCTTTCTTTTTGGCGCAACACCATTTTCAGAGATTTATTTGATAACGAATTTAATAAAAAAAATCGGGAGCGAATTCATGATACTTTTGTAAAGATAAATGCTTTTTTATTTTTGTATCAACTCCTGAGCAAATTTATTATAGAAAGTATTGAAATACCTACCATTTGAAAATAAAGTCCGAACTGAGAGACTGATTATTCTTTTTCAAAAATAATAATTGATTTTACCCAATCTTCTATTTCGCGTGAACGGATTTAATTAGAATCTAAAGAATATTCAATTGAAATGATATTTGGCTTGTTTTTCACGATTTCATCAATATCATCTAGTGTTTGGAATTATGTTTTAATTTTTGTAGGTTTTCCAATTAAAAATTTTTGTTATTTCGTGCTCCTTCATCCCATATGTAAGTTGTATTGGATTCAGCCCGAAGTGATCAAGTGAAGTGTCAAATTTTTGTTGTCTACCATGTCACTTCTGTTGGCTAGTTTTGAATTGTAATTAGCATTATCCGAAATTTGAACGGTCTGAAATTATTTTGTCCAAAATCTATACAAAATATTCGGAATCGTAAGCTATCATTTCTTGTTGGTAAACTGCAATTCATTTTGAAGCAAAATGTAATCCACTATTGACGAATCCTTTATTATTTTCAATATATTGCCTTATGTATCTCCTATATCCCAAAATAGTTTGTTGATTCGCCTCGTTAGTGCCGTGGGCAGAAAACGAGTATAACAGATTCACTTAGTTTTCAGTGAATCCAAATTTTTTAATGCAATGGTCTCATGTTCATCGAATTATTATTTGCTGGAGATGCTGCAGTACTTCGGATATAATAAGCCATGTATTGAAAAGAGATTGAAACCGATTTTCCTTGATAACGAACAAGGCATTAACATAGCCTGATGATTGTTCTACTGATGATTTCGAAGATGTTTTTCTTCTCGGAACATTTTACCATAGTAAATGTCACCATTTTGGTATAATTTGGTTAATTTTGAAGAAGGAATTGCCTTGTCATTTAGTGCATTGTTGCTCCTGTTCTACCACTACTTCTAGTTCTATAACCGTTATCGACAGTTGGATATCATGTTTTCTACCATATTCGCTCTCGTGACTATATTGACAGCAGCTCTAAATAATGATGTAGTCGATTTTCCGTAGTATTGTCTTAGACTTTTCAGCCATGATGTTCTTCTTTTATCAGGACCACGTTTACCTTGGATTTTTCCCTGAATGATCAGAGGCAAAGTTCATATTTTTCAGGGTGTCTCAGAATGTGACCGAAACATCCCAGCTGCGTGTCTTTATTATATTGACCATTATATTATGTTGTTTGGATCAGCCGTCTAACCTCCCCAACTCTGTCGACCCAGCTTATTCTTAGTAATCGTCTGTATGCCCATATCTCAAGGTCTTCCAAGCGTTTAAGCATATCCTTACTTAGAGTCCACGCTTCCACTCCATACAGTAACACTGGAAAGATATATCAAGATAAAGATATAGTAATATGTCATTCTAAGATCCATACTTCCAGTAGGACTGGAAGTATGGATCCATACTAAGATCGTGGTTGCAAAGTACGTTCTACCAGTAGGAGGCACGTATCTCGGGATAATTTTTATGTCTTACATAGATGTATTTCGTTTTATAGAGGGCGGCGTATTATGGACCAGAAGGCACGAAATTCAAATAATTTAGAGGTTTTTACGTAATTCAAAGCTAGACAGTGGTGTATATTTTCTCTCATCCAAAGTAAGTAGCGCTACATACGGCATCCACTTTTTAATGTAGAACATGTTGGTAAGCATAATGTCTTCCTCTCTTCGAATCTGTATTCGATTTCTCTCAACGTCGGATGACGCCCAATATAGACCGGAACATGACATAGTGGGAAGGAAGAATATTTTTTTTCTTTGAAAGCTTGTCTTACTGAAGCCGATTGGCTTATTATACATCTTTCATTTAATATTATAAAAGTCCTTGGAACTTCGGCAGACATGCTATGTATAAGCTATGAGCCAACACCAGATAGACCTTTTATGTGGCCTTGGTATACCTACGAGCAGAGCAGAGTGGCAAGTCTCTTTGACTATTCCTATATTTTTATTTGTGGACTCAGAAGAGTCATCCATTTCTGAGTCCTCTTCTGAACCGTTTCTTTTTGTCTAGTGTCCATTTCACTCCTACGAGTCTGATGCGACATTCTTCACTCTGTGGCATGAAGATTCATTCCATAGACACGATAGTGTTACATCTTATTCGGAAAGGCAGTACTTGCAGTAAAAATCTTACAGTATGATGAGTATGCTGTAGATGTGCGTGGGTATTTTGTATCCGGAGGTGTTTTTATAGGTAAGTGTGTGTCATATTCAATAAATAAATCTCCGGTTAATAACAGAACTTCTAGATCTTCTAGAACTTCTAGAAGATAATATTCTAATTAAAATGCAAAAACAGATGGAATAACCCAAATACAATTTTGATACATAAGACTGAAATACAGCACAGTAGGTTGACTATTAACCTAATGCCCCTAATCTTCTTCTTCTTCTTCCTTTGCCCTATCCGTTTCGGACGTTGGCTATTAACAAAGCTATTTTGACTTTGTTTTCGGCACCTCTGAACAGTTCGGTCGATGTTAGTCCGAACCATTGTCGCAGGTTATGCATCCATGAGTGTCGTCTTCTTCCCGGTCCCCTCCTACTGTCGATTCTTCCTTGGACTATTATTTGTAGCAGCCGGTACTTAGTATGCCTCATGACATGTCCGAAGTACTCAAGCTTCCGTTTCTTTACGGTGAAGATTATTTCTTTGCTTTTGCCTATTCTCTGCATTACTTCCACGTTAGTGATGTGGTCTGTCCAGGATATCCGAAGAATACGGCGATATATCCACAGCTCAAAGGATTCTAGTTTCTTCAGGGTGGCTTCCGTTGTGGTCCATGCCTCTGTTCTATAGAACAAGACCGGGAAGACATAACACTTGACCAGTCTTAAATTTAGTTCCATTGAGATTTTGCTTGTGAACCACTTTTTCATATTGTTGAACGCGTTTCGCGCTTTTTCAATTCGTGATCTTATTTCTGTTGACTGGTCAAATTTTGTGTTGACTGTGGTTCCAAGGTATGTGTATGTCTCCACTTGTTCTATTTTTCGGTTGTTTAATGTCAATTGCATCGGAGGTTGTTGTGTTCTGCTGATGAGCATGCATTTAGTTTTGGTTGTATTGAGTTCTAAACCATATTCTTGACTTGCTGTGTGTATGCTTTGCATGAGTCTTTGAAGCTAGTTGCAGTCATTTGCGATAATAACTGTGTCGTCAGCATATCTAATATTATTGATTACCTCTCCGTTTACTTTGATACCCTCCGAAACTTCTCCCAGTGCTTCTCTGAAGATTTGTTCAGAGTATATATTGAACAGGAGCGGCGAGAGGACGCATCCCTGTCGTACACCCTTTTTAATATCTATCTTCCCACTGTGTAAGTTGCCCATCTTTATCTCAGCACTTTGGTTCCAATAGAGACTGGTTATTATGCGCAGATCCTTGCCATCAATATGCATCTTCCTGAGCATTTCCATGAGTTTATCATGTTTGACCTTTTCAAACGCCTTGGAGAAGTCGATGAAGCACAAGTGGACGTCCTTGTGCATGTCTCTGCATCTTTGAATTAAAACTTGCAGACTGAAGATCGCCTCTCTTGTGCCCAATGCGTTTCGGACTCCGAACTGTGACTCCGATATATTTGCTTCGCATTTGTTATATATTCTATTGTGTATGATTTTGGTGAAAACTTTGGTAATGCCCCTAATCACTAATTACTAATGTATAAAACCTTCACCAAGGACATCATAAATGCGGATCTAGATCTATAAAATCATGCAATATATTCTGTATAGAACAGATAATAGAGTAACAGATCAGCACTTAACTTAGAAACGCAAATACTATTCGTTGATCTCTCAAAAGCATATGATAATATACCAACTAGCATGCTATGGGAAGTAGACTTTCATAAATGCTAAAACCTTTATAAAAACTCCACTTCAAAAACAAAAATGAAAAATTAACTGTCCAGATATTTCTACATGTTAAAGGGATTACTTCAGGGGTGTTGTAGATTGCCAACACTTTTTAAAATCTATATTAAAGAATACATAAACAGAATAGCTTTAATAGATAGAACAGTATCTTAATTTAGCATGTAATTTGCACAGTAATAGGCAGTAGTGTGAGGCCATAACGAAGACCTGGAATATATTGCACGGAAGGTAAAAGAACCCTACGAAGATTGAGGAATAACTATAAATATTGAAAAGATCAAATATCTATGTATAGGAAGGGAAAGTTGTATAGAGAATTAGAAAGGAAATATTAAAAATAACTTGGAACGAGGATATTCGTAAAGCCATTGGAGTGAAGAACTTGATGGGAAGAGATGGGAAGAAAATGGAGTCTAGATATCGGACAATGCAGCCGCAAGTTTAAACAGATTGTATAGTAAAACATTATAAATTAAATTATTAAATTAAATAATTAATAAAAAATTCGGATTAAATGGCAAATTTGATCCCTATACCAAACAGTAGAGCAGACGAAGTTTAGAAAGTGATACAGTACAACTTCTTTTACCCTTAAAATATTAATAGAGAATGTCAACAAATACAACCTCCCACTAATAATAGATAATATTGTTCTAAAGCTATTTTCTTGTGGCATTTTAAAGTAGATACTATTTTAATAGGAATACGCCACAATTGAAGGTTAAAATAAGTTTACTGGCGTCTCAATTTCCACTTCTCAAATCGTTCTATGATAGAAAAATGAATAGATAATGAGATGGAGGTAGATATAAAAGTATATTATAGATCTTGTTGTTCTAATTTCCTTTAACATTCTCGCTAAATAAGTATATATCTCAGCTGGAAAGGAATATCGTATTAAATTTTAAAACATTTGTAGACATCGCTAGTACACGCGTTAATAATGTTTTTATTATTATTGAATGTTTTAAAAATATTTTCGTTATGTTTTTGTTACGTGAGCAATGTGTAGATTTATCGTAAGCCATACATCGTAACCTTGCCTAACTTAAACATAATTGTGATGTTATTTTGAATACAAAATATGCAATCCTATAAACAATAATCGGTTATGGTTCGTTCCTAAAATACACTCATCATGTTTTTATTGTTTTTGCGGTTGTATTTTAAGAAAAAAAACGTAAATAAATAAATAATGTATGTATTACGTTATAAAAAATAGTACTTTTGTATACTTTACCAAAAGAAACCTGTTTAATTTTTATTTAAGATTCACTTGAGTCTTAGCCGATCATGAGAGTTTTTTTTGGTTTAATAAACAGCTTACAGGCGACCAAATTGTGCAAAATCATGTTGCCAACATCCGACTATGTTGTGATTCAAATTGGTAGTTACGTTGTGGTTAAAATTTGATGTTGGTTTTCAAGTTGGAAAAAAATAAAAACATTTTTATTTTTTGTCAGAAAATATGTAAAATATGGTGGAGAGACGATAATTGAAAACATAGAGGTTACTCAACTTGCTCAACACAACTTTGAAACTGCTAACGAGGATATTTGCCAAAAAGATTAATGGAAAATACATAATCAGTTCCTATACGTAGTTTATAGATCTGACTAAAGCCTTTAACTTCGTTTGAATGGAAGATGTGCTAGAATTACTAACAGAAAAAATAATTCAACAGAATGGTAAAGATAATTAAAGAATATTTATGGAATATATATTCGTATGAATTTTACGCATTGCTAAACATTATACAAAAAAATTTCAATACATTATAATTGAATATATGAAAACATTAAAGCTGGATATTGCTATCGTGGAGCCATTCCATTCCATTGCCTCAGGAGTTAATTCGTGGATTTGCAAAAGCCACATGCAAGGTTGAAGATATTAATAACTGGGTATTGAAAAAAAAAGAGGAATGAACGCATTAACTTCTATGAATGAAAGAAGGAAAAGTGGTCGAGATAAATCACCAGTAGGACATCGGACCTAAGCACTAGCAAGGAGTATGAAGAAAAGTCTGACCGTTTGCCTAATTTCGAAAGAGGAGAACTTCTGTGTTCATTATCTTATTTTTTTTTTAAGTAGTTATTGACTGGTCTATCGTAGTGAAATATGTCGTACAAACCCGCTGATCTCTGACGATGGTGTCGGTTTTTGGTTATGTAACATTGTAAACCATTATGGTGGACTGACACCATTCCCAACCAAATCCCCACTACTGTGATGGTAACCTCCGCGGCTTTGTTTATTTCTTGTTGAAATGTTCGAGTCAAACTTGCCTATTATAGTAGGTATTTGTTCGATACTAGAATTGATAACTTGTTTGGTCTACTATGTTTGTACGGTCGCAGATATAGTAAATCACGTAGACAAATGAATTTTGTGATTTAAGGAGAGTCATTATTGTTTTAGTTTAGACAAGATATAACATTTACTCAGCAATTAATGAATAGAAGAGGAAAGGAAACAAATTTTGTGTTATTATTATACCATGTAATACTAGTTTTGTCAACACAAAATATTTTCGTTGGCTCAGTAGCAATTTATATATCATTAACCAAAAGCTGCATAAAGGCTGATTCGAGTGTTTACTCTACAGTATTATTTCTTTTTTATTTATTATTCGTTATCAATTTTTATATTGAACAATGTCTTTTAATGGAAAATATACTCTTAAAGTTATCAGTTATCCTCAAGCGCATGTACAAAAAACGGCAAAAACCCAGTTTGGCTTTAAAGCACCATACACACACATATCAAGATGCACAGACATGTTCCAGGATGTATTGGTGTGTTTTATAGATTTCTCAAAGGCTTTCGATAATGTAAAGCATGAAAAACTAAAACATTTATTTTTCTGACCAAAGTATGTGTTTAATTTCGAATTCGTTTATAGTGGTTGTATGCCTATTGTGTTGGTTGTCTTCTGCCTTCATGCTTCTTGACTGACTCTACAACTCGGGAAGAGTCTTCGCCTCATCCACTATAGCCCTCCATCTTCTACTATCTTGCGCTTTCATTTCCTATTGTTGTACCCTAATCCTAGATAAATGGGCTTCAACATAACCCTTCCAAATTTTTTTTGGGACAGCCGTGACCTACTGATCTTCCACCGTTTGGTCTCTCCTAAAACACTGTCTTTAGCGCTCTGTCTTCCTCTGGTCTTACTGCATGACCAGTTCATCTCTTTAAGGTCCAAATATCATTCGAGAACCTTCCTTACAAATACCAGCAGCTTATTTATTTCCCGCTGATGTAGAGTCCATGTTTCACTTCCATATGTCACAACTGGGCGAATAATTGACTTGTATAGTCTTAATTTAGATTTTCTTTTTAGCAGCTTAGACCTTAATAGTGATGATAGGGAGTATAATGTTCTATTTCCCGCAGCTATCCTTGCTGAGACCTCTTTTTCTTTGTGGTTGTCATTTGTGACTACCGTCTCCAGATATTTAAACTCTTTTACTACTTTGAAGTTGTGGTCATTAATAGTTATGTTCTGTCTACCTCTTAGTCTTGGATTTTTGGTTAACAGCAAGTATTTCGTCTTCTCTTCATTTATTCGAAGACCCAGACTGCCTGTCCTCGTCGAGTTGTGAAAATGCCTCTCTCACGTCTCTTGTGGAATGAGCGACTGCATCTAGATAATCAGCAAAGGCCAACAATAGTTTTGATTCTGTATGCATAATTGACCAGTTTTCGTTGTGCTCCACCAACACCACCAGTTCATCCGCATACGCTATTGTCTGTACACCAATGCCCAGGTCGGCTTCCAAAATCTCGTTGTATAGAACATTCCAAAGCAATGGCCCCAGGACGAAGCCCTGCGGCAATCCCGCCCTGGTCCTCATAGAGTTACCCCTCGCAATATTGATGCACCTGACCAGTTCCTGACCAAGTTCTGCAGATAGGGAGATATTCCTAAGTCATCCAGTAGTCTGACGATAATTTTTCAGCTAGGGTAATTAAGAGCATTTCTTATATCGAGAAAGAAAGCCACCATCCATCTGCTCCTTCATATGGATATCTCCCTCTCTGGATGGAGATATCCATATGAAGGAGCAGATTCTGTCCATTCAGGACAGGAAAATCTGGAGCAGATTTTCCTGTCCTGAACCCATACTGACGGTCGAATATGACACCTTTCTCCATTATCTCCCTCTCCAGCCTTGTCTTCGCAAGAATCTCAAAGACCTTACTTAAGGTATTTAACAGGCATATAGGTCTGTACGCCCCAGGCTCCTCTAATTCCTTTCCCGGTTTCGGGATAAGTATGAGATTTGCTGTTTTTAGATCAGGGAACTCTTTCCTTCTTAGCAGGTTATTCAGAATCCTGTGCCCATTGCACTTTCTCCTCGATGATGATTTTTATTATCTCAGGTGCTATGTTATCAGGTCCAGACGCTTTTCCTGTTTTAAGCATTCTGGCACATTCCATCACTTCTTCCCTTGTAACTTCAGTCACGGGTGTCTTCACTTGGGCTGACGTAAAGCTTTCTTCCTCCCTTTGTGAAAAAATAGCCTTGGCCAGTTCAATCTTTGTTGTTTTAATCTTTTATGTTCCACAAAATTGGACTGAGGTGAACTGTCGTCACAAGAATAATCGGAAATTTGTAAAGCTGCACTATTATCTTCATTTTCGACACTTGAATTGGAAATAGGTGAAAAGTCTCTTCTCCTAATGAAAAAAAAAACTTTTACAAGGTCAAAATTCCCAAATCGCTTGTATCTCCCAAGCCTATAGCCCAAATATTTACATATATTTTTAATTGAAACTTTAGTATGAATCCAATTTTAATAAATCGTAAATATCCTTACATATAAAAAAAAATAGAATAGATATAACAGAAATTAAAATAAATATGTGGAGAGACGTATTTATAAAAACTGACTATCCCTGTAGAAAACACCAAATAAACTGATACGTTTGTATAAAATCATATCAACCTATTAAATATCTTTAATCACATTTTAAGCTTCCTTTCCTTTTGAAGAATTCCCTACTTGAATCCCTTGATGTACATCAAACACATTATCCTTATTCGCTAGTCTAAATCTTCTTAATGGCTTTACAAGCTAGACAATTAGTCCTTTCGGTAATACAACTAATTTTCCAACGTTTCCTAGTTGTTGATGCATTTTTCTCCTACCGGAATAAAACAACAGACAACAGTTTATCCGCTTGAAAATGGGTCAAGCTGCTGCTTCGCCACGAATTAGGTCACCCAGTTTCCGGTTTGCCAGCATTCGAGTAGTCTGCGGCGTATCGTTGAGGTTTTTATATGTATCATACACATTTATCTACAGGAAAACGCGTTAAAATTATATTTGTTTATTCGTTGCATTTGTGCTACAATGAATGCATTATCTCGATTTTTTTCCAAATATTTCTTGGAAATAAACCACAACTTTAAAAGCAGACTTTGTTATTAATTTGGTTTTTACTATATAATTATGTTACCATCAGATAAGGTTAATGAAACTGTTGTAATTATTAAATACAATTATTAGGACATTTTAAATTTTATTTAACGTATGACATAACACATGGTAAGTTTACATAATATCTATATAAAAATTAGTCAGTAAATAAGGCAGCGCAGTTTACATGTTACGGGCAAAATATAGAAAAAAGTTTTTCAAATCCCTCTGATGACTGATATGCTCTCAGTTCATACTGTTTCACTATGAGGTCAATTGTTTGTCCACTTTCTTTGTCACCAGACTAGTTACAGATGTTCGCAATATCTGCTGATGCTCCTCCTCCCCAGCTAATGCTACAGTCTCTGGATAATGTTACTACTTCCGATAATTATTTTTGAACCGTTTTTTTCAAGGTGTGTATTGAATGATAAAGTTCTGTGTAAGATTACTCTGAGATATTTTGGATACCGTTGATTGAGGGTTATTCATTTGGACCTCTAATTCGTAGTTTATCTTTTCTTATTGTTGTTAATGTGGAAGCAGCTGAATTCAGTTTTATTCAGGTTTGGTATTAACCGCCACTTGGTGAAATATTTGAGCGTATTTTAAGAAGGTTTAAACAGTTTGTTCAGCTGAGGCTAGATTGTCAGCATATGCAAACTTTTTAGCCTTGGTTTCAGGCAGATTTGAGATATATAGATTGAACAACATCGGAACCAGGACTGATCCTTAAGGTACACCTTTGTTGAGTTTTTTTTGTTTGGTTAAGTTATTACCGTGGATTTCTTGGAAGTCTCTTATCAGAAGGCATGTTGTTTATCAGTCGCAGTGTTGTATAACAAAGGATCTAGTGTGTGCCCAGCAGGAAAGTTCACACACTTCTATAGATATGGATACCAATTCATGGCATACGTTAAAAGTTTGAGCACATTCAGAGTCGAAATAATACATCAATGAGTAGTAGAATCCCTAAGTTTTGCTACAACAATGCTCTATTTTTATACATTTAATTGATTTTCTTTATTTTAAAATGTACCCGTCCTATATTTCACTGTTTGTTCGCAGTATTCCTACTGATAATCTCTCTCTTGTCGTTTCCCCATTACTGAGGATCGTGATTTCTTCCAATATTCCTAACAATTTTTCTCCATTGGTCTCTATCTTCAGCTGCTCTGAGAGCTTCGCAGAATGAGTTTCGAGCTGAATTCTTAATTTGTTCGGACCATCTAGTTGGTGATCGTCCTCTTGATCTTATCCCCGGAACGTTTCCAGAAACAATTAATCTCTCCAAACTATCGTCACGTCTGCGAACCACGTGACCGAAAAATTGCAGAATACGTGGACAGATTTTTTTTTTAATCTCGAGTTGGTTTAGAATGAAAACGTTTGTCCTATGAGCTGTCCAAGGTATGCGCAGCACCACATCTCAAAGGCATCAATTTTTTGGCTCGTGCATCCGCGCAGAGTCCAAGTCTCTGGCTCGTATAGAAATATTGAGAATACAAGGGTATTAACCAGTCTCATCTTGATATTTTGAGAGAATAATGTGTCTTTCCAAACTTTAGTTAGGCGACTCATCGCATTTTTTGCCATACCAATACGTCTCCGAACTTCTGCTTTACAGTTACCATCGTTAGTTATACTAAACCCGAGGTAGACAAAACTGTCCACGATCTGGTATTCCTGTAACAGGTTAGTCAGTAGAATAGTGTGGAATCTGTCGATCACCATTATTTTTGTCTTAGCTTTATTGATTTTCAGACCAACTGTATTGCTTTCGTACTCAACTCTTCGCAGGAGATTAAAGATTGTTTGCTCATTTGCTGCTATAAGTGTAGTATCATCAGCAAATCTTAAATTGGAGATTTTCCTACCAGCCACTGTTACTCCACCATCCCATCCATCTAAAGCCATCCTCATGACATGTTCACCATAAATGTTGAATAAGTCAGGTGACAACACGCATCCTTGTATAACACCTCTTTCGGTCTTGAATTCGTTTGATAACTTTTGATCTATCCGTAGTGTTGCTATATTGGACTCGTACAGATTTTTAATAAGTGTCACCAGGTGCATTGGTGTGCCCATTTCTAATAAAATGGACCACAGATTTATCCAGCTTACACAATCAAATGCCTTTTGATAATCAACGAAGCATATTATATATAGGTACTTGAAATTCTCTAGACTTTTCAATGAGTTGTCTTAGGTTCAGAATTTGTTCTTGTATACCTTTATCCTTTACACACCCCGCTTCTTCCTGAGGTATTTGGTAATGTAGATAGGTTTTTTATAAACTGCTGATAATAATTTGTTTCAATTCTTCGATTAACAGATTCTGAAAATATTTCTTCCATTCTATTTTCACCACATTTATCCTTTTTTATGTACGCCTCTGCCCTCATTCTAATACATTACAAACTATATAAACTAACCAGCTTTACACTTTCATCCTGATCTAAGCGATTTACTCCCGTTAAATGAATTTATTTATTTTTACTAGGTCATGTAATCCATTCGAGTAGATATAAAGTCTACTTTGTAGAATCCAAGATTTGCGTCTTACAAAATATCCATCCAGATGGGAGACAGACAATGGATGTAATTGGGTCGCGCTTTGTTTTATTGTCGCGGCTTTGTCTTTACGTTTATTGTATTTTAAATTTTAGTAGATACGTTTTACTGTTCAAGTTTTGTAGGTCCTATTTTTTGTTTAATTAGAATTTAATAATGAACTTTGTGGAACAGTTTTCGGTATATTTGTTATGATTTCAGTTACAGCATTTTATATCAAAACAAGGGTGTTATTCGTAACCGGTCCAAATATGGCCTTATGTCGATTCTTATTTTGTTTTGTCATCGTCCAGGTTTTATATGCGTATATACATACAGTGCACAGATTCTAAATGTGCCGGTGGGAGATGTCTTCTATGCGCTGTATTATAGTCGATGTATGAGAGAAAGTTTTCAAAATAATGAAATAACAAATAATAATATAAAATTTGTTATTTCATTACTTCGAAAACTTTTTCTCTCATACACCAACTTTAATACAACGCATAGAAGCCATCTTCCACCGGCATATTAAGAATCTGTGCACTGTACATAGATAGCTCTTATAACTGAATGATAAATTCTTATTTTCGTATGGCGAGATACATTTTTAGCATTCATTATTTTTTGAAGCGCAAACAGCAGCTATTGCCTCATTGTATTCTGTTGTTAATGTCTTGTTTAATGTTGTTGTCAATGTTGATCGTAGTTCCAAAATATTTAAACTAATGACTCTTAAAGTTGTAGTAGTGGTCCATTGTCACATTCTTTCGTATTCTGCCCCATCGTTATATACTTGTTGTAGTCATATATTTTGTTTTATCTTCGTTCATTCGTAGGCCAACTTCTTTCTGATATTTTCAGTTTAATGAAAACTTCGTTGACAGTAATAGTTTTGTATTTCTTACTATTCCGTCAAATGCGAGGACCTTGATTTTTAAAGAAAAGCATTCACGTATTTATTTTTCGCACGATGATTTCCAAAGCAATATTAAAGATGAGTGTGGATAGTGCCTCTTCCTGTTTGAGACCACTGTCGATTGTAAAGAAGTAACAGTTTTCCTTCAACTGTTACTGCACTTATAAATGATGGCTCTAAACAACCTTTTGTGAGATGAATTAACTTCTTTGGTATGCTTAAGTCTGCCATGGCATTTCATAGCTTCAATCTTATGATGCTAACATATGCTTGCTTAAATAGCTGCTGAGAAGTGTTTCTAACTTTCTCCATTAACTACCTAATCGTGAAGATCTACTGTTGATTGATTTTTCCTAAACATACACTGATAATCTCATATTTGATATTCCGCATGATCAGTTAATTGTCCCAATAGCATTAGGGAACATACCTTATATCTTTTTTTAATAAGGGTTACACCCCCTATATTTTTCACGTTATATTTTATGGCTGTTTTTATGTATGGGTATAATAACACTTCTAGGGGATCGGCTTGCTGCTCTATCCAAATTTGGCAGATGGGCAGATAAAAAGCATGTACTTCCATCATTTTTTCGGCAGATATAGTACCTGGTGTACAGTGAAACCTAGCGATTTGTTATTTTTTGTTGTGCAGATAGCTGCAGATAACAAAAATATTAATGTATGTGATTATTAGTATCAGATCCAAAATAGGAAATATAATAAATAGAAAATGAAGAAGGAAATATTGTATTGAATCGGGATAAAATTGAATAACCTTTATGTACAAATGGCAACTATGAGAGTTTGCATCTGTCAAATCTTTAATTTTAACGGCTTCTGGTTTTAAATGCATATTTATCAATTATTTGAATAATGGGTGTCTATGTAAATTATGATTATACCCTAGCTATGATTGATCTTTTCTCTCTCCGGGGCTCTGGTGCTGTGGAATCTCGAAGTTTGCTTCTTACACTCGGCTGACAGGTTATATCAAAAACTTAAGTATTACTCTGGCTTTGGTTACACGAATACTAAATCATGTGAGTGCACGCCGAATAAACTTCGCTTCGCTTAAGTATATTAGGGCGGTGTCTACAGGACCGTATTAGTTGCGTAACGTAAACACACACACACAAACACGTTAATTGAACTATATATGAAAAAAATATTAATAAAATACTTAATGAGAAATAATAAGTAAAAATATGTGTGTAGGGACGAAACACTATGAAATTTTGAATACGGCAGGAAGCATATTAAAAAAGATACATTAAATCCTTTATAAAATGTATTTATTTAAAAGAACCCTTTCGGGCTAAAACACAGAAAGTTTTCGGGATAAATATCCCATCTTCAGTGTTGCTACTAGGTATACATGTTTCTTCTTCTTCTTTTTCTTCTTCCTCAGCTTTTCCCTTTCGTCGTTCATTTCTGTTCATCAGGTCTTCTTCACCTAAACATGTCTCTCTTAAGTCGTCTGCTACACACTCCGTCCATATTTTCCCCGTTTTTCATGTACCTCTCCTTCCATCAACTTCTAACAGCTCTATCTTTGGTGCCACATAGTTTTCATTTCTACGTCTGACATCACCAAACCGTTACAGTCTTTGTTCTTGAATCTTTTTTGAGATTGCAGACACTCTGGCTCTTTCCCTAACCAAGTCGTTCCTAATCCTATCGCTTCTAGTCTTACCCAACATCCACCAAAACATTTTTATTTCAGCTACTTCCGTCTTCTTTTCCTTAATCTTCTTTACAGGCCACACTTCACCGCCATACACCAACGCAGGTCTCACTACACTCGTGTATATCTTTATATATGTACTCACAGAGTACCCCGCTCATTCGCTTCCAGTTAAACCAGCCAGCCTGTATCCTTTGGGCAATTTCTCGAATCCGTTTTCCGTTATGTAGGAACCAAGGTATTTAAATTCTCCTAATCGTCCTAGTTTTTCTCCAAGCAATTCTATGTCCCCAACCTCCAATCATTCCTTTTCCTCTCAACTATACTCCGTTTTCGACCTGCTAACCCTAAGTCCTCCCTCTTCAGAAGCCCTTCTCTAACCCTCCAACTTCTCCAAGATTTCTTTGCTTCTCCTTTACTAACACGATATCATCAGCAAAGAGCATTGACCAAGGAGCCTCCTCCCTCACTTTATCTGTCAGTTCATCCCTAACAAGATTAAAAAAGTAGGGATACAGTACCTTGATGCAAACCAACCGTCACTGGATAACTTTCGGTCAATCAGACACAAGTCCTTACTTTGGTGTACGCTACCTCATACATATCCTTCACGAGCCTTACATACGTCTCAGGAACCCATTTCTCTATCATACATCTCCATAGTTCTTGTCTAGGAAATGTGTCGTACGCCTGCTTAATTAAGATCTAGAAATACGAAATGTAACTCTCTTTTCTCCTCGCCGTATTTCTCTATCAACTGTCTAAAAGCAAACAAGGCATTCGTTTTCCTCCTTCTTGGCATAAACCCAAACAAGGCATTCGTTTTCCTCCTTCTTGGCATAAACCCAAGATGTTCTTTTCCTATCGATGTCTCCCTCCTTAACCTAGGTCCACAGTTTTCTCCCAAATTTTCATATGCGTTATTAACGTTATCCCTCTATAGTTTTACAGTCCTGTTACTCTATAGTTTTACATGTTTAAAGCCACTAAATACATGGGTGAAAACCATTAAAATGTTATTAAATTGGTAATAGATTACAAGATTGCTGATAGTTTTATAGGATATTAATTCAACAATTTTGTACATATTTTGTCTCTGTCTAACTCCAGTCCTTAATTTGACTGGTTCCGTTCCCCGTACATGTTTATTCCAATTAAGGTATTTTTATGTATGTTCAATATATATGTTCAATATTAGACTATTTTGTAATACATTTATTTGACACCATGTTCTTTTTCTACAATCCAATTTTCTTTAGAATCAAATCTTCTATAGTTGCTCTCTCCTGAAAGTTTTGGCGATCATTACGGCAAATGTTGTTTTCACGATGAAAAATCCGGAGTAAAAATTGAAACGTCAAATTGGTCTGTCTTTTAACGAAATCGAATGCTGTTTTGAAATTAGGTAGAGCTGCAAGTCGTCGTTATATGATCATTGGCTTTCAATAATATTTTCATCGTTTACTTATATTGGTAAAATTAATCAAATTGATCAATTGATTAAATTCATTGTGAAACATGGCGCAATCGATATTATATATCAAAAATTAAAATGTTTATACCTGATCACACAAGTTTTGGGGAGGAGATGAAAAAAATTATAATCTACAATACATACAACATAACGTTGGGAAATGTTGGTTCTTTTGTACGCTTTTTTGCATCTATATTCAATGGAAGAAATATCCTTTTTGTATCCAAAAGAATAAGCTGCATATCCTTAGGTAAAAAATTAATAGGATGTTTTTGGTAGCCAGAAATTAAAACGAAGACGTTTTATTGTATATTTTTTTTGTGCGACCCTTAAAAAAATAAAACTATTATAAAGTTTTTGCAGTTTTATGTGATTGTTAGTTGTTTCCTATATTATCCTTTTTATATATATTTTAATACTCATTTTATTATAGTACAACTCAATTTAGTCTTTCTAAAGTGGTAAACATTGTTTACGATATCCAAATCAAAATAGAGTAATAGGTTCTCTACGGTTTATAACCCTTTCTCGTAAAACAATACCTTTTGGATAAGCAATTAATAAAATTTTTATGGCTGAGACTAAAACTTAGGGGAACTATGGACAGAATTTCATTAATAGAACAAAAACTTTCAGAATACTAGCAGTGATAACAATAAATAAAGTAGTAAATCAATATCTTTACACTATTCAATAAAATGATTAAACTTTTTTGTCAGTTTGACCTTGGGAAAAATATATAAAAATATAGAATTAGATCCGTGTTAAAATTTAAAATATGTGCTTATAGATCATATTGCCGACATAATACACATTACACAAAACAACTTGTATGCAAAGTTTTCGAACAACTAGCAGAAATATTAGTTTTGGTAAAAAAACTAATGCAAATACTAATGCACAAGAAATTTTGAAAAAAAAATTTAAAAAGTTGAAACCAGAAATACGTAGACAAATGTAATATACACTAACCAAACGACAAAAACTATATATCTACTTTCCGTGCCTTTTATATTACTCTTACTATACAGTGATGAGTGCCTTAAGAACCGGCAAAATAACGCAAAAGATAGAAAACATAATACGTTGTGAAATAAAAAGAGATCAAAGTAGTAGAGGTGGGATTACATTACATTAGGACTATCGATAGTTTCCCACCTTTAGACGTTAGCTTATGAGCTAGTTGACTTCAGTCATAATATTACTCATACTTACATTATTATTAGCTCATAAGCTAACGTCTGAAGGTGGGAAACTTTCGATAGATCCAATGTAGTGTAAAGTAAATTATAGGTTTATATCGATAATTTCTCACCTCTACTACTTTCATCTCTTTTTATTTCACAACTTATTATGTTTTCTATCTTTTGCGTTATTTTGCCGGTTCTTAATGCACTCATCCCTGTATAACTAGAACAGGCAAATTTCCTCTAAGTTTAAAAATTAGTTCTGAAGTGTCTTTACTTTTGTCATTTCACTTATCCAATCATTTTTTCCTCCTTTTTCAGGTTCATTTTTCTTTCTATTAGTATTTGCTATTTTATCAAAACTAAGCGTTTAATGATACATTGTCGATTGATAATCCAGACTTGCGAACGATAAATGAAGAAAGGAACAGTACCCGTATAGCTTAATTTTTCGGTTACTGCCTGAGATAATCTGACTCTTTTTTTATAAGTGAATTAAACTTAGGAATACGTACAGATATACGAGTAATACAAATATAATATGTTGTCTGGTTTCCGTGTTAAGTTCAAATATATGTAAATTGTCTTTTGCTTATCTTATTAACACTGTTTTTTCTCTCTACAAATTTAATATTTGTATTATTCTATAATTAGCTCCCACAAAAAAGGTTACAAATACGATAATGCAAATACGAACCAACTATACCCTAATGCAGCCTCTGCGAATAAGAGCGAATATCCTCAAAGACGATAACCTTTTCTCTTCCTCTTTAATGCCTCGATTAGACTAATTAGCAGATCATAAACAACACGGTACTGAGTATTGTGAAAGAACACATGAGATCTTAGTCTATGCCACCGACGCCGTGTCCATCGCAAAATCAGAAGATGATGGCATCTGAAAAAAAAAAACAAACCCGTTGGTGTATGCTGCGAGTGTAAAATTTGTAAAACCATTTGCATTTGTACCAAATGTACTACTGTAAAAACCGATGTAACTAAATGGTAGACAAAAGAACACGTACTGAACATAGTACGGAAAAACATTGCACATGAAAAAGACCTACTATCGAAAATATCACCATAACGATGACGTCTCGGGAACTGCTGCAAAAATCGGTGATAAGTATGAAAAATGTTACGAATCTGTTATAAATTCGGATAGAATAAAAGAAAAGCGGAGGAAAAAGAAAGTCAGAAGAAAAATATAAGACAGATCATGGTAGAATTGAAGAAAAAATCCTGACAAAACGAGACCTGACATCACAAACTTATGAATTAGTAGAACCTTTGAGAATGTTCAAACACAGTAAAGGAAGACGTCTAAACAAATAAAGAGATGGGAAGATTAGATTTCACAAACATATAAATCAGTAGAATCTTTGAGAATGTTTAACACAGTAAAGGAAGACGTATAAACAAATAACGAGATGGGAAGATTAGATTAATGATGGTTTATTTAGTACCACAAGTGCTTTTATGTGATTTGCGCCATGATTTGCAATGGAATTATTAGCGAGAGAGTTTTGTTACGATTATATAATGGTCAGTCGGCGGTACTGGAAACGATTTTTGCGGACTTTAAAACTATCTAGAAAAGGTATAAATGAAAATTTTAGGTTCTCCTGTATATGGCTGTTACTTCTAAGCGTAGTTTGTTAAAATATGCACAAAAAGACACAAACATTTTTCTTGAAGTCAGATTTAAGATTTTTTTAGAGTATTTCCATTTACCCCAAGAATGTTTCTATTTATCCGTAATATTGGGGTAAACAAAAACAACCTGTTATTTACATTGAATATCACCTAAACTCACTGAAAGGCAACTGGAAATATTCTTAATACATTCTTGGGTAATGATGATACAAACATTTTCAATAAGAGCAATATATTTATGGAAAATGCAAAAAATAACAGAAAAGATAACCTACAATACCTACTGTAGCAATAAAAAAAAATAAATCTACCAGTAATACCAAGATAGCAAGAAACAACATGAATTCTAAGGTAAGAATAATAAAAAGGGACTATTGGATACGATTCGCTCAAAACATGAATCACGAACTATATGGAACACAAGGAAAAGTTTGGATAATCCCTGTAGAAAAAAAACCCATTAATGAAAATCAAAATCTAGGTAAAATAAAAACATGACAGTACATATCTTATAAAAATTCTTTCAACGGAGACGTATTAGATTTACAGAAGCAGAAGAATAAGAATAACCTTTTTGTTTGCATTTGACCTTGAATATCTTTCCAGTAGGTTACACTAATCTCCTTTTCCCATTTTTGGATACCCTCTACTATGCGGGTTTTTGGTATACCGATAAAAGGAGTATTTATTCCTTCTTTGGCAAGACTATCAGCAATCACATTAACAACAATTCCTTTATGGCCTATCACCCACAGCAAAATTACTTTGTTGTAAACTTCATAGCCTGTACTACTGTTTATGGCAATATATATTTTGACTGAATTGAGTCCTTTTTTCAGGCACCCTTGAGAACAACAATCAATTGCTACCAGTTCTGCTTGAAATATTGGATTATTTTCGAGGAAGTATTGGCAGTCTGGTAGACAGTTGACTTCGAAATCTTTTTTTAAGGTAACCCTTAAAATCCCCAAAAGTCCAGTTAGGTCGCCGGGTTTTTGGTCCTGAGCCTGTGTTAGCCTAAAGGCAGTTTAGGCTAGCACGGGCTAATGCATATGCAGAGAAAGAATGTCCAGCGAGTGAAATCTAGCCTGTCTTTTGCTCTTTTGTTCCACCAGACCAATGCAGCATAAGTAACTATCGGTTTGTCAGTTGTTATTTATAACCAATAGATCATTTTAGGAGCGTGCTCTAAATCAAAGCTAGGAAGGCGGTATACCGTTTTCTTCTGCGACAGTTTTAAGAGACTCCAGTGAGGTGTTATCAAATGGTCCTTCTATGTGTATGAACGCACATAATGCCACTTATTTGACGAGATGGCATTTCCAGATTTTTAACAAGACAATGAAAGGCTTAAAAGGTGTGCCTGGTTGATAAGATAGTTGTTGTACTCTTTCGAAGAGAGGATGTTAGGCTAATAAGTCTATATGAATTTGGTTCCTCTGGAGGCATTTGCCACTCTTAGAAATAAAGCAGAGCCTAACATGTTGCTATTCTTTTGAAATATAGCCTAAGGTGAAACTCATCATGAAAATTTTTCCTCGGTGAGGCAGTAAGATATCCATTCCTTACTGTAGCAGAGCTGGAAAGATCCTTTTGTAGGCCTTAAAACTATTGATAACCCATTCGATTCTATTTTTTGTGAAGATTACCCCCGCTAGACTTTTTGATGTTCATAAAAAGTTACTCGGCTTAAGAATATCTAAATTCAACAAAACGTTTTTAACTACCGAATTAACCGAAATACCGCAGTTATCAAAATTATTTAAACGAGCCTTATCTAATCCCATTGATGGCAAATCTACGACAGTTACCTAATCCAACAACATCATTTCAACTATCTCTATCTAACAGCGGTATTATAAACAAATTAACTTATTTTTATTTTAATCATTTCACTTTTAATGAAATCAGAATTGTTGTGTGCGCGAGATAAACATAGCTCTGACCCACTGGCAATATTATAGAATTGCTACTAATGAGATAACCTACTTTTGTTATCAGAAGCGATAAAAATACACATTGTTCTCGAAATATCAGCATTTTATTTTTGTATGAATAACAGATTTTTCTTCTATGTCGGTCTACTAATATTTTACTCAATATTTTTAAGCACATTTAAGCACATTTTCTCGTAATAAACTGTTTTATCCTAATAAATCTCCCTTCGTGCTTATGTTACCTCTCTTCATCTCTGGTACGGACTGTGCTCTTGATATTCTACTGGTGATTTACGTAGAGAGGGCCTCACAACGCTTCCTTCTTCCATTTTGTTAATGTGTGCATTCGACTCTTTGTTTTTTCATTTTAATACTCAGTTATTTCTGCTATCTACGGACTAAAACCATCCCCTTATTTTATCACATACACTGGGAATTATTTTGTATATGTAACATGGGTCTGGTCTTGTAAATTTTGGGACGCTGAAATATGTGTCATTGTTGCGTTTGTTAATTTATCTGATCCTGGCGTTTTTTTTGCCATTTATTCTTCATTATCTCGTTGAAATATTTAGGATCGAATTGAGTTTTTTCTTTATTACCATATTTCCCGTCACTAGGTCATCCCAATTACGATGTCATCTTTTATCTGGTTCTTTCAAATCTCGAGTAGTGTAGAATTATGTGTTCTACATCATCTTTTTCACTGCTGTATATAAACGTCTATCGTTCTGTAGTCTTTCTTATTCCCTAAGTGTAGTTTCGGAAGCTTCCATGCTCAGTTCAAATAATAGTTATGATTTTTTAGACGTTACATTTTTGTGTTGTTATTATTCTTTCTCCTTTACTGTATATGAATGGAGTACTACAAGAAAGAACTGTTTATAATTGGGGTTTTTTTACAAAATTTTGTTATAATGGACAGTGTGACTAAATATTCTATGATATATCTTCCATAATGTGGTGATAGTGTACCAAAAATTAACCAGTAAAAGAAATAAATATAAAATGTAGAAAAGTGGAAAGAAAAGTAATGTAATACATTATTGAGACCAAAAACTTAGGTACTAGAAGTACCAATGAATAAATCTAGACTTCTTTTTTAAGTGCCATCTCCGCGACGAAGGTTGGCAATCATCATGGCTATTCTGACCTTCGAGGCAGCTGCTCTGAACAATTGCCTTGAGCTGCAACCAAACCATTCTCTCAGGTTCTTCAACCAGGAAACGCGTCTTCTTCCTACGCTTCTCCTACCCTCTACTTTTCCTTGAATTATGAGTCTCAAGATGTTGTATCTTTCGCCTCTCATCACATGTCCGAGATATTGTAATTTGCTTTCTTTTATTGTATTTTTCATTTCCCCCTCTCTGCCTATTCTCCTTAATACTTCTGTATTCGTGATTCTATCTACCCATGGAATCCTTAACAATCTTCTAAATATCCACATTTCAAACGCGTTAAGTCGATGTATTGTATTTCGGTTTAATGTCCATGATTCAGCTCCATAGTAGAGTACACTGTGTACATAGCATTTAATTAGCCTTATTCTGAGGGCCAATGTCAGATCTTTGCTGCAAAAAATCTTTTTCATTTTCACGAAGTTGGCACGTGCTTTTTCATCTAGACTAGGATTAGCCAATTTGGTAAGAGTGCCAGTATTTATTTTGTTGTTTTCTTATATGCGAGTGAAACATGGCTAAAGAAGTAAAGCTACATTGCTAGTAGAGAAAAACTCTTCGACGAATCTAGTGCTGTATATGACAGAAACTGGTGAACACATACTAATAAAAAGTCAACCAACTCTGGATTTATGGTACTACGTGTGACCAGGATAAATGCCAGAAGGAGGACGTCTACGAGGTAGATTAAGAATAAGACGAGCCCAAATCTGTAGGAAGAGCGTGGCCTAGAGAACCATATTGCCATTGAATGATGATGATGCCACCATATATGGGAAAAAATATGCGTGCCACTAACAATATTTCCAGATATTAATGGAGACATAATATTATTTATATGCTGATTATTGGTATTGTGTCACGATCACAAATGAGATTAATAGTGTAATAAGTAAACAAAAGTGGGTTTATTGATAATAAAGGTGTTATATGCTCATAATATTCTATATTTAATTAATAAGGCTTTTGTATTTGTAATTTTTAGCCAAAACATTACAGTGCAATAAATTTTTGAAAAATCGAAATATAGGTCGAAAAAGTTTTTGGAACGTGAATATCCGTAAATTGACCTATAATTAAAAATATTTGATTTGCTAACAAGTGTATCCAAAACAAAACAGTCAAATCATTTAAATCTTAATCGTATAACGATGTGTCCAAAACCAATTTGGAGAACCATATTCTTTACATTTGTATCACGGACATTTTGGGAAAATATTAACAGACTGTTTTGTATTATTTCCTTTGAAATCTAGAATCCTATCGAAATATAATTTGTCTTTCGGACCAATAACAGCCACAGCTTATTAGAAGCTTTGACCACTGCTTTATTGTAGCACTTTTCTTCTGGAACAAAAAAAATGTTGGCTGGCTAAGGATTTCCTTTTCTTAGTGGTGAAGCATCACTGAAGAGACTCGAAGCATTTGAGATGTGGTGCTATATACGCATGTTGAGGATTTCCTGGATAGACAGAGTTACCAACGAAGAAGTACTACATAGAATGGGTAAAGAGCGCGAACTAGTCGTAACCATAAAATGTCGAAAACTAGAATACCTGGGCCATATAATGCGCAATGAACAACAATATGACCTACTTCGGACCATACTTCAAGGTAAAGTGCATGGGAAAAGAGGTCCAGGACGAAGAAGAATATCCTGGCTGCATAACCTGCGAAAATGGTTTAACTTAACCACTACCGGACTTTTCAGGGCAGCAGTCAACAAAGTCAGAATAGCCATGTTAGTGTCCAACATCCGTAACGGATAGGCACCATAAGAAGTGGTGAATTCCGTTCACGGATACGTCGCTCCTTATTAAATATTTGGTGATGGCTATGTAAGTTCTACAGATCAAACAAAACCGCTTGTATTTGATGCTTAATAAAAATTGTATTTTCCATTCGTGGGGATACTATGCATTTGCCACATATCACATTTTAATTTCCACCTCGGTCTCTTCAGTTCTCATCATCTATATATATATATATATATATATATATATATATATATATATATATATATATATATATATATATATATATATATAGCATTGTATCTCAATTTTTTATTCTACGGAAGGTAGAAGGTAGGTTTCTTCCTCTTTTCTCATCATTCGTTTCCTAACCTACATTTGTTAAAAATTTCGTGTTTATTAGTGTTGTTCCACTTTTACCAGTTGAACAATATTGATGTTTAGGAATTTTCAGTTCATCATTATTATCGTTTTACAATTATACGTGGGTCCTACCCACGTCAAGACTTTCCCTTCAATCTTCCCTATCCGACAAACGCGACTACCTATGTATGTTCCTCATTTCTTCATGGATATTATTAACAAATATCGTTCTTGGTCTTCTTCTTCGTTTCTTTTTGACGTCAGACATCTTATTTTGATGTATTTCTCGATTTTATGATTTTGAAAAGGGAATCCCAGAGTAGTACTCATTGGCGGTGCAAATTGTGCAGTTTATCTCTACGGTAGTGCTGTTTCCCGCGTTGTCAAGTGCTTTTAGGGATGCAAATTCGTTGTTACATGGTTATCTTCATGTTTATTATTTGTTTTTGTGTTTATTATTAGTCCATTTGTATGGCTGCTTTTTGCGTTTATACAGTGTTTTTCGTTCTTACCACAATATTAATATCATCAGCATATCTAATTGATTCGTTTAGTTCGTCAACTTCCACGCCTCCAACACCTTGGTTTATTTATAGCTATTTAATAAATGTACTATTTTTTATCGGTCACTTTTTTATTTTTTACATGCCACTATTATTCCGTATAACACTGTGACAAGCATGCCGTAGATTGGCCATGTCTGATCATGACACAAAATAACTCAATAGAAAGAAGAAAGAAAGGAAACCAAGTACATCTTGAAAGAACCAAGAGAGCGCTCATAAACAACAAATGGTGTATCAATTAATGTAAAACAATAAGTTTAATGCGAACATAACGGGTATAATAGTAGGTGCTTAATAAATTATTGACTTCCTTGACTATCAATCATGGGATCTATAAATAATTTGAATACTATAATAACAATATAATTAATAATTTTCACATGAGTAACGATGATAATTTTAATTCAAAAATGGTGTTGGAAATATGTGTTCACGCCTGTCTAATTCTATGCTCAGTAAGAATTGATTAGATGTGGCTAAAATGAAGTGGTTAAAATGAAGAAGAACAGAAGAATCATATTAAAAAATTTGAGATGAGAGCAGCATATAAATCCAAAAAGATTTCAGTATACATAAGAAATTCTATTAGTTACTCCCAGGGTTTTTTTTTCATCATAAATACTATAAGACTACAAACAAAATAAAGAAGTAGACTGGCCAAATAGCTAGATAAGTAGTAAAGAGTGAGTTTTACTAGGGCGGTCCGTTAAGTACTTAGTCTACAAAATAAAAACGAAAATTTTGGAAAAGTGGTGATTTATTTCTCAACATAGTCTCCTTTTAGCGCGATATACTTGATCCAGCAATGCGCAAACTTCTTCGTCTAACTGGAGAATACCAATTCAGCATTGAACCGGCCCAATAATTCCGCATAGTAGAGCCCTACAGCCGTTTTGTCCTTCTCCAGGTAGTCGATGTAAATCACACCTTGTGAATCCCAGAAAACGGTGGTCATTACCTTTTCGCCTCATAGGACAGTCTTCGCCTTCTTCGGAGCACGTTTGCTGAGTGACGTCCACATCCACTATTCCCTGACGTAGAAACTCCTGCGGATTACGCTTAAACAGCGTCAAACACTGCTCTGAAGTGGTCTTACGGTTTCGCTTGTTGTTTGTAGTGAGCAAACGCGGTATTGTAGCCATTTTCGGGGCACTTATGCTTGGCTAATCAAAAACCGGCATGCGGCCACGTTGAAACTCGTTAAACTAATTTTTGACTGTTGCCATCGAAGGAGAAGAGTCACCGTACACAGCATATGTGCGGATCCTTGTTCTAATCTCACACACATAAGATGGTTTGAAATATTTTTCTTCGATTGGGAAAATTGCTACCAAATTAATAAGCACCAGAGGTAAAATAATAACAATAATAAATCTTTATTTTGATTTATTAACAAGCTATTCACTACTACACTATGTTACAATTTATATTAGTTAAATGCGCGATTAAAGACAAGAGACAATTTATCTTTAAAAATGCGAAATGTGTTTAAATGTTATTTTGAGTTTTTTTGTCTGAACGGCGGTCGGAGAATGAATCAATATTAATGTATATTTCTTTCAATTAATAGACAACCTTTTACAGAGGGTCTTTCAAATATGATATCAAATATGTTGATATTTCAGCGCTCTTAGATTTCGCCGCTCGAGTTCCGTTTCCAAAAACAAGAATTGAATCGCCGACCGATATTGCTCTTTTTTTCTTTTTCCATTTTTCTAAAATCCACCGACAAGCCTGGTTCCACACGTGGTCAAAAGAACACTTCGAGTCCGATTCGGCTGAAATTTTGATATGTCACCTCGGGGGGAACAAATACGGGTCTATACACCTTCTATGCGGTGTGCTCTGTAGAGGGCTTCGAATATCGCAGTCGAGAGCTGTCATAGCTGTCGATATTTACAAGTCCATTTACTGGGTATGGACTTGTAAATATTTATCTTCTGATGGCTTGTCTTGAAAAAGACAAGATATTTCTTACATGACAAAGGTACACCAAGTCGAAATAAAGCATCAGGTCGTGGTCTTCTGAAGGCTGGTCTTGAAAAAGACAAGATATTTCTTACATGACAAAAATATAGGTCGAAATAAAACATCAGATTGTAGTTGAATAATATCTCAGCCACAGAGTATAATTGGAACAGCAGGAAGCATCGCCCCAAGAGCACTAAGCTCTCGGAGGGCCCGTGAGGGACTGACCTGGCTGACCTGAAAATCGCCAATATTTATATGTGCCGTTCGAGCAATAAATAGGGATTTCCAGGTCAAGAGCCAATGGGAAAATTCGAGGCGGGGTGATGCGCATCGAAATACGCACTAGTCCACAGACTATGGCATTCGATGACAGATAGCTGTCTACGAGAATGTATTACACGAGAGTAGATTTCTCCGATAGTGGCGCCACCGGGCTGTGAGGCTAAGTACTTATCGAATCGGATCAGATGGCAGATCGATGCTCTGGCAGATGGCTCTAAAACCAATGAAGGTGTTAGAGCTGGAATATACGTAGGAAAACCAAGGCTAAGCCTTAGTGAATGCCTAGGTACACACTACAAATCGTAATCACAAGTTTATGCTGTAGAGATGTGCCTGCAGGAACTAATAAAAAGGAACTGCAGGGACAGATCTGTAAAAATTATATCGGGCAGCTAGGCGGTTTTAAAAGCACTAGAATCTTCTTTAGAATCGAATCGGATTCACTCTTTGGCCTTCTACCTTTTTTTCTGCATGCTTCCAATAGTTCCATAGTCCCCTTCCTTCTGGCTATTTGGCGGAAGTAATTTAGATATGGTCAGTATCCTTTTTTTAATAGTGGCATGTACTGCGAAATTTCTGCCCACCCCCCAAATTTTAGACTGAAATATCATAGCGTCACGTCTTCTAGAGGTCCACTGCACTGCACTGATTGATATTTATTGATTTTAAAAGTATTGTAATAATTGAATATTCACTTAAAAATCAATGTGTTAACTTAGTAGACTTGTTTTGTTGGACAGTTACAATAATAGAATTTACATCTAACACATTTAAAAATCAAACAATCTTTCCTTTAAATAAACTCAAGGATATTTCTGTTATTGATTCCCGTATTAAAATGAAAATGAATATTACGAATTTCTACGATGAACGTAAATCGAGTGATGACTGAATAGCTAACTGTTGTTTTTAATGATCATCATGTACTTTATCTAATAATTTTAATTGAAAAGCATCACTCATGCATTATAGTTTTTGTAATAAGGATGTTGGATGTTTCCTTATAACTTCATGATTTTCAAATCATCAAATCTAGAAAATAAAAAATTACCAATGAATAAAAAAGTTGTGCCAAAATTCACAAAAAATTTGAATTTTCAGTCGTTTGTGCAGTAAATTGTTAACAAAAAAAAAGAAATACAGTTTGACAGCTAACAGGGGTTATAACAAATTAGGGTTATAAAAATGGATTACACGAGAGAACAACGACTTTTGATCTCTAACCAATAATTTAAAAATAATGAAAGTTTGGCGGTCACAGTTCGAAAATTTCGTACAAAATATGGTGGGAATATTGATTTAACTTTGGTAACTGTGAAGAGAGTAATTAAAATATTCAGGGAGACTGCATCAATTGGTGATGCTCAAAACTCTGATCATCCAAAACCAAGCCGCTCGAATATCGATATCGAAGCAGTGCATGTCGAATGTTGGTGAAAGTTCAGAACCATCAATTCGGCGTCATGGACAAGAATTACAAATTTCAACAATCTCTACAGCGTATACTTGCTAAAGATCTGCATGTTTACACAGTTCAATTGCCACAAGAACTGAAGGCTAATGACAATGCACAGCGAAGAAAATTCGTTAAATGAATTATTGAACATCAACAAATAGATGCTAACTTGTCGAGATAAATTATTCTAAGCGATGAAGCACATTTTCACCTTGATGACTTTGTTAATCGTCTCAATTGTCACATTTGGGGTTCTGAGAACTCACAAAAGAAATCCATTCACAACGTGTCACTGTTTGGTGCGGATTTTGGACTGGAGGCATCATTGGACCATACTTCTTTGAAAGTGAGGCTGTTCAAGTAGTGACTGGTGCTCGATATCACAACGTGATAACAGAGGTCCTGCTACCTAAATTGGATCATATAGATATGATATTAATATAGACGACATGTGGTTTAAACAAGACGGTGCCACATGCCACACATCCCGTAAAGCAATTCAATTACTTCTTCTTCTTAACGTGCCTATCCGTTCCGGATGTTGGCGATCATCAATTCAATTACTGCATGCGAAATTTCTTGGACGTGTAATCTTTCGTTTCAGTGATTAGAATTGGCCCCCCAGATCGTATGATTTAACACCATTAGATTTCTTTTTATGGGGTTATTTGAAGTCAAAGCCAAGTCTATGGCAATCAGGCTACAACCAACCGTACATTGAAGGAGGAAATTCATGGAAGATTTCAACAAAAGAGTTCATATCTGCCAGCAATGCCGTGAAGACCATTGCCTGATGTGCTATCTCATACATAGCCCTAACCTACGTACTTTATAATTAAAAAAAATTATAATCTAAAGAAAAAAACAGTGATTTTCTTTAGATTGGATTTCTATTTAATTCAAATCTTTCCTAAATTTTGGCACACCACATATATATATATATATATATATATATATATATATATATATATATATATATATATATATATATATTATATATTATATATATATATATATATATATATATATATATATATATATATATATATATATAATATGTTCCGAAATATTTCCACGGTTAGTACAAAGAGATTAATACACTAGAGCTAAGATTAATACTATTACAGGAATTAATATCAACAGCCCTCCGGGTTGAACCGTGTTGATTATCATTGCGTCGAGCTTTCGACATCCTCTTCGATGTCTTCTTCAGGGCTTTAGACAATAGTACACTAATCAGTACATACAGTAATGTATTGTATAAATTTTAAGAAATGTCATTCCCATAAATCCCATACCATATTTGTGTTTATTGAGATTGAGATGCCGTATATTGAATGTGTGGGATGGTACCTTTTAAAATTCATGATGTTCAAAATAATTGATTTCTGAATCTTAGGTTACTGAAAACTTTTGATCAGCATCACCAAAGCTACATATCTGCAAAGTTTCAGATAATTTAACTGATTTTGATTTGTCACAAATTAAACGAAGAATTTCAAAATGATTTTTAATTTGAAAACTATAATGTAAAATTCCCAATTTTATGTCAGAAAATGCCCAATAACTGCCTCTTAAAACCTACCAAATTTCATATGCGTATCTCAACCGGTTTCAGGACAGTAAATAAATATTTATTTTGTAAGAAAAGTTTTAACACCCCGTATCTCGAAAAAGGAAGCATTTGCGGACATAACGTTTATATAGCAGACTGTCATTATTTTTCATGCAGAATCACTCCCTGAAGTTAGTGCACGTATTTACTAAAACTCTTTACTCTTAAAAAAATTACTGTATATTTTACAAATTATTCAAAAGGACTAAAAATCGACACTTTGTACCTCTGTAACTCGGAAGCAATTGATTTCTGAGTCTTGGCATAATGATGACTTTTGATCAGCGTTACCCTACCTCTCTGCGAAGTTTCAGCCAATTTAACTGAAACCACTTTTAAATAAGAATAGTGCCGGTGTCCTTTTGAAAATGATTTTCGGATTGGCAATCGAAAGGTCAAAACAAGAGTAAAATGTAATTTTCATTATAATCAATTGTGGTTTGATCTCGTATAAAATAATGTTTAACTTAAACATGCTACAAGACAACAGTTTCAGATCGTTTTTAAATTGTTAAGAGCTATAAAACAAGAATGTTACAAAAAAATCTCACCAGTGAATGAAATCGTGTAAAAAAAATAAAAAAGTTTAGTTGTTGACGTGATATTGTGTCAAGGGCGGCAGTGCAAAAGTTGGCTCAATTAAAAGATAATGTGATAAAGTGACCCAGATACAAAATGAACATATACTTATATGAATGTATACAAACATGTAATAATTATGAGGTGATTTCAAATCGTTTCATTTCATTTCAATCTGTGCGCAAGGTCGAATATCTGATCCTAAAATATTTCAGTCTTCGTTTTTATAATCTACATAATTCCGATCGATAACTGCTGGTACATATCTAAAGTGAATTAAACAGTGATTCGCGTGACTTAAATTCTACTTCAGTTTTACTTTTTACTTGTTTATAATTGCATTAAAGTGGACTGGAAATAGACCTCTGACCCACTTACGATTTTACACCATAAGGAATGTCTTGACTTTAACTTTAACCAACACAAAAAAAAATCGACATATTTTATTACCATAATTGCAAATAAAAACATTTGTAATGGTCTATGTTGTACCGTTGGACCTCCCGTAGGAAAAATTAATGATTATTTAAATGGGAATAAGCCACAATTAAAGGTTAAAATACGTTTATTGACGTTTCATTTTCCACTTCGGAAATCGTTCTCAAAATACAAACATTAGTAAATTAGATTTTGAGAACGATTTTCGAAGTGGAAAATGAAACGCCAATAAACGTATTTTAACCTTTAATTGTGGCTTATTCCCATTTAAATAGTAATTAATTTAAAATGCCACAAGAAAATAGCTTCAGAACAATATTAAGAAACCGTAGGAAAAATGTTTCTGCATCTTCGGAAAAGCGTTTGATAGAGTGAGAATTCGGGACGCGATACATTTATTATATGAAAAGGGAATATCACTGGATTTAGTAAAAACCATTGAGAATATATATAAAGATAACATATCTATGGTAAGATGTAAAGGAAAACTATCGCAACCTATCAAATATGAAACTGGCATTAGACAAGGAGATTCGCTGAGCCCATTAATATTTAATCTGATAATGGATTAAATCATAAAGAAAGTTAAAAAAAGAAGAGGATATAGAATGGGAGAAAAGGAAATAAGGATAATATGCTACGCCGACGACGCCATAATAACAGCCGAAAATGAAGATGACCTACAAAGATTAATTAAAGAATTCGAAGATACGGTGCTCATATACAACATGGAGATCTCAACAGAGAAAACTAAAGCGATAGTGATATCAGCGGAACCGAGACGATGTAAACTAGTCGTAAATAACAAAATAATAGAACAAGTGATGGAAACTGAATACTTGGGAATAAAACTGTCAAGCTACGGAAAAGTGGAAGAAGAAATACAAAAACAAGTGAACATAGCAAACAGAGCAGCAGGATGTCTCAACAACACAATCTGGAGAAACAAATACCTCACAACGGAAACGAAAACCAGGATATATAAATCAACAATAAGACCGATAATGACGTACACAGTGGAAACAACAGCAGATACGGCGAAAACACAAAGACTACTGGAAACAACAGAAATGAAAGTATTACGAAAAATAACAAACCAAACTCTTAAGAGACAGAGTAAGAAGTGAGGAAATACGAGCGAGATGTGGTATAGAGGAAATAAACGCGTGGACCAAAAGAAGAAAAGTGGAATGGAATCAACACATCGAAAGAATGACAGAAAATAGAATAGTACGAATAGCAAGAGACAAATCGCCAAATGGAAGAAGATCATTGGGATGACCGAGGAAAAGATGGTCAGACAACGTCAATTGAGGCTAAAAACCGAAGTAAAACAGGCATTAAGCCTATTTATAAAGTAGGAAGAAGAAGAATTAACAAGTTAGAGATATTCATACAATCTTATAGTCAAATTTTTAGCAACTAAATGTTCTCTATGGATGACGCAGTGTAGTGCTAATTCTCCGGGTACATTTTAGTTTTAAAAACTTATAAAACCACGATAATGGCCAACCATGGCAGGTGCTCCATCTGTAGCTACCGATATAATATTTGATATAGGAATTGCTTTTTCCAAGAAGTAAGCCTTCAAAACATGAAATATTGATTTGCCTTTAGTATCGGTTGTCAAAGATCTCATAAATAGCAATTATTCTTCATCGATATGTTGATCCATAATAAAACGAACATATGCCAATAATAATGCTTGACTCATCTAGCTGTATAGAGAAATGGATCGTTTATAAATAATACAAATGAAGCTTTCATCATCATAACTCAATTTACCAATAAATCTTTGAACTGTCTTGTTGCTTAAAGAATTTTTTTTAATGTTATCGGATGCAAATTTTTGTAGAATCGTTTTTAAAACTCTTCAACGGCTGGCAAAATTAACTGTTCTCCGATAGTATGCGGTTATCCGGATTTTACCAAAGAAATATTGTAAGACGCTCGCAAACCATCATCGTTTCTTTGTGACGTCGAAGCGAACATTTTGTCCAGCGTGGGTCTCTTCTGAAGTTTTCCTTTAAGTGTTTGAAAATATTTCAAATCTTTAACTGTTTTATCAGAGTCACATCTCTCAGATGATCTTCCAGCTTAGATGACTTCATAGCATCACTGCTAAAAACTTTGTTGCATAAAAGACACAAAGACATCGTGGAAAACATGTGTAATTGAGCATGATTTGCATATTGAACTACTAATAACTCAAATCTTTTCCATTTCTCCCAAAAACAAGTATAAAACTATCGTTAATGACTTATAAAATTATTGTAGTACTGACTTTTCTCTGGAACTCTCAAACAAAATGATATTGATTCACTTTAATTTAATGTAACTACCACTTTATGTTATTATAAAATAAGGTTTTATTGCCGGGAAAAAACTTGCCGCAAATGAAGTAAGTTTTTATAAAAGTGTTACATGAATAAACGTTGCGCGATTTTTGCCATTTTTTATCATTCTCATAAGATTAGTAAAATGTATCACTATTGTTGATCAGTAACTATGGAATTTCCATATTAGAGCCTAATCTTCAAAACCTATAGCATGAAATTTCGGTTTTAAGTTTTGGCAACAAATGTGAAACATTTGAAATATATCTAAAAAACGCTGAATTTAAACTTTCACATTACAAACGACCTAAAACGTTTAAAACGGTTTGTTTTCAATTACACAAGTACGTTTTTCAAAACTAAACAACTTCAGCTACAAACTTCACCGAACCCCGTCTTCATAGAGACATTTCCCGTGGCGTGCGAACGTTTGTAATATAAAAGTAATATAAAAATTGTTGCCAAAACTTAAAATAGAAATTTCATGTTATAGGTTTTAAAGACTAGGGTCTAAAAATGGAAATTCCACTACGACCGGTCAATGAATGTGATAATTTTATTGATCTCATGAGAATTGTAAACAAATGGAAAAAATAGCGCAACGTTTATTTACTTACCTTTATAAAAACTGACTTAATTCGAGGCAAAATACAAAAAGTGCATACGAAAGCTGCACTTTTTACCTTTAAAACAAATTTCGATGTTTGTCGATAGAATACTCTGATCAAACGAATTTTTACCGTTGAGTTGATACAAATTTTATTCAAAACTTATTTCGCGCTCGGAACTGACATTGAAAATCGCCGGTCGCTTCACGCGTCTTTTCTGAGAGAATGGCGTACAAATTCTTGGTAAATCGATTTTTTTTCGTTTTTCCTATTAGGAGGTGTTTTAGGGGAAGCCGGGGGTAGGAGTGGTGAATTTTTTGCATCTTTTTTGGGGTCCCAAAATTGACACTCTCAGCAAAATTCATCTTGTTCGTATTCTTTTTATAGGTCAAATCTTTGACGAATAGACTGTTACACTGCTCTTTATTTCTTATAATGTTGCCTTAAATAATCCTTGGACTGGAGACATAGGAATAAAATCGAGAAAGACCATACTAGCCATATAATTTTTTATATTAATTTATTTTTTCAAAGCTCCGATACGTCTAAAAATAGACGAATTCAATTACTCTTCTTGTAAACTCTAATTAAACTGTTCACCGCAGAATCGAGGCATGTACAGCAAAAAAACTGCGGTTATTTTAGTTGTCATATCCCGTTGAAGAGTATTATTTGAAGCTTCCCGAGACCGCCCCCTGTGGCGTTTAAATGAACGCAGAAAATCGATTTTCCTACAATTCCCAGTCGTATCAAAGCAATCTGGTCCATGGATCTCAAGGTAATAATGGAAGTTTAAAAAAACATTTTTGATAAAGAGGATAACATTCATAAAAGCTATATTTAATGCACTGGGACAATAATATTTCCAATGGGATAGTAAAAAAAGTGCAAACAAGAAAGATCATGGAAATATACGGTGTATTTGTATTTTATAATTAATTTAATATTTGGTCTGAATTTGATAGGTATATCAAAAGTAAACAACGTATATTTGTTAATATGTTAACAGGAGACATTAGGAGCAAACATAATAATCAATTGAATTTGTTTAAAATATAAAAAATAAATAAATAATAAAATTACTTTATTAAATTTTAAAAATATTAAAATTTTAAAAATACAGAAAAGTTACAGTAACGCCTACTGTTCCACTTTTTTTTCAATTTTCAACATCAACTCTCTAATTTCATTTATCTCAGCTTTTAGTGGACCAATTTTGATAATTTTTTTAAACTGGGATCACGTGGGTTAAAATTTTCAAATATAATACTTTTAAAAGCGTATAATTACTGATTTTCCAAGTTTTTACGTATAAATGAATATTCACTTGCAAAATTGTACTGTAGTATTTTTTATCAATTAATCTACATACATTCACTTCTAAATATTAATTTTAAATAAATAATAATTTCAGAAATAAATAATTTCGTAAAAAAATAATTTATTTAATCCTGGATCGATTACTTATTAAGTCATTTAATATAAACTATTTAAATGTAAAAATATTAAATATTCATATAATTTTATTTATGTTAGATACAAAAAATAAGAAAAATTGTACAGTTGTTAAAAAAATTCCCTAGGCTCTACTATTCAACGGCTTTCAATGATTTCGATTTATTTGAAAACTTAAATTCATTATTTGTTGGCTCTAATAATTTTAAAAATTAATAACTTTTTTCCAATTCAGATTGCAACGTTATTTTGCGAAAACTACTTGATTTATTATGCTGAAATCTTGTGTAATGTTTTTTTTTATATTAAAAATATTTTCTGGGTAAATTTTGAAGGTTCTATGTGTTTTTTAAATACCTGAACAAGATTATTTAATTAGAAGATTTAATTAGAAATTTTTTGTCTTCACAAAATTTTTGTAAAATGAATAGCTGCCGATATTATAGCAACAAAAAAAGAAAAAAAATTGAATTTTTAAATTGTTACCACAAATTGTGAAATAAAAAAAATAGACCATCTTTTAGTGCCCGCATAGTGTAATTATTATCATCATCATCATTCTGGCTTTACAACATTGCGTGGGTCCTAGCCTCCTCAAGAATTTCTCTCCAGTGGTCCCTATCCATCGCCTTTCTCCGCCAAGCAAGTATTTCCATATTTCTCATGTCTTCATCGATGTTATCAAGGAACCTTGTTCTGGGTCTTCCTCTTCTTCTCTGACCAATGGGTCTATCAAGGAGCGTTTTCTAGCTGGGTCATTTTGTTCCATCCGCATTACATGTCCTATCCACCTCAGACGTCCTTCTATAAAGTTCGAAGTTGTATCGTCTTCTCCACACTCCAATGTCATTCACTGCTCTATAGACTCGCCTTAGTACTTTTCTTTCGAAACATCCTAACATGTTTTCATTACTTTTTGTTAGAGTCCAGGTCTCTGAACTATATGTTAGGACTGGCCGTATTATGGTTTTGTAGAGTTTTATTTTTGTTATAATTTATCCAGCTGTTTGTTTCGCAAATTTTAGGAAACACAGTGGTTAAGATTTGAATTCGGTTTCGCTAAGTAGAAATCGTTTGATTTCTCTTTTTGTTTTATTTTTGTATTTCTCGATATAATTGTGGATTTAAGGAGATTGAGCCCAAAATAGCATCTGTTGGCCGTGCAAATCCTGCGGTTTATCTCAGATAGTATTATTTTCAGTGTTAAGGAGCGCTCCCAGGTATACAATTTCGTTCACTGCTTAGATGACGTCGTTTTCTATAACGAGTGGTCGTAGGATTTGTGGTTGCGTGTTTATTTTTATATACTTCGTTTTGTTGGTGTTTATTATTAAACCCATTTTTGTAGCTGATTCTTTTAATGTTCCATACGCATCTATTACAGCGTTTTCCGTTCTCCCAACAATATTGATATCATCAGCATAGACCAGGATTTTCACTGATTTATTATATATTGAACCAGTGGTTGTAATTTGTGACATACGTATTACTTTCTCCAGAGCTAGATTGAACAGCATACAGGAGAGAGGGTCTCCCTGGCGCAGCCCATTATTTGTTATAAAAGGATCAGACAGTTCCCCCTGAATTCGTACTCTACATTCAACTTTTTTAAGAGTTAGTTTTGTTAAATTTACTAACTGATTTGGTATTCCTGAAGCATGTTCATAATTTCTTTAAATTATTCCCTTTAATAAACTATTTTCACGCCGCCCATGCCTGCATACCTTCGTTTTGTTACGCCTTTTTTAACAAAGAAATAACTTCGCCAAATGTTTCTTCTTCTTTTTATCTTGTTTTGCTACATAAAAATCTTTCCTAATAACAAAGGAAGAAGGACCTATTGTGAAATCTCCGAGCTACCTTCTCAGAAAATCAGAAGAGTTGTTTTTCGTAGAAACTTTACTTTCTATTGGTAAACGCTACGAAAATGAACCCCAATATCCCGGTTATTTAATGTCAATTTCGCGTGGCATCCTTCAGCCAATATCCCTTCCCTATTTTCAACCTTCGCTTGTCTAAGCCCTTCTAAATTCACAATCCGATATTCATTTCCAAGTTGGTTCCTGTGGCAAGCGGTCTTATCTTCGACAATCGGCGGTAAGTGGATTTTCAATTCACCCTTATTTATCTTTACACAGTGAGTCCTATATTAAATATTTTCTCTTTTGTCCAACAGACGTGTTCCACTTCGAAGGAACGAGGTCACTTCTGTTTGCCGATTAACCATTAGCCATTAACGATTAGCCATTAGCCATTAGCCATTATTTAATATTCACTATTCATTGTGCATTATTCATCATTCATCTCTACTACCGATTATTACCTGTGCTATTCCTGTTTGGCTGTTTATCTTCTCGTCTGCCGAAATCAACCCGAGGAATTACTGATTGAAAACCGTAATTCGTTGCTGTAGCTACCTGTTGCCGAGGACCAAGTGTCAAGTGACTTTATTGAAGGCCTAACGCCACTATCTGTATCCACCTGTGGCATATTAATTGTGAGTAGTAAATTTTATTGACTAAAGCTCAACTTTGATACCTAAACCGTAAGAATTTGATTTACAACGTTTAGTTTAGTGACCTTGCTGTTTATGGTTAAACGGAACGAACTATTATGAGTTTGAACCTACGATATAATATATGTATAAATTACGGACCATTTCTTTTATATTAATGTAGGGTATATTTATGTTAAATTTCATATATAGATTTGAGGTGATCACATTCAATAAAAAAAATTTTTGGTAAACGTTTAAGTGTTCTCAAGGCATAATAATAATTTGTTTGACGAATATTGACTATTATAATGTCCCTTGCTTTCTTCTATTCTTGAGAATACTACGTTATGCAGAATTATTTTCCCAAAAAAGATATTTTTTGTTTTTATTCGATTATAAATTAATCAATCACTTATCTCGTGTCATCTAACTGTGCCGTAAAGATTGTTATAGTGTATTTTTTTTATATACCTCAATATAATTTTGTTGACGAACCTTTTGCTTTTTATTTTTAATGTTATGATATGAATATATATTATTGTGCATGGTGTATCTCTTTCAGGCATTTTTACTGATTTATGTTATTTGTTTTATCGTATAATTAGTGTATCTGTGTCGAAATATTGAGTGTGTACCGCACGATCAAGATACCTTTCCTCTCACGGTTTATTTTATTCTCGCGTATCTTAACTGTATCTTATCTTTCTCATTATCGTATTCTCTATGCCTTAAGGTTTCCCTGTTCCTCTAAAAATAGGGTGGTGCCCAAATAACTTTTCTTCTCTTATCTCTTATCTTCTCTTCTAACTTCTTGTCTTTGTGTCGTAAGTACTTCCTTAATTGATCCGTGATATTTGAGCTGTAACAAGAACCCCGACCAAGATACCTCTACCAGACTGAAGCCCGAGCCTAGTACCGTTCTTTGTGTAACCTTCAATCGATCATCGAGAGGGTACACAGAAAAGAATGGCGCCCAATGTGGTAGCTAACAGCAAGAAAATATCGTCCAATGTGGTAGCTAAATGGTAAAAAATAGCACCGCAACGCAGTCTTCAAATATAAGTATCTTCTCTTCTCTCGACTATTTTTTATCTAAACGAGTTTAAAAATGGATTCTTCTGTTATCTCTTATCTCAAGGTAAATCAGATCGATTACGAACTGAAAATCAGAGGTATTAAGTCAAATAGAACTCTTTCCGAAAAAAAATCTATCCTTAAGAAAGCCCTTCAGAAAGCCACTCCGATTATCGATCTAACGGAAAATCCCCTTATCTTTGAAGATGAATCAAGCCAGATCGAAACTATCTTTTCCGAAGTCGAAAATCTTATTTCTGAATTTGAAGGAAACCCTAGTGATTCTGTCTACAAAAGAACAAAGGCCCATTTATTGCATCTTTCCCTAAGACTACAACGTCTAACCCCAGATCCACAGAAACCTGTGGAATCGAATTTTAAAGACGAAGCTATCTCTACCTGCCTTCTGTTAGAAGCAAACCTAGATGATAAAATAATCACTACCGACTCGAATCCTGCATATATACCTTTAACTTCACAAGCTCCTATGCCAGCCATTAACCCTATCGTCCATGTTAATACTCCTGTCAATGTAGGTGATTGGAATATTAAATTTTCCGGTGATCCTAAGCATCTATTTAGTGTCTTGGAAAAAATTCAAAATCTTGCTGAATCGCGTGATATTCCCGATGCGATACTTTTCCGATCTGCCGTGGAATTTTTTTCAGGTAACGCAGCTAAATGGTTTAGCAGCGTTAAATCTAAACTTACCTCTTGGCCACAACTGGTCGAATTACTTAAATTCACATTCCTTCCGCATGGCTATGAAGACGAACTGTGGGATCAGATCAAAAGCCGTAAGCAAAGAAAAAATGAACCTTTCGTTCTGTATCAAGCAGACATACTTAATTTAATAAAGAGATTACCGAGACAGCCCTCCGAAAAAACCATAATCTCTTATATTCGTTCAAATCTCCTACCGGAATATTCTACTATGATAGCCACTAGTACGGTGGATACCGTAGACCAATTATCTTCTCTCATTAATACCGTCGAAATAAATGCTGCCTCAGTTTTCAAACGTGACTCTCCTTCTATTTCTAGCGTAGAAAACCAAAGGGATGCCCAGAGAAACCCTCCGAGACATTTTCAGTCTAGAAACAATTTTTCTAGTAATACCTTTCCCACGAACCGTTCTTTAGGCAAGAATTACGTACCTCCCTTAACTTCTAAGCCAAACTCTTCCACTGCGTGTTGGAATTGCCAAGGCAAAGGACACAGTCACCGTGAATGTCGTCGTCCGAGGAAAATATTTTGTTATCGATGTGGAAAATCTCAAGTTACCTTCCCACAATGTACAAATTGTAATCCTCCAAAAAACTAACGTACGGAATAAATACTATCGGCTATTCTATTCCCAGACATCCCAAAAAGTCCGATATCTCCCGATCCTCCAGTTATTCTTCAAATAGAATTCAGAATAATTTACCTCGAGATTACCGTTCTCCTACATCTCACCGAAGTACCTTTAACTCCCGTCAGCGAAAACAATGGAATAAGAACCGAGACTTTTCGCATAGAAACTCCTACCGCTTTACCGAAAATGAGTGGAAAAATTACCTTACGGAAGTTAGAAACTTCTATCGTCTTCCTTCTCATAATAAAGTCTGTCCCCTTGTGATCTCTAAAAAGACTGATAAAAGACCCTACATATCTGTAAATATCTACAATCAAGATTTTACTGTACTATTGGATACCGGTTGTTCCATTACGTGTGCCGGACAACAAGGTCTCGCTTTTCTTAATCAAAATAAAATTCCAATAAATAAATCCGTTAACTCGACAGTTTCTCTAGCAGACGGTTCCAATAAAAAAGTAACTGGTCTCATAGATTTACCTATTCTTGCCGATAATGTCTTTAGAGTAATTCAATGCCTTGTAGTGCCTTCTTTACCGTGTTCTTTTATCCTTGGAAGTAATTTTGCTGAACAATTTTGTCTCTCAATTGATTTTAATACCAACCAATGGAATACTAAGTCCGACAAACCAAATCATCCTTTTCCTATGGCCAATCCAGAAGCTATCTTCCCGCATCTTTGTTCGTTAGAATCTCTTAGTCCAACCGACCGTACCTTAGCGAACAAAATTATTAATAACTTTAACGAAGTTAGTAGCGCTGAAGGTATAGGCCGCACAAATAAAATTCAAATGACAATAGATACAGGCGACTCAAAACCATTCAAGCGACGTCCTTTCCCTATGTCTCCATATATGTCGAATATCTTAAATAAGGAACTAGATTCAATGCTCCAGCTAGGTGTGATAGAACCCAGTTGTAGTTCTTGGTGTTCACCCGTTTTGTTGGTTAGGAAGAAAAATGACGAATTTCGTTTTTGTTTTGATGGTCGTACTTTAAACGATGTCACTAAACATGACACCTACCCGCTTCCAAATATCGATAGGATCCTCTCTCTTTTACGAGGTGCAAAATTTATCTCGTCTATTGATCTTAAGAAAGCTTTCTGGCAAATCCCCTTGGAAAAATCATCTCGTGAAAAAACTGCTTTCGCCGTAGTAGGTCGAGGGTTATTCCAATTTACCGTTATGCCTTTCGGTTTGTGTAATTCAGCACAAACACAACAACGTCTAGTAGATGCAATTTTCGGACCTGAATTCGAACCCTTTATTTTTTGTTATCTTGACGATATAATAGTATGTTCCCCTACCTTTGAAGAACATATCTCTCTTCTTTCTAAAGTTAAAGAAAAGCTAAAGGACGCAAATCTTACCATTAACGTAGATAAATGCGAGTTCTTCAAAACTTCCCTTAAGTTTCTCGGTTATATCGTTGGTGATAATTCTCTTCGGTCGGACCCCGAAAAAATATCTGCTATGATAACCTATCCCAGACCTACAAACACTACCGAAATTAAACGCTTCATTGGACTTTGCTCTTGGTACCGCCGTTTTATTAAAAATTTCTCTACCCTTGTCTCTCCAATAAACGATCTCCTAAAGGGTAAAGGAAAAGAAAAGAAACAAACCATTACTTGGAATCCTGAAGCTGAAAAGTCTTTTATCTTAATCAAGCAAGCCTTAGTATCTGCCCCCGTACTGGTTCAACCAGATTTTTCGAAACCCTTCGTCGTTCAAGCCGACGCCAGTGATACTGGAGTTGGAGCTGTTTTGACGCAAAAATTAGATGATAGCGAACAAGTTATATGTTACGCTAGTCGATCTCTGACTAAAGCCGAGCGAAATTTCTCTGTCACAGAACGTGAGTGCCTTGCCGTCCTTTTCGCCATTGAAAAATTTCGTCCGTACGTTGAAGGAACCAAGTTCACCGTCATCACTGACCACTATTCCCTTCTCTGGTTGACTACCCTCAAAAATCCCTCTGGTCGTCTTTGTCGTTGGGCCATGCGCCTCAAACAACATAACTTTACTCTTGTTCACCGAAAGGGATCCTGCCATAAAGTACCGGATGCACTCAGTAGAATGCACGAACAAGTCCCTCTGGACGAAACTCCTGTAAGTCCCGAATTAGCTTCTCTCGATGTCGATCTAAATAGAATCGAGCCCTGGTACGATAACTTACGGTCAAAAATTATCGCTAATCCAGATAACTTCCCCCAATGGAAAGTAGAAAATGAATATGTTTATAAGTATGTACCTACCTGTCTACCTTTTAAATCTAACGAAATAGAATGGAAAATTTTAGTACCTTCTCCCCAGAAACACGACGTTCTCAAATCCTGTCATGAACCTCCTACTTGTAGCCATTTAGGCTATTTTAAAACTTTATCCCGGGTCAAAGAGAGATTTTACTGGCCGAAGATGAGGAGAGACGTCCTCAAATACGTTCGTTCTTGCCAAGTCTGTGGAGCACAGAAAGCTCCAAATGTTCCTCAAATGGGTTTAATGGGAAATCAGAAGAAAGCCGAGTTCCCGTGGCAAATAATTGCTATTGATTTTATCGGTCCCCTCACGCGCAGTAAAAAAGGTTTCTCTTGGTTACTCGTCGTGACTGACTGGTTCTCTAAATATACGTTAATACAACCCCTACGCAAAGCTACCGCTCAGAATGTCGCTAACTTCCTAGAAAATAATGTTTTCTTAACTTTCGGTGTTCCCCAACACATCATATGCGACAATGCCTCTAATTTTAATAGCAAAATTCTTAAGAATCTTTGTCATGAATACAGAGTTCAAAAAATCTGGTTCACTGCCGTTTATTCCCCCCAATGCAACTTCGTAGAAAGAAGTAATCGTACCATTTGTACCGCTATTCGCAGCTATATTACCGAACATTCCGAATGGGATAGAGAAATTTTTAAAATTCAACAAGCTATTAATACCGCCCGCCATGAAGTTACTCAACACTCCCCAGCTTTTCTGAATTTTGCCCGCAACGTTCCCTTATTAGGAGATTATTATAATCGTCCCTATGACCAGCTCCAAAATATCGAATTCTCTCCCGGTAACAGAGACGAATATGCCTCTGAAATAACTGGACTGTCAACTGTCTTCAAGGAAGTCCAAACCCACCTATCTAAAGCCTATGAAAGGAATGCCAAATACTATAATCTCCGCAAACGAGATGTTCAATTTTCTGTTGGTGATACCGTGTGGCGCAAAAATATTGTTCTTAGTAGTGCTCCAAAACGTTTCATGTCTAAGCTTGCTCCCAAGTATGTCAAGGGTACAATATCTAAAAAATTCTCTCGTCTGGTGTATCAAATAAAAAACGAAGATGGTACTAATGCTGGACGCTGGCATATAAAAGATTTAAAGCCGTGTTATAGTGACTCTTTTGATTCCGAAGTCTCAGAAAATGAGCAAGAATAACTATTTACCATGCTAGAAATATATATATTATACCTTTTGTAACTGTCGTCTAACGCCCACATCTAACTTTATTGACTAGGAACTTTTACCTCCCATATCTATATATGTTATAATACGTCTGTAGTAAAAACGGTTATTTTACTATTTCCTACTATTTCTTATCTGACACTCATACATACATTGTTGTAACAAGATTCGTGAAAACACCTCTCATGTCTTTCTACCGATGTATCTTACCTGTCCATGTAAATTGATGTTTGTTGAGACCCCTATAATTCATGGTTAGTCTTAATTGCTTTGATTTCTACTTATCTATGTCTTTATTTTTACTTTCGACGTCATGCGATTTACCTTAAATTTTTCGTCCTATCTTATAACACACCTTACCTCATTGCGTTGATAAAATAATCGTTATATAGGCTGTGCTGTAGTCCTTACAAGCGAAGAAATCTTATCGTGTTACCTTTATTTAAAAATTTTTACCTTATCTTCAAATAAAAATGTAAGGATATCTTACCTGTTGGAAATATACCTTACCTTCCAACGAAAAATTTACCTTACCTTCAAATGAAAATTGAAGGGTACCTTATCTGTTGAAAATATACCTTATCTTCCAACAAAAATTGGAAAAGATTTACCTTACCTTCAAATGAAAATTGAAGGGTACCTTATCTGTTAGAAACACACCTTACCTTCCAAAGAAAATTGGAAACATATCGTATCTTGAATAAAACTACCTTGACTCCAAATGGAATAATTAAGGACTACCTTATTTAAGAAAACCTAAGATTTTCTTGCCTTTACCTTCTAAAAAGTACAATTGCCTTATACCTTATCTTTACTGATACAGTGTTTCTAACAAGACTTCCCCTAAATCCCTAAACACACTGTCCGGCTGTGACATCTCTGTCGTGTTTAGAATTCCCAAATCGTGTAGTACTCTCTTTCCTACTTGGTTTAACTTTTGATGTGAGACCCAACATAGAAATAACATCTTCTCTACCCCTTTTCGTCATAGAGATCAGCATCTGCCAGAGATACTAGGCACTGAGGAAGGCTAGGACTGATGTTAGCGGACGTTCGCCAGTTGACTCGCCGAAAATAGTATCTGGATCCTAGTTTCTATTGACCATCTGTGGTAAGAATTCAGTCGTTCTTCAACCGGAATGAGGCCAATTAAATGACTCTCTTAGTGTTAATTTTGGTGCCTAAGAGGTTAGTCCCATCAATACCAGAATAAATACCCTATGTGCACCTGAAAAATTATGTACCATATGTACCCCCTGCTCCTAAACCTCGGGTTTTTGCAACCACATTACTGAAATATAATTTTTAACTCTATTAAATCTCAATCTCTTGTTAATACTGCATAGACTTTTGATAATCATTAAGAGATACTAAGTACGCAAATCCTCATTACAATTCTCCTTGTTAGTTACAAACTCCCTACCTACCTAACCAAAACTTAACATTAGTCTTATTACCTTTATGCCGGGTTACGAAAAACGTTGGCATATTAATCGTCTATTATTACCGCTTATATTTCAATAAGTACCGTTATATGGATTTTTAGCTATCTTCTTACACCACTGAAACTAGGTTAAGTCTATCTTTCTAGTGATGATATCTAAGCAAAATACTCGGACTATCTATTGATACAGTGTTATTTAAACCAAGGTGCCTCACGTTAACAATCTCGCGACGAACTCACTCTCTCGCTCATTGTTTAACGATCTCCATATTGCCTTGTTTGCCTTACGTGTCCTATTTTGCTGTAACAATATCGAGCGGATACCCTCTTATACCTTTTGACACATAAGTGTATATATTAACATAGTTGTATAAAAATATTATATAGGTTAAATAAATTCATTAAGCTTGTACTTTCATACCTTTTGTAAAAATTATAATTATTAAGCATATACCTTTATAACTTTTGTAAAACTTGTAGAATTACTTTTATGTTTTGTCTATTGTGTTAGATAGATACTATTTAGTGTATCGTTTATGTTATGTTATAATGTTACTTGGTCATATTGTACGTATGTGTTATCGTAGTAACGTAAACTTTCCTTGTTTTTCTCAACTTGTCTTTACGATAGTTCTCCCATGCTTCCTTGTTTCACAGTTCCGATGCAAACTCAGTACACCCAGTTTACATCGTGGAAAGGGCTGTGAAGCATGTTCATAATTTCTTTAAATTATTCCCTTTAATAAACTATTTTCACGCCGCCCATGCCTGCATACCTTCGTTTTGTTACGCCTTTTTTAACAAAGAAATAACTTCGCCAAATGTTTCTTCTTCTTTTTATCTTGTTTTGCTACATAAAAATCTTTCCTAATAACAAAGGAAGAAGGACCTATTGTGAAATCTCCGAGCTACCTTCTCAGAAAATCAGAAGAGTTGTTTTTCGTAGAAACTTTACTTTCTATTGGTAAACGCTACGAAAATGAACCCCAATATCCCGGTTATTTAATGTCAATTTCGCGTGGCATCCTTCAGCCAATATCCCTTCCCTATTTTCAACCTTCGCTTGTCTAAGCCCTTCTAAATTCACAATCCGATATTCATTTCCAAGTTGGTTCCTGTGGCAAGCGGTCTTATCTTCGACAATCGGCGGTAAGTGGATTTTCAATTCACCCTTATTTATCTTTACACAGTGAGTCCTATATTAAATATTTTCTCTTTTGTCCAACAGACGTGTTCCACTTCGAAGGAACGAGGTCACTTCTGTTTGCCGATTAACCATTAGCCATTAACGATTAGCCATTAGCCATTAGCCATTATTTAATATTCACTATTCATTGTGCATTATTCATCATTCATCTCTACTACCGATTATTACCTGTGCTATTCCTGTTTGGCTGTTTATCTTCTCGTCTGCCGAAATCAACCCGAGGAATTACTGATTGAAAACCGTAATTCGTTGCTGTAGCTACCTGTTGCCGAGGACCAAGTGTCAAGTGACTTTATTGAAGGCCTAACGCCACTATCTGTATCCACCTGTGGCATATTAATTGTGAGTAGTAAATTTTATTGACTAAAGCTCAACTTTGATACCTAAACCGTAAGAATTTGATTTACAACGTTTAGTTTAGTGACCTTGCTGTTTATGGTTAAACGGAACGAACTATTATGAGTTTGAACCTACGATATAATATATGTATAAATTACGGACCATTTCTTTTATATTAATGTAGGGTATATTTATGTTAAATTTCATATATAGATTTGAGGTGATCACATTCAATAAAAAAAATTTTTGGTAAACGTTTAAGTGTTCTCAAGGCATAATAATAATTTGTTTGACGAATATTGACTATTATAATGTCCCTTGCTTTCTTCTATTCTTGAGAATACTACGTTATGCAGAATTATTTTCCCAAAAAAGATATTTTTTGTTTTTATTCGATTATAAATTAATCAATCACTTATCTCGTGTCATCTAACTGTGTCGTAAAGATTGTTATAGTGTATTTTTTTTATATACCTCAATATAATTTTGTTGACGAACCTTTTGCTTTTTATTTTTAATGTTATGATATGAATATATATTATTGTGCATGGTGTATCTCTTTCAGGCATTTTTACTGATTTATGTTATTTGTTTTATCGTATAATTAGTGTATCTGTGTCGAAATATTGAGTGTGTACCGCACGATCAAGATACCTTTCCTCTCACGGTTTATTTTATTCTCGCGTATCTTAACTGTATCTTATCTTTCTCATTATCGTATTCTCTATGCCTTAAGGTTTCCCTGTTCCTCTAAAAATAGGGTGGTGCCCAAATAACTTTTCTTCTCTTATCTCTTATCTTCTCTTCTAACTTCTTGTCTTTGTGTCGTAAGTACTTCCTTAATTGATCCGTGATATTTGAGCTGTAACAAGAACCCCGACCAAGATACCTCTACCAGACTGAAGCCCGAGCCTAGTACCGTTCTTTGTGTAACCTTCAATCGATCATCGAGAGGGTACATTCCTAGCTCTTTCATTGCTTTGAATATTTCTCTTCTATTCACAGAGTCGTAGGCTGCTATGTAGTCTATAAATATGTGATGAGTATCAATGCCATATTCCAGTGCTTTTTCCAAAATTTGTTTTAGGGTTGCAATCTGATGAATTGTCGATTGACCACCTATGAAACCAGCCTGGTATTTTCCTACTATCCGTTCTGCATGTGGTGCCATACGGTGACGTAGTACGGTGGAAAATATTTTATACGCTGCATTTAGAAGCGTAATTCCTCTGTGGTTAGAGCGTTCAAAGATATCTCCTTTCTGTGTCCATATTTCTCTTATAAGCTGCTGTAATATCATGAGGGTATCATGACCACCTTCTTTATATAGTTCAGCTGGGAGATTATCTATTCCAGGTGATTTGTTTCTGGCTAGTTTTTTAACTGCATCTTTAACTTCAAGAATCGTTGGTGGTTCATCCTCCCTCTCGTCTGTTCCCCTTACCTCATCTTTTTTTCGTCTTCCAGGTTTTCTTCTTCTTCCTCCATATTAAGTGCCTAGTTAAAGTATTCCACCCATCTACTCAATACATCTTTCCTTGTTGTTAATAGATCGCCATTTTGACTTCTGCATTGTCTTGTGGTTGCCTTGAATTCTTTTCTGTTAATGTTAACTGTCTTATAGAATGCTCTGAATTATATCTCTCTGTTAAGGTTTTCTATATATTTAAGTTTCGTATTTAGGTGGTTTCATTTTTTTCTTTTATGTATCCTCTTTCCTTCTCTTCTCTTTGCCAGGTAATTCTCTACAGTGGTTCTAGTTCGTCGGGTAAGCATCTTTCTGTAGTCTTCATTTTTTGCTTTTGTTGCTTTCTGGCATTCATCGTCAAACCAATGATTTTTACGGGCACAAATTTCTGTTCCTCTTTTATCTGTGTAATTATTATTTCTAATAATATTTCGAAGAGATTAAAGCAAAAAAACAGGATCATATACGACTTACCCAAATGAGGGGGGTGTTATTACACTTACACTTTACACTTATACATATTATATGAAATTATGCAAAAAATCTAACAAATTTTGACATTTATTAAAATTTTGTAATTTATTATTAAATATAATTGATTTTGAAATTTATAATAATAGATTTTGTGGTTACAAAATTGTAATAAATGTCTCGAATTTTCAACGTAAGTACGTATAATATGTATAAGTGCGACAGAAACGCACCATATAGTGCATTTTCGCGTTTTTCAGATTTTAAATCGCTTATACCTCGATAATTGTAAATTTTAGAGAAAAATTACAAGAAACCATTTTGAAGCAAAGCTTCTATACTATCATTGCATTACTTTTTGTTCTCTACAGTAAAATGCTGAGGCGAGCGTCATGGAACTAGCGCCACAAGATGGCGTCGTCAAGGGTAGCGTCATAGAGTAGCGGTTCTTGACATCGATTCACTACTCTCGATCAATTCCTTTCTAGTCATCATATTTACTCTAAGCAAGTTTAAATAAAAAACTGCATGAAAAATAACTAACAAAATATAAACATTACATGAGAGGTAAAAATTTAAAAGAATATCTGTCACTAAAAGATTCGATTCGTAACGGTTGTCGAAATTTAAAATAAAAGTCATAAATGTCATCCGATTAACAACATTGAATCATGTTTAAATTTTTATAATACTCATTTTAAAATAATTTCATATAAATACAATTATTATTTTTAAACATATTCAGTTTATATAATAATTAAATTTAGTATCAAATGATATTTATTTTGGCCTGAATTTGACAGGTTTGTCATTTGACCAGTAAATCGATAAAAATCTGCAAGTAGTCTACATGGGCAAAAAAAATTGAATGAAATTAAAATGGGGTCAATGGCAAGAAATTTCAAAAATTGCAAAAAACAGTATAATTGATATTATTTTGACATTAATAAAAATTTCAAAAGTAAATATTATTAATATGATTAATATCACCGCTCTAAAACTGATTTCACTTGATCTCTGAGCATTTTATACGCATCTCACTCGCTCCATAGTATGCGCTTAACTTAGCATCTCACTCTTTTTTGTTTAATAAACTACAAAATGGTGTATATTAATTTTTTACCAACTCTTCGTTTTAAAAAGGTTGACGCTGAAAGGGCTTGATGATGGTGCTAAACAAGTGCGAATACAACAGATAAACCATCATATCCCGTTTAATTTTTAGTCTATTGAATTAAAAACAATTAAAATCTTCAGTAAAAAATCTCTTCTGTTATTTGTATTGTAGCATTTTTTCTGTATATTTTTAGTTGTTGAGTTATTTTGAAAAAAATTGGATTTTTTGAGAATTTCCGAAAATAGTGTCTTTACTTTAAACTCGGATTTTTCCAAAACTAAACCTTCTAAACCAGTTATACTTCCAGAATGTTTGTATATAACTGAAGTAAATTGTAAATGAGCAACGAATCGTTTTAGCCAGGGTGGTTTTGGTGAGGGTGAGTTTGTTACTTTCTGCGTCCCAAAAAATATAAGCGGACTTTATTTTATTTATAAATTACCTTAATTTGCATGCAAATCACTTTTGCCAGGGTCATTTTAAAGGTTTTTTAAGATCTATAAAAAAGTTTCGATAAGGTTTCCTTGAAAAACTTCAAACTATTCAACATCATTTTTGGATTTTTGTATTCGATGAATAAAAGTCTACTTTCGAACAGCCATAACTTTGGTAATGTTAACTATACCGTAATAATAAAAACGAATCTGTTTTACAAGCTTAATTTTATATCCCATCAGTTTTCCCGATAAAATCGTAAGTTTTTGGAGTTATTCGCGAAAAAACGTTTAGAAACATTAAAAACAAACAGTCACGAATAATTCTAATATTGACTTTTCCAAAAATTTCTAAAGAATATTTTTTTCTTAAAATTCCTATTTTAGCAACAACCATGTTTTTTTTTAACTTTTTGCCATATGCTAGACTTTGATCTTTTAGCTATTTTTTAACTGCTGTCAAAATTTCAAGCAAATCGATGCATATAAAAAAATTCAGAGGTACCGTCATATCCTGGACTAATAGCTAGTCTATTTTTTTGTTTTCTATATATCTGCATGAACACAAATTTATAACATTTAATTTGGATATCAAATTCATCATTATCAGACGTTCAAATAATCCTTTGATGATAATATTTTGAAATCCTTAAACAATTTCCTCGAAAAGCTGTTAAAATGCATCAACGTAAGTATATAATAGGGTAAATAGACCAATCATACCACCTACGTTGTATACATCAACGCCCGACTTGACAATATTATAATCACCGTTTCCTTTTTCCTATTACACGGACGTATGGAATATACTGGCCCATATTTTGCCATCAGATATAAAATAATAATATAATGTTAACCACTGATACAATAAAAAATAAAGAAAAACAATTTTGAGGGACTCAATGTAAGACAAAGACGAAACAAGCGAAATCCCAAGTTACGCTAAAAGCCAAAACCGTGAAATCATCATCACAATTTTACACTGCGCGTCATTAAAAAAAGGCCACCTAGAATTTTATAAAAAATTTTTAATAATTTTAAGTTAATATAATTTATTTTATTGTAAATAAACTCCCACAATGCAGAAACACTTTTAGGCACCGCCATTGGTTGCCGATAGGTCAATTAAGGGTAATCGGTAAGGTTCGCAAAATTGATATCAGTCTTAGGACTTCGGAGAATGCACGTGTTGTTTTTCTTGGAATATGGCTCTTCTGTTTTTCAAAAATCTTTCATTAGTGTACAGTTGTTCAAAGAGTGACCTTGTGCAAATTTTAAAACTATGGCTGAGAGATTTGCTAGATCTGTTTAAATTTTTACTTTGATTGATAATGGAATCAGTCAAAGAGAAGTGGCCAGGCAGCTTGGGGTCAGTCGTTGTATGGTCCAAAAAACATACCAATGATTCGTAGAGACTGGATCTCACGAACGACGACCAGGATCAGGCGCGAGAAAAATCACGACGGACAGAGAAGACCGTTCTTTACGGCTAGAGCAATCCAAAACCGTTTGCAAAATGCTCACGGGTTTACATTCCGCATTTCTACAGTGAGAAGAAGGTTGAGGGAATTTGATCTAAGTGCTTGCTGTCCAGCAACGAGACCTTTGTTAACAGCAGCACATCGACAACGCCGACTCGAGTTTGCTAAAGACCACGAGTATTGGACGATAGAAGATTGGACAAATGTTTTGTTTAGTGATTAGTCCAGGATGGTTCTTTATGGATCAGAAAGTCACATCAAAACGTACAGCAGACGTGGGGAAAGATATGCTGCTTGTGCTCGACGAGCACGTGTTGCTTTTGGAGGAGATTCTGTAATGTTTTGGCAGTCATTTCATTCGAAGGCTGTATTGATCTAGTGTTTATTAATAGAGGAGCGTTGAATGGTCACCGATACATTACCGAAATTCTAGAAGAACATGCAATGCCTTTTGCTAAGTTTGTGGGCGAAAACTTTATTTTCATGCAAGACAACGCGCGGTCTCACGTAGCCAGGATAGTAACGCAATACCTGGAAACCGTCAGTAGTGTGCCAAAAATGAACTGGCCTGCTCAAAGTCCAGCTTTGAACCCGATTGAGCATGTTTGGGAACAACTCAAACGAAGAGTAAGAAACCAAATACCTGCTCCAATAAATCGTGAGCAGCTTCGATTGGCGCTCATGGAAGAATGGGAAGCTTTTCCTCAAGACAACATCCAGAATTTAACCAATTCAATGCTAAATCGAATAAGGAGTGTAATTCAAAGTAGAGGTGGTAATACAGAATATTAAAAATCACGACTATTGCAATTTTTATAAAGAAAACAGAAAAAATTTGCAATGTTAATCTTTAAAAATTTTGCATTAAAATTATCATTTTGGCAGAAATGGTTGCATACTGCTTTAGAATAACATTACACAAACATCTAATAACAATCAATCTTTTGAAGGGTTCTTAAAAATTAAAAAATGGCTTCTTTTTAATGACGCGCAATGTATAATATAAACTTTTACCAGCCATTTATTTATCAGAGCCTACCGATCCTACATACCTGCATCTATTACTTTAGATGTTTTTCTTTAAGGGCTTCTCCGCAGTGTTTCAACTTTTCTCTTCCAATATTTCGTACCACCACTTTACGCATCTCCATATAGTCCCTAATATTGATCCTTTATACCTCAAACTATATCTTTTTATAATAATTTAGCCATCCAAATTTACTATACCGTACCTATGGTACAAATTTTATATGTTTTTCTTCAATTGTCCCCCTACTTTATTCGCCCTAATTCTTTTTCATTATTTCCCACTAACACTAATAACTCCTTTAGTACTTAGTGCCTCTTGCATATTAATCAGTCTCTCCTACACGCGTAACAACCGTACCTGTTAGTTACTTCAACGTCCATATTTTTACCCTTGTAGTACCTATGCTTTTAATGTTTTAGATTTTTCGTTCCAGATATCCCGTTGCTTCCGTATTTAAATTCAAAATTTTTGTAATATCATATCCAAAATTATTTGAATCTTTCAAGTGCCGACCTCGGGCTGTTTTTCTATCAAAACTATGCAAATCCCGCCGCATTGTGCTGCAAGAAGTCAACACGAAGTCCTGACGCCGCGCCCCTCCCACCTAATCGCGAACACGTGTATATCAAAATAAACGGGTAAACTAAGGGAGAAGTGCGGAAGGTAAAGGGCTAGCCGCCTCGATTCCTTCCCACTTCTCTTCTATTTTCCTCTGTCCTGCCCTGCGTCGCGAGATCCACATGATGCGCCGAGTGTATGTGGGTCAGTAGGACATCCCCACCATACCCCACCGCCGCTCCCCCTGACTTTATTACTCCAATAGTGAAAGCGGCGTTGCCACGGTCGGTGTTTTCCATGCGGTTTAAAATACCATTATTTTTATTTGATTTTACATAGATGTTTCTATGACATAAACTAGTTAAAAAGTTTTTACACTGTTGTAAAGCTTTTCGGCTATGAAATCTTATTTACTGATAATAATTGAACAGTTATAAATACTTTATTTTGTCTTTTAAGTCTCTATCTAGGTCGATCAAAATGACTTTTGTTTTGGAATCCAAAACTTCAAAACTAGGCGTTTATAATTTTTTAATTGTCATTAATTCCTTGATAAAGTTAGTAAAATACATACTTTTATATATTATATAAATAAGTTTTAATTTTTGTTGAAAAAAAATCCGTTTTTGTTGAAAACCAAGGATTTTGCTACAAAATGTTTGAATTGTTGAATGTTTTTCTTGTTCTCAGAGTTTATGATTTTTAATGCGTGAGTGGCTTCTCACTTTTCTTCGTTAATATACCAGTTCCACAATTTGTCCTTTTTTGGCGTTCATTTTTGTGCTATTTATAGATAGTTATAGTACTGTTTTTTTTTTATCATAAGTCAAATCAAAGGTGCTTAGCCCCAATATAATATTTTTTAGCCATAAATATTTAATTCCTGAGATATTAACGAATAAACTTGGCAAAAATGGCTAATTTTTTTAAATACTAACAAAATAAATTTGTGTTAAAAAAATGCATTTTCTGATAATGCTGGTTACTAATGTGCAAGAGTTTTTGTGATCCAGATTCAAGGTACCGAGATATCAACAACCAAAAATAGTCTTGACCTTGTTAATCTGGCCTTCGCATATTCAAGTGTTAAGGGGAACTAAAAATCAAGTGCCAGCTACATAAAAAAAAACAGGTCAGAGAGTTCGCTTTTACGAACCAAACTAACTTAAATCTAACCAAATTTTATCAAACCTGACCTAGTTACATATTCCAGCGCGCTTGCACCTCGTACCTCATCATTTCTATAACTACCGCTTAACTATGGTTGTTGATATCTCGGTATCTAGAATCCGGATCATAAAATTTTCCAGAATTAGCGTCATTAAATTGACCTGAAAATACACTCTTTTAAATCAACATTGATTCTGAAGGTATTTAAAAAAGAGCCACTTTTTGATATTAAATTTTCACGAAAAAGATTTGTTTTCACGTTCTGAGCTACTGCACAGTTTCTCTGATGACTCCTGTTAGGACGAAATACATATAAGCGAATAAGCAGAGGCAGTATACGTGAAATCAAATTTTAACTTTTCTTTGTCTTTTCTTTATCTTTATTTACTCTTTATGAGTATAAGAAACCAGTTCACGAAAGGATTATGCTTAGATGAATCGGTATGTTGTAAAATGCAATTTTAGATTCCCCATGTCGGTCTTTTCATCGTATGTTTTGCCTTGTAAATTGTAGAAGGCAAATATTTAAGCAAAAATCAAGAAAACATGAACAAAAGAAAAAAAAATTTAACCAAAATAATTGAAAGAAAAATAAGAACTGGTTTACAGGAATAAAGAGATACATGGCCTACTTGAGAGCTCAGTTAAATTTTAAAGCTCCCTTGGGCATATATTGTTTAAGTTAGAGAATAGTAAAAATCTAATATTAAAATCACACACAATTTCTGAAACGGTTTGAATGTGCCTTGATACATCCCACAAGATGTCCATGCAAACATTAGTAAATACACTATGTAAATACACTTCTTCAATAGAAAATAAAGACAAGTTGATTATTTAAAAATACAGAGTAATAGCGTAGATTGGAATGTTTTGTTAAAAGTATCCTTTATTTACTAGTTTAAATATTGTTGCTCTTTTTTCCCACTCAGTAATTTAAAATATATCGTGTAATACTTTTTTGCAATCTCCTACACTGTCATGTCCAACAAAATCCTAATAACCTTGTCCGAATTATCCGTATCTAGTAAAATGTTGGACGGAGCGGCAACAGCGCTGGTGTGTGATGTAAGTGTGTATGTATGTATGACTACACCACCACAGCTCTAACATAGACCTGGTTCATTGGAAAGTAGGTCACTGGTCCCGAACTCACTTTCACTTATTGCATGGACTCCTAATCATTTGTGGCCCTGTGCTGCTAGCGGCGACACGAACGAGAGAGAACGCAGACTACAATCGTCGATAGACTTCGGCAGTTCGCGGTGTTGTGCCGATGCCGCGTTTCGTCCGCTGCTGTTGGTCAGTTTACATTCACAGTTTGCGAATCGTTGATGGTAGTTGCTATTATGTTATTTCGACTCTTTCATAATAACAAACGGTTTCGATTTCACTGAACAACGCAACGCGTGTGTGTGCCACTTTTTGGATTATACTACAACTCTTTTCTGGATATAACTGTGTAGTGTATTTGTGTTTTATTTACTATGACGTTTAGGTAGACTGATATTTTGTGAAATGTTACTCGAAATGGAGAGCCACTCCTCGCTGTTGTCTTTGAATATGTCCCCATTTAACGCGAACTCTAGCGACTCCCCAATGAATAACCAAGCCCCCAGTCCTTTGCCGCCCCAGTATAACTCTCCCCCTATATCCACCCCTTATAGTAGCTGCCAGCAAACTATGGGAATGCAACATCACTATCAACAATCCATGATGATGTCCCAGAATAATATTGACCCTTCTTATTTGTTTTCTACAGGAGTCAACACGCTGTCTGGGATCGACATGGGCCCCAGCTATCAGATAGCCGGCTCTGCCACTTCCCTCACCGGTGTTGGAGACATTACAGACACCAAAGACGGAATTGAGGAACTGTGTCCTGTGTGCGGGGATAAAGTTTCGGGGTACCACTACGGCCTGCTTACCTGTGAATCTTGTAAAGGATTTTTCAAACGAACCGTGCAAAATAAGAAAGTTTATACGTGCGTCGCTGAAAGGAGTTGTCATATTGACAAAACCCAGAGGAAGAGGTGCCCTTTTTGCAGGTTTCAGAAATGTCTGGAAGTTGGGATGAAGCTAGAAGGTGAGTTTTTATCTTTTTATTTACTCTATTTAATATACACCTGTGAATTGGTATATAAAATATATTCAAAACTGACGAAAAAATCTTTGTAGAATAAGCAATTACAAAAGTACTTTTCTTAAATAAACGAAAAATTTTTGAAAAGTAACAATCACATGTTTTGTTGATCGAAATCATAACCTCACAAATATACCGATTATGTCAAAAATAAATGTAGAAATATTGAATTTGGCGGGAAACCAAATATATAATCACCATTCTAATTTTGCCATAATGATAGTTCAATGTTTCTCAATAGTATATATTGATCCGTCAAATTTGTTTAAAACATGTCCGAAGTAGAGTACAGTAACTCCCTCACTAGAACCAAGTTAATTAACTTTTTTGCTAACTAAGTATTTGGTGGTTTTATCAGTTTCTATTATTCATAACACATTTTTTTCGTTGATTTTAACATTTGAAGGCATTCTTTTTATAATATTCATGATTGGTTCGAAATCTTTATGGCAGACAAAATAAATTCCATCTCATGATTTAGTCTTAATAATTGCCTCACTGATAAGTACTGAAAATTTGTACATTTTTAAAAATTTTACAGCATGACATGAAAGTTTTGGCATTTTTGCAGTGCATTTGGGGTTGACTTTCTTTAAAATAGTTTATTTGACTACGTGAAATCAACTTACAAAAGTCTCTACAACACAAGTAATGACAGCATGTGATTGGTGTCTACGTCATATGTTCCATCAGTTCAATACTGATAAAATCTCTTATTTTGGAAAGATATCTGTTCTTTAAAGGAAAATGTTCCTTACATTGTTTGTACATCTCCTTTTTCCTATCTTCTTTATAGAACTAGGTATTGCTTACTCCATTATGTTTAGCCTTCTTCTGAGGCGCTGAGAACTCTTGCATTATCGTTTAGATGGTTTTCCTACTTGCCTCTGCGTGTTTGGTTTGTGAATCTTAGCTCATCTTAGCTATCCATCTTGTGTCATCCCGTCAATATCGCTTTTGTGTTCTAATCCATCACATCGCCTCTTATACTTCCAGTTCTTCTCTGATACCCTGTTTATTCTACGCCATATAGAATTCACAAGAAAGAGTTCTGTATTATCGGTTCTTCAGTGGTTCAACCCCTAGAATTATTCATTTCATGACTTTGGTGGAGATTGGTCTCTCAGTTTACTTCTCCCAAACGTTTACCCATACTGTGTTTTACGTTCTCCCATACTGTTTTTTGTATTAGGTATTTTCAATGTATTTTCCTTCATATTTTAGCATTTGGGATTATCGTAACATACAAAATGTCTTTTATTATAGAAAATATGTTTTTTGAGCTTATGAGAAGTTTATTAAGAAGAAGACATAATAGATTGTATGTCTTTTCTTGACTGTATAGGATTCGTCATTATTTAATGTTCCCAATTTAGGTACCATATTCAATATTTTGCATTATCTATGGATCTTTTCTTTTATTATTTTTGGGTGTTATACTAATAATACTCTGATTAAGTCCAGTATACATATTGTTTACAATTTATTTTACAATTTCTGATGAGTTTTCCTGACGTCCTTATTTTTCTGCTTTTTTGCTGTCCACTCCACTTTTTTTCAGATTTTACTGTATTTTTCACACAAGATCAAATAACATCATTCTTATTCCTGCACCATGGCTATTTATTTGCGATGTGCTTTTTACTGTAAGGTAACAACTAAGATACAGGTTGTTTTTCTTTACTGTGTTTTTACCAACGTCTTTCAGAAATATTCTAATAAATACTACACTAGACAATAATATTACATTTAGGCAAGAACGAAATATTTCAACAAATTTCTCACCATAACAATTTTTTTTATATGCATCATTAAAAATTAGGTCACAGCGAAAAATGAGGTCATACACGATGAAGTACTCACGTCACAATATGCGTGTGGAAAGAATTCAAAATATGAAACATTTATGTTTATAAATAAAATCTGCCGAATTATTAGCGAACTACTTTTGTGTTTACTAAATGCTTTTTGTTGGATTAATTAAAATAATGGAAAATCTTTTAAGGCTCTTTGTTTGCTGTAGCACTAAGTCATCGCAATAAAGGTGGTTGTATATAATAATAAAATGATAAGATGTAGATAAAAATTTAGCACAAAGATGCCAAACTGAATTAAGAATACCCATATAAAAAATATTCAATATAATTTTGTTGAACCAGTTAAAAAAGCTGTTTTGAGTTTCTTTTACGATCCTTTTTACTAATCTTTCGCGCCAAGTGCAATTAGGATAACATATACTGAGATTGCTGGACTACGTAGCCAAGCAAAGAGTTTATCTACTGTTTGTTCAACACTTTCGTTCCAAACACATTCTAATTTAGCAACGCTTCCGTCGCAAGTCGATAACTTCAATTCCTCGAAATAGGTATTAACAGCAGTATAACGGGAATAAAATTCCTTGGTTTAAAATCCAATTAATAAAATTTGGCAGTTCTTGCAATCGCAGACCGGCAGGTGCATTATCTAATGGTAAAACAGTTCCTACTTTGCCAAATGATGCCATTTCCAAGTTATAGTACTAAGCGACCAAGATAATTTCATGAGAATAGTCTCTTCTGCAGTAAACACTGTTTTTGCTTTATTTGATCGCGAATAATCTTTGTCTGTCCAATGTTTGAACTTGTTACTCGGCTTTGGGAGTATAATGTTTCAAGTTATATTACCAAGTTGACTAAGATAATTTCATGAGAATAGTCTCTCTGTCGTAAACACTGTTTTTGCTTTCTTTGATCTCGAATAATCTTTGTCCAATGTTTGAACTTGTTACTCGGTTTTGGAAGTATAATGTTTCAAGTTATATTACCAAGTTGACTAAGTTAATTTCATGAGAATAGTCTCTCCTGCCGTAAACACTGTTTTTGCTTTCTTTGATCGTGAAGAATCTTTGTCCATTGTTTGAACTTGTTATTTCCAAGTTTTTAAGATTCGTACATCCGCTAGCTCATACACTTTTACTCGACGATAACCCAGTACTATATGTCTACATTTCCAATCATATATAGGATAGTAGTAGTTTTTGGACGACTAACATGGGATTCGTTCAGTTTTTAACCCTTATCAATATAGTAGCGTATTTCAATAGTGTTGAATCCAGACTGTGATTGTGGTTGTTGTTCCAGCTTTAAGTAAAACTGCTTTATGAATTTTCTCAAATTAGTCTTTTCCTTTTTTTTTATTTATAAAAAACGTTCACTTTGACTTGCTATTAAACTAGAGCATTTGCAATAATTATGTAGAATTGCCAAGTGAAAACTTAGCAAGCATTATTTCTTAAATAACTACCCAGAAAAATACTTTTTTATTCGATACATCTTGACGTACTCCCAATAATAACGTAGATGTAGAAGTTTTTCAGTACTTGCTTGTTTAGTAATTCATCGCTTTTTTGCTTTCCTGTACAGAAAACACTGAATTTTTACTCGCATTAAAAATAGGATTATCCTTATACGTTTGGGCAATTTTATAGATATGTAGGTATTTCTTATTAAAATATGATTATATGTTTTAGCAACTTTGTCTCCGTTTGACTAATTATGCTTCCGTATAGTCTGTCTAATTTGGCCATTTAAGGAACATCATCACTTGTTTCTCTTACTAGGAATTTTTGGGTTTTAAAATTAATTAGTCTTTTATTTGGTATTCTTAATAGAGAATGTAGTCCCTTTATTTCTATCAATTGCTATGTTTGGGCATGTCGTTTAGGGTGTTATGTCTCAATTCATTAAATCTGGGATATTCCTTTTATTGTTCTTTTTCCGAAAATTTTAGAATCGTCTAAATCTTTTTCATGTGGGCGGTTCTTAAAACACATCTTTGATGTTCTGAGTGTATCTGTTAATCCGTTCTGTCATTATGTCGATATAAGTGGCCCCAGTGTGCATACAGTAACCTAATAACAAAGTGAAGTAACATATGTGACCTAGATTATACGTTATTCTTCAATTTTTATACCTTATTTACACGAAAACTTAAATTTATATGTTGTTTAACTTCATTTATTACCTCCAAAACATTTTGTATAGTAATTTACATGGGTAAATTGTTAATGTAGTGGTGGAATAAGGATATGCAGTTAAAGGTAAAGATTCAATAAGCTTAGATTTTCAATTTACTTAAATTGTCATCGATCCTGACTACATGTTTCAACGCTGGAGGTCGTTATGAGCATATACTGGTATGTTATGTTACTATAATTGCCATCTAGACACCGCGTTTGAGTTCAGTCTTCACAAGTCTCCCTGATATTTGATTGTATACATATACATTGGCTTACATATACCATCTATATCAGCCTTTAGTTTTGTGATGGCCTGATTATGCTGTATAACCTGTAAACAGCGAAACCGGTCGCCCAATCTTTGTCTTAATAAATACCTACACGGATAGTGAGGAAACTTAACATGGATTGTGAGTATAAGACCCTTTTTCCTAATATTTATGAATATGTGCTTACACCAGCAACCTTTTCATCATTCCTGAAGTATGTTCGTATTAAAAAGTGAAAGTTTAACAATATAGTTCCCATGAATTAACTGTTTAAATATACCTACATATACGCTATTCACATTTTTGCAGTTCTCAAATTTCCCAAATTTCAAGTATTTTCAAACTGAATGTTTACGCAGAATAACCTACTTTTTAAATATTATCAAACCCTCGCAAATATTTAGATAAAAACACAGATAATTAAGTTGTTTACTTACTACGTTGTGCTTATTCTGCGTAACTTTATTTCGTACAGAACTTTTTATCAAACGACAAATATACTAAATAAAAATATTACCTTTGGGTACTGCAGTGTTTGTAAGGTTTTGAGTTTTGTTCGTTCGATATTTACCTATTGATATTTATTCAGAAGTTAGTAGAATAGTCACTGGGACACGAAGTGTCTGTTGCATAAAAATTGATTTTATTCATGAGGTTTAAATACTAGCGCGAAAAGAAAATGCCAGATTAGCTTTTCTGTGAATGAAAAAACTTCTAACGACTCCACTTTATGACTGGATGTTCGATTTGGGTTTGTAAAAACATATTTTGTACAGTTTAAACATATAGTATGCGTAAACAGTTGTTTGATACGAAATTCTTCGAAAAGTGGGTATGTACCTGTTTTGAAAAAGCTATAGATCTCGACAGAACGCAGAACGAATGAAAATGTGTTACAAATGATGGGATAGATCACTTATAAGTATTATTAAATAACATAATATACCTTATGTAGGACATCGTTGCCAACTATAGAAATGCAACCTTTTATGTCTGCTAATAAACTAAATATTCAAGGAAAAGAAGTTACTGGAAGATCAAAATGACCCTAGCTAAAGAATGTAAAGGATTGGGCACGCATAATTATAAATTCACTATTAACAACTGCAGCCGCCTTTACTCTAATGATTGTTAGCTTTTACTAATGCAAAGGGCCTCTATAGAAGAAGAAATAATAGGTTTTATATCCAAAAGTGGACAGAATAAGGTATAATATACTTAATTTTTATTGACTTAACTGCAATATTAATATTGTAAATTTGGCATCATACGAAAACATTATCTTGGTTTTCAGTCGAAGTTGTCTCTTATTTCATTAATTTATCTACACATTATATTTTATATGTTATATTCTATTATTTTATACATTATAATTTGTCAGTAATGTCAGTTGATGTTCAAGGTTACTCTATGAAAAGTAATAATTATTTCGTGAAGAAATTTTTTATAAAAGTTTACATACCAGATTCGGTAGTGTTTGTAAAAACATAGTTTAAAAAGTAGGGTTTCCAGTTAATGACTATAAAATGTTGAGTACTGTGAGTATCGTTATACATTTATTTATATAAAACAAATTAGTAATTCTACTAATTAACTATAAGAAAAACTGGATCGTACCTTCCACGTCACTACGTCAGTTTGTTCAAATTGCTTGAAAACAGTACCGTAGCTAGAGCTGATGTAAAACTTCAGTCGACGGTGGTTATAAGAAGCCTATAAACGTTGCTCAAGACACACCCGCGGAAAACCGAGATATCGACCAAAAAGCGAACCGCAAGGAATCGATTGCTAATTGATTTCTGAAGTTTTACGCCAAGAAACAATTTATTGCTGCAACCGTCTTCGAGAAACAATGATTATGCTAACTATATAGTAAAGCTAGCATAGCCACAGCTATATCTCGGCAAGGAAAAGTGGTACAGGGATCATTTTGGCGACATATTTTATTGCTAATTAATTGCTGTTCATTGGTACATGAGTCCTGTACCCCTTTTTCTTGCCGAGATATTTTTATTACACTAAATTTAGCATACCCGCTGTGTCTCGGAAACGGTACAGCAATAATTTTTTTCTTTCCGCAATAAATTATAGTGTTCGTCTGAATTTGGCCTTATAAAATGAATATGCTAATTTACAGACATAGATTTTCTACTGGATTTTAAGATTGAAATTCGTAAGGAAATCGATGATTTCGATAATAAAATAACTAAGCTAAACAATAAACTCCAATATTCCAATAAGAGGCGCACAGGAATATTTTTCTGGTGATACACAACGCAGAAATATGACGAAGCAAATAAAAAATATACTGGTTTTGGAAACTGTGGATGTCAGTATGATAAGGGTAGTAATGTCCTCGGAATACCACGTTGAAGATATTCTCAAAAACTAGTCAAAACTCGTTGAAAATAAAGCCACGGAAAAATTTTCTATGATTGATGGTAAGACTCCCATCCAATAACCAGATTTAAAATAATTCCCAAATGAACTAGAAACTCGCAAGAATAACGGTGAACATGATTTAATTATTAAATTCATTAGTGGCACTCCCAGAATCCCGAAATATCGTCCATAAGTTCGACGAATTCGTATTCACAGTGCAAATTTCAAATACACATTATTTTTATTGCTGAATCCTGGCTTAAAACCTCAATTCAGGACTGCTTTGTAAAGATAGAAAAAATCGCGTGGATGTTGGTGTATTCATCTATTTTTTTGATATTACCACAATTTTCACATATAAGATATTAGATATTACTAGAATCGATGCTACTTATTTACTTATCTGTTACCTAAAAAACAGGGGTAATTTCATGGAATCTTCAATTATTACAGACCATACAGTTCTATAAACACCGCAAACAATTAACATTACAAAATAAATGGCATTAAAGCTTACAGTCGATATTTTACTTATTTCATATATTACCTACTATAATATTTGTTTCATATTATAAAATTCAACAAAACTTACTAATTTAATTATTGAACTTGCAACACTACCTTTAAGATCACAAACACTTCACTCCAAAATGCTAATACCACCCTATAAACTGTTTTTTTACGATGCTAATACTGTTTTAAACTTTCTGCTATATTTTGTGTTCGGAGCACGATCCCGCAATAATAAAACGAGCTGGTCATGTAAGAAAGTTGAGTATAGAATGGAAAAAAAAGTTTCTGAACACAACTTATGCATCATTTATTTTGGTCCTCAACAATTGACGAACTTGTTAATTTGTCTGTTATTCGGTTTCAAAGAAGTTTATAAAAGAGTTTATGAGCAAGACTTTTATTTGATTATTTTTATCAGCGGAGTCAATAAAATTTTAGTAATGCAATAAATTGAATGAAAAAATGATTGCTATCAAATTGTAGAAAAAAATAAAGTACAGGTTAAGTAACTATATGGTTATAATATTTGATAAGTCAAACACCTCAAAGACAAAATTTGTGACCAACCTGGTCCTCTTGAGGTGCCTATCCGTTACGAATATTGGCGATCATCATGGCAATCTTTATCTTATCTGCAGCAGTGTGGAAAATCTGCACAGATGTTGTATTGAACCAGATTCTGAGGTTCTTTAACCAAGATGTCCTTCTTCCTGGACCTCGTTTTCCAAATATTTTTCGTTGCAGGATGGCTTGAAGAAGAGCATATCTGGATTCATTTCGCATAATATGTAATTTTCGAGATTTGATGGTGGGCCAGTACCTCTCGGTTCATATTCATTCTTCTGAGGACCTCCTCATTTGTAACTCGGTCAGTCTACAGGATCCTAAGTATTCTTCGATATAGCCACATCTCAAATGCTTCCAGTTTTCTGCACATATCTTCGTTCAAGGTCCACGAGTCAACACCATAAAAAAGTACAGAGAAGACGTATCATCACAGCATTCTTACTTTTGTATCAAGAGAGAGGTTGTGACTCTTGAAGAAGGCCCCCATCCGATTGAAGGTGGATCTAGCTTTTCCGATGCGTGCTCTAATCTCCTGGTTGTTGATCCATTCTTCATTTATTATGGTGCCGAGGTAGTTGTAGTGCGTCACTCTTTCTACAAGGGATTGGTTGACGTAGAGTTGACCTTCTGTTATCCTTTTCTTGCTTGAATTTTATCACTGACTACCAACCTGGTAGTCAGTGATAAAATTCAGTTTGAAAGCCATAGCATCGACCAAGTATTTAATAGCTTGCAAATATCTGGGCCAGGTTATGAGATTCGCTTAGACCGAGATAATCAGACAACTGAAATACAAAGAAGAATAGGTCTCACATGGGCTGCCTTTGGTGGATTGAACAACATTTTCAAGTTTAATATTCCAGTTTGTTTAAAAAGAAAGTTTTTGAACCAGTGTGTTTGACTGAGTCTTACATATGGTGCAGAAACACTAGCTCTGACAAAAAGAACATTAAATAAAATAACAGTTACACAACACGCTATGGAAAGATATGTTATTTATTACCATCAGAGTACCAAACCTAGAAATAAGAAGAAGAAGAGGAGTCACGGATGCAGTTGAAAGAATAGCCATGGCTAACTGTTCTTGGGACGGACAATTTGCCAGATTGACGGATGATGGATGAACCAGATAAATTCTGAAATGGCGACCAAGACAAGAGGCATATCGAAACAGAGGACGACCACCGACTAGATGGACTGATGATGTAAAACTCATCATCACAACTTGGATGCAATAAGCTCAAGATAGAAATAGATGGAAAATTTTACGTGAGAACTACGTTCAACAGTGGACAAATATAGGTTAATTGATGATTTGACGTAAAACTGTATTAAGTACTGGAATAAATCTGAAAACCTACAAATTGAGACTCTCTAGTCGAAAAAGTGAGAACGACTAAAGAAAAGATCGTGCATTGATGAACTCCAGAGACAAAGGACATAGTAGAAGAAAGAACAAGACTTTATAGAACAAATAACAAATTTTATATAACGGTGGTCAAAGCAAGTAACAGAAGCAAAAAGGATATAAATTGATATAAGGTTGAATGCTCGAATAAATGAACTTTGATCAAATGAAAGGCAGATATCGAGCAGAGTTTATTAATTAAATCTTGCCCAAGTACTTTCGCTTCCTACAGCATCTTCAGGAGCATTTCGTCAATTTTGGCCTATCCAACAATCATTTATTCATAAACAAGTCATAAACAATTGTTTATGACATTCTATAATTGTTGGATAAACCAAAATTGACGAAATGCCACTGAAGCTGCTCTAGGAAGCGAAAGTACTTGGGCAAGATTTAATTAATAAGCTGTGCTCGATATCTGCCTTTCATTTGATCAAAGTTCAAGAAGGATATATTGACGGACAACACAACTCAATGGAGGGACAATATTAAAAATCGTAACCAGTGGAATAGAGCGTTAAAAAGTAGAAAAATGTGTAATATGTACATGTATAGAAAAACAGTTCAAGTAATTAGAAAGATGGCGAATGGATATGGATCGCTATGTTAAAAATGCAAAAAAAAGACATTAAATGTGACATTTGTATCTTAGTCCGACACTGTACACCATTACTTCATCTCATAGATAAATTATTCAAAAATACATAAAAGAGGACTATTACTTCATCAAAAATAACCTACTTAACAATTTTTAGATACATCAATATGTATAAATATGTAATTGGGTCAAAGTCAAAAGAAAACGAAGGTATTATTTTTAATTGCGTATGTTTATAGAATCTACACGAGATAAAAAGAGACCACTAATGCGTGGCAATAGAATTGGACGATGAACGATTAATTATTAATAAAAAATATGTCTCCAGTGATTGCGCTAGAAAAAATATATTTATAGTATGTTGGTTTCTCAATATAAGCAAGGCTTCCAAAATCAATAAATTTCAAATTAGAACGGTTGATTATCTAAAATATTTACAATACGTTTTATGCTTTTAGTGTACGAATAAAACAATTTACAGGCTATTTGCTAAGATCTATAACACTGTGCTTGACTACGATCTGGTCAAGACCGTTAGGTCATTGTTATATACATAATATACTATAGACGCTTCTAAGTTGTGCTAAATGGAGAGAAAAGCAGATGGCGAACTCGGAAAAATTTACTTCCCCAAGCGAACGTTCTGGTCCCGTCCCTATTTAACATCTACACTGTAAGAGTACAAGACAAAAGGTTTTACGAGAAAAAACTTTCTCCGGAAACTTTTAAGGAGTAAATGGGGTGCAAATTAATAGGTCTTAAAGTCAATAGCCGAGGATTTGTGTTTCTCAGCAGGAGAATATGCCTGTCCCCTGTGGAGTAGATCTAGCTACGCCCAAAGAAACGCACTGCATTAAACGAAACATGTATGAAATCGACCCCTCTACACCGGGCAGCTGATTTCCTATCACCAGAAGACGGTAGGTGCGTCTCTTAATATGTGGAGGAGTTCAAGCAAACTTTCGATGAAAATAACCAATTACTTATACGAGTTTGAGGAACTGCCAGAAACTAGGCGGCTTAAATCAAGAAAAAGTTTTATTAGAAGTGTTATCTTCGAACACCCCAAATTGTTCCCCCTACACCCAGAATCACCTATCACCTCATGGAATGGACCTGGACTGGAGAACCTAACGGGCACTCAACCGCATAAGCACCAACGTTGCCCCGGTGAAATAGAACCTCATTAAATGGATATAAACACAGATAGTGACGCACTCTGTGAATGTGGAGAAATACAGAATGTGAAACACTGGTGAATACGCAGACTTTGTCCATCATAGTGCACCCTCGATGAAGTGTTAAGTCGATATTCCAAGGGCAGTAGATTTAGCCCGATACTGGGTAGAAAAATTGTAGTCGGATCAAGACCCAAAAAAGTTTTTGATAGTGTTTTCCAACAGGAAAATTGTGGATCACAGCTTAGAGGCCTCCAGTTTCTAACACATGACATTAGTAAGAACCCATGTAGGACCACAAAATGCTTAACACATAAAAGTACAGCAGTCGAATTGGTGGAATCTGGAGAATGTTCTGGTTGCTCCATAAATTCCATTGATTTTCAACACATTTATTTGTATTATATGATTCAACTGTTCTACCTGTTGATTATTCACTTCCAATATGCCTTGATATATTTTTTGTTAACAAAATCACTGCTCAAGATTATTGGCAACCAAAAATTCAAGAAAAATTTCATAGAACCAAGACTAATGTAATGGCTACATAATTTGAGAAACTAGTTTACTTTTTGTATTTATATGGATTTTATTTTTTTGGGCTGTATTTTTCTGGCGTTTTCGTACATTTTGCTCCTTCTGAACCAAAAAGGGTTTAGGTTTTATGGATTTTTCTCAGATTTTCTAGTATTTCTCTAATTTCTCTCTAAGATTTACTTTATGGTTAACGATTTAAAAAATTATTCTAATTGTTTATTAGCTCAAAAATTCAATAGCTATTAACGAATGTCCCTAGGCTCTCCTAGTTAACGAATTTAAATTTTTCAAAATGGATTTAAAAGTTTAAATGCCATTGTATGTGTCATAAAATTTTCTACTAACTGAAGACTTCAGTTTTGGACTTAAGGACTACGCATAATTTTGAAAATGATTAACTTTTTAAAAAAGTTTGATTGCAAACATATTAAAAATATTTTTTTCACGAAGTATGAAGGGCATATAAAAGCACCAAACATCTTTTTTTAACTATATTTTGTGATTTTTAGTATTTTTTATTAATAATAATAATTTGTAGGATTTTTAATCACATTATGAAAAATTTAATTGCAATACAATAGTTGCTGAAATATATGAGACAAAACGAGGTAAAATACTAAATTTTTTGAATTTTTGTAATATATTGTTTAATGAAAAGTTAAGCCCACTTTTGAGAACTCGCGTATAGTAAAATTATGATTTTTAGTGATACTTGGAAGCGATTCCCATCTTCCCATCCAAATGTGGTCATTTTAAAATAGATTCCGCCTGGCTATACTGATTATAGGACACCTATCGTGGAACTATAAGATACATTTTCTTAAAATATTGTAATCTGTAAAAAACGTAATGTAGATACCTCTAGGATTTCTACTCTTCTACACATTAAATAAAAAAAATACTTTTTTATTATTATGAAAGCACATTTCAAAACAATCACAAAAAGTAACTCAATAAATAACTACTGAAAATATCTTGCCACTTTATTAATTATATTTTTGTCTTTGTATATTAGTCATACCAGGAAAATTGGTTAAGGTTAAACAAAAAGAAAGTTTTAGGCGGAACTACTTAAGTGCCAAAGTTTTCTTGGAATTGCAAAAAGTCTAGATTTTGCAGAAATCATTAAATGGTTAAAATATGCAGTAGGTACCAGGATACATTATGCAATTATCTTACACATCTGTTTCTGTTTTTTAATACTATTAAAGTCTCTTAAATGGTCCTATGTAAATATGTAAGCAATTTTTACATTTTAAACAATATAATTATATAAAAGCTGTGTACACCAAACAGATAATAGTGTAGGTATTCCTATACGCTCCTAATTAAAAAAAAAACTGTGAGGTATAAAGATGTAATTGCAACAACTGATTTCTAGTATTCCAGTTTGATGTACACACTTCATTTTTTCTTGACACTTTTGTTATTCGTGTGTAGTAGATTAGATATCTATCGTCAGAGTAAACAACATCATATATCCTACCTGTGTTTTTATAAATATATAGACGGAAATCAACAAGCCACGTGTAACCGTTAATTAGGTTTTTCAATTTTTAAATGTTGATTGTTGTGAATTGAGTCATTCTCACTGTATGTTGCTGAATTCGATATTTTGTTGTTTTTATTCGCACACGTACTAAATTTAGACGAAGCAATGAATATGGCTCTAAGAAAACTATCTTTACGGCGAGTAGAACAATTAAATATATACATATAATAAATATAATTCATGTAAAGGATAATGCGAGTGAATAATAAAAGTAAAATGTAATAGCGTGTCTCGCAAAACAGAATACCAAAAAAGGTTGTATATACTTTTGCCTTCCATCAATATACCTTTTTTGGGTTTCTGTTTTGCGAGACATATCATTACATTTCACGTCTATACGAAGCCATGTTAGAGTTGCTTCCTAAGACAGAAAAGATTTATTTCACGTTCAGAGCGTTTGCGAAAGCCGTTCTGATGGGGCCAATTGGGCCGAAATACGTATAAACGGATGCGCAAGCTCCCTGTACGTCAAATAAAATCTTAACTGTCTTTTCCTTTTTATTTCGATATACTCTGTACGAGTACTAGAAACCAATTCGCTAAGAATTTTGCTTAGTTGAGGAGATATTTTGTGGAATGCAATTTTTAGATTCCCTATGTCTCTCTTAACATCTTTATCAACGTCTGTTTTGCCTTGCAATTCTTAGAAGGCACAGATTAAAGTGGAATTCTTGAATTTGGTTTCGAAAATTAGTCTACGATTTTATTATCAGATGTCGCTGCATTGCGTCTATACGAAGCCATGTTAGAGTTGCTTCCTAAGACAGAAAAGATTTATTTCACGTTCAGAGGGTTTGCGAAAGCCGTTCTGATGAGGCCTATTGGGCCGAAATACGTATAAACGGATGCGCAAGCTCCCTGTACGTCAAATAAAATCTTAACTGTCTTTTCTTGTTATATATATATATATATATATATATATATATATATATATATATATATATATATATATATATATATATGCAAATTGATTTGAGACCCTAGGTGAGCCATGATGTACATGAAATACTTCAGTTACTATCAAACGAATTACTGAGATACAGGGAAAATATTTAGTACCACAGTGAGAATATTTACTCCAGAAGATTTTTTATCACCATTATAGCCTAAACCAATGTCGAACGAGCACTATAATATGTTTAAGAAGGGCGATAACAATATTCTAGAATTGTATTAGAATTTTCGTCTGATGTTTTTGTCAAATAATGATGTTTAATATAAAAATAAAACAAAATTAAACTTACATCAAAATGATCTTCATAAAATATATTTTATAGCCTGTTACACGAAATCAGCCAGTTCTTTTATTTACTTAATTAATGTATTTCACTGTGTCCAATGAAAAAGTATTTTACATGTTTTCTACAATAGATAAATACCGTATAAATTTTGTCTAAACGGCAAACCAAATCCTATCGAAGATAAACGTAAGCTTACTCAACAAATAACGCCTAGGAGACCAGGATTAAAATAGATAATTTACTCGAAATTAACAAAGAAGAAAAAGATCTATTAAATCTAACTTCGACAAACTTTTGCTTTGTACTTTGACCGAATAATGGAAACTTACACAATGTAGATAATTTTTAATCGATATTCAAATCCAATTATAAAAATCGATAATTATAGCCTAATAACCTCAAAAAAAAAATAGGAAAACATTGAATTGCAATAAAAATGTATTAATGACATTTTTAATTGGAACCGTAGAGTTAAATTATTAGGTTGTTTATACATTGTAGTTATTATTTATTATCGCCATACGTATGCATCGTATTTTTAATTATCAAAAATTTTCCTTGATAATATTTGTCGATTCTGGGATGATTTGCATACATTTCATTTTGATACCTTTCTAGGTGTTTCTTTTAAATAAATATTTAAATAAACTTAAATAAAGATTGTACACTAACTATCTAAGTACAAGACATATTGTACACAACTCTATCTATTTTAGGTAGGTTTTTTCAGTCTGCTCTTTTGCGTCTGAATTCATATGATCGAAATGGCAATTCTTCTCATATTCGTTAATAAGGCCAATAAAACTCGCGGACAATAGTTAATAGTAAGTGTATATAAAGTTATTCTCCACATAGTAACTCTTCGCGATTTTCCAAATACTACAAGAAAACTATCAACATTTATAAGTTCAATCCGATCAAGTGTGATGTCCAAGTTCTCTCCTTTAATCATATCATATTAAGGAAGCTTTTTCTTCAAGTATTACATATGAACTGGTGTTTCCAAATCTTTCCAATTCTTTTGGTCACTCTTAAATTCTGCAAAATCAGGAAACTCGTTTGATTTACTACATTCTGGAAATACAAAGTAATTTATGACAAGAAGTCTTTCTAGAAACAAAATAAATTATTGTGAAACCTACTGTAGAAATTTGTAAATCTGTGGTGTATCACAAATATAATTCCAAACCAATTTTGACATTGGTTGGCCATAGGTATGAATCAGGATGGTGCATTGATTTTGAGAAGCCTTTCGACAGAGTCCAACATGACAAACTAATTAATATTATAAAAACAAAAAACATTTACCCCCGTGATATCAGAATAATAACTTTATATTGGAATTAGAAAGTCAAAATAGGAATCGAAGATCAACTATCAGAAGAGATGGATATTCTTAAGGGGGTAAGACAGGGGTATATATTGTCACAGCTGCTATTTAATATATATAATGAGGTCATCTTTAAAGAGATTCTAGAAGATTGTAAACATGACATGATTTTAAATGGAGAAAGTATTAACAACCTGAGGTATGCAGATGACAGGGTGATATTTACAATAACCTGGGCAGGTATTTTACAACGACTGAACGAAAACTGTCACAAATATTACATCAGAATAATCTTAAGAAGACAAAATTCTTGGTTATCACAAAACATCCACAAGATAACGAGACATTACATATAAACAATATTCAAATAGAATGAGTGAACAGGTACAAGTACTTAGGTACGTGGATAACCATAATGCAGAGCAAATTCAAGAGATTAAAAGTCGTATTGATTTTTAATCACTAGCGCCAAGGATAAGGCTACTGCGCTGCTGTGTTTTTACAATTATACTTCACGGCTCTGAAGCCCGGACGCTGAAACAATCAGAGATCAAAAAAGTAGAGGCATTTGAACACTGGTGCTATCGTAGAATGCTGTGTATATCATGTATATAGAGAGTTACCAATATTAAAGTCCTTCGAAGAGTCAATCAAAATGAAAAAGTCGTTTAAACTACTAAAAAGCGAGATCTTAAATATTTTGGATACGCCATGAGGGTATCAAGATACAGATTGCTACAGTTGATTATAGAAGGTAAAAGAGATAGAGGAAGAAGACGAAGCTCTTGGATTAGCTTGAGCTCCATCCAACTTTTTAGAGCTGCCATAAATAAAGAGAAAATTTTATATTGATGTCCAACCTACGTTAGAAGACTGACTAGAAAAAAGAATGTTGCCTTTTTAATATCCAGATATCTAAGATTGTCACTTTAGCTGATGGCCGGTTCTTCGATAAATCATAAATATCATCATCATAAGTGGCTCGACAATCCGTTGTGCCTGACAATCCGTTGACAATCTTGGCCTGCTCACAAATAAGTCGCCACTCCTGTCGATTCCTGGCTTCCTCCATCTTCTAACCCTAACCCTTAGAATCTGTAGGTCTTCTTCCACATCATCAATCCATCTCATTCATGGTCGTCCTCTGCTTCTTGTGCCCTCTGGTTTTGAAAATGTTAATCTCTTCGTGTATTCGTGATCTGACATCCTAGCAATGTGTCCAGCCCATCTAAGTATTTGCACTTTAACGAATTTCACAATATCTGGATCGGTATATAACTGATATAGGTCAAAGTTGTATCTTTGACGCCATAGCCCATTTTCATTTACGGCCCCAGAAATCTTTCTAAGAATTTTTCTTTCAAAAATACCAAAAACATCAAAAATATCAAAAAATAAATCATAAATATATTAACATTTAAATCGGAGCTGACACTAACTATGACATTCTTCAACCTGATCACATAAAATTACGACAAAATCGCCCCATTCTCTTTAATACCACCTTTGGTTGAGTAATTGTAAGTGACTTTTCGATTAATTTACTACTTAAAGAAAATATTTCTTTATGTGGGCTGGACACGTTAAACGGTAGAGTGTCTGATTATCACATAGAAGCCATATCCAACTTTTTAGAGCTGTCATACATAAAGAGAAAATTTTATATTGATGTCCAATCTTCGATACAAGACTGAACTAGGACGAAGAATGTTGTCATTATTAATATCCAGATACCTGAGAATGTCACTTAACCTGATGGCCGATTCTTCGATAAATCATAAATATATTAACATTTAAAACGGAGCTGACACTAACTATAAGATTCTTCAACCTGATCACATAAAACTACGACAAAATCGCCCCACTATTTTTAATACTATCTTTGGTTGTGTAATTGTAACGTTTCGAATAATTTATTACTCGAAAAAATATTTCTCTATGTTGGCTGGATAGATCAAACGGTAAAATATCTGACTATCACATAGAAGCCCTAGTTTCGAAACCTGTCGCCATCGAAAACATTTAGATATTTTAAAATGTTTAAAGGCCCCAGTTCGGCACAGCCTGAATAAAATGACTACCTTAGATAAAGCCAAAGGTAATACAATAAATACGTATACTTATAATACTTAATAGAACCAAGAAATAGTAGACTGTTAACTTGACTTACGGACCTTCAGGTTTTGTGAGATTAAACAACGCCCTATTTCTAAAAAATTGTTCCCCAATGATGGGTTCGCTAAGCTCAATTCGCGCACTCGTAATATTCTCAAAGATGGTCTATTTCGAGCCTATTTACGCACAAAACGGTTTTCGAGTAAAAATTTAGGAAAGCAAAATTGGACACACTAACGAAGTATAGAATTAGTGGACGCATACGAAGCCACACAAAAAATTATTACTAAATCAACTTAGTAAAAGGTATTTATGCAATGGTAGACAATAATTGATATAATCAAGAAAAAAAAAACTGTGAGGAAAATACGAGCAAGTGGAAGTTACCTGAAGATTCACAACATAATAGAAGATAAGAAGAAACGCGGTAGTTTCATTTGGTATTTTCATCCAATTATACTATTCTATTTAAACTTCAAGAACGGCCAATGCATAATGGAAAAAAGTACCAAATTAAGCCGATCAGTACTAACTTATAACTATATTCCAAGTTAGAGTTTTCAGATCATGTTGTTTAAAAACAATCTATCATAAAGTTTGTTGATGCTACTTCATAAATTATACTTTAAAGGTTGTACAAAATAATTGCTTAAACACATTTGCTTTGTAATAGATAGCAGACCAGAAAGCCGTCTTTGTTGCCGTTACACAATCGACGCGGTATTTGAAGTCGTGAGTTGTTTTAAATAGAAAATAAATTTTAGACGGAATTTACTAACTGAACAGTCATTTAATCGTAGTTAATTTCTTCTATCGTGCAATTTTAACTCAATTCAAATTAACTTTTTAAATGTTAACTGTAATTTTTTACGTAAGTGCAGACATTTATGAGATATGATTTTATAAAAAAATGCAATTATTCTCATCATCGTGACCTTGTGAGATCTTAATTTTTTTTTTATAATTTTTGTGTATCAAGATGTTCAAAAAATCGCAACAAGGTATTTGAGAGAAACACTGTTCTCCAAATTTTAAAACTTTTTTTCAAACGATCAACTAATTTCGATAGTGGACTATGGTCGTTACAAGAGTCTGGCTAGAAAGTTTACGTATTCTTTTGAAACTCTTTCCTCGTGGCATCCCAACAGGAACAAACCGTCATTGTAGCTAGCAACCAAGAGAACTTCTTTAGTCCGATTCCTCGTCTTCCTTCGATCTTTCCTTCAACCTTCAGATCAGATTCAGATCCTGAATGTAGAGATGTGGTAATGTGGCAACCCTGGATGTTTAATGGTATCAAGAAACTATGCGAACTTATACAAACTTGCTTGTTCTAGGTTGCTCTGGCAAGGCTTTTTTTTGGGTGCTACAAACTTATACTTATTTACGCTAACACCGGGATGAATCTTTGCCGGATCTGAGAGCATTATATAAAAATGTATGTGGAGTAAATCCTTGACTGATTTTTGAGTTCTTCTGAAACAGATATTGTCCGCGTCTTAATTTGCTCTTTGGTTTTTGTAGGCGGGTGCTTGGTGTTCGGGGAGTATTTTTTGAAACTAGGTATGTCTTCTATGCCTTGCAAATAGTCAAGAAGAGTTAATTGATCTCATATGACTGGTTGAAAACGAAAGTCAAATATTTGGTCTGCAGTTAAACATACCAAAGACAAAGACGATAGTCGATAGACTACATAACAATTATCTACACATAACCACGACTGACCGGTTTGAGATTGTGAGCTCATAATTATATCTGGGATCAGTGATAATAAACACAGGGTTATTACAGCAAGAAATAAAACGTAGATGCGATCTAGCAAAAGTCGCCGTAGGAAAGATGGTCAAAATATGGAAGGACTCTCAAATTTCACGATCTCTAAAAATGATGTTGATCAACTGCTTAATATTCTCAATTCCCAAGCGGAAACAAGAAAGATAGACGCCACTGACCGACTGAACTGTCAGAACTGAAGAGAGGGATGTCTTTTATGTACACTACACTAAGAGGGTTTTCAGACGTGGATACTGTATGCGAGATACTGTATGCGAGATACAGAATTTTCGATGGCGACTGTATCGGATTCACGGGCATGCTCGTCAGTATGAAAATAGTAGCAGTGCAGTGCGGTTATATTTTTGGAGTATGGATGTAGAAGAGTATGTTATGCTGTGGTACATATTAAATAAAAAAAAAGAAACTGAAAAGACGACGTAATTTGTGGGTTCATCCTATTGTAGAATTAAGAGAAACCAAGGGAACGTATAACTATATTCAGAAAACACCGTCTTTCTTTCGTTGCTCATTCACAATTATTCGACAGAAAATCGCGCGTCTATGGAATGTGGTGCAAAAGTATTCGTGTCTGAAAGCGTTCATTTAACGTAATGTTTCTTCTGTATCTGGGATACGCATTCAGTCGTCGGCGACAGGAGGGTCCGAGATACTGAATTCGGTATCTCGCATACTGTATCCCTCGCGCGTCCCGTCTGAAAAGCTCCATTTGAGTCTATGTAATATCTGCGTCTCGGATACGCGTATCTCGGATACAGTATCCTCGTCTGAAAGGGGGCTAACACCAAAGAATATAGACGCAACACTGTTGTCATTTATATTTACAAATTTCCCAACGTCAAAAGTGGAGTTAAACGTTTAGTACTAAATTAAAAATATTTTTAAATAGTTTTAGATGTTCCAATGGATTTATTCTAACAAACAGGTAGGCCAGAAAATAATTGGATATCCAATATCGACATAAACATACAAAGAAGAAGCATAGTATGATAAAAGACGATGACATACTAGATTATATTAATATTATACAATACAGTTAAAGTTATAAAAATTCCCTATCGATAAATTGATTAAAATCGCAATTCTCTATTACAAAACATTTTAAATATATGTTTTTCAAACATAAAAAATATGAAAATGTAAACCATAAACTCAAACTAAAACTATCAGCTCGCCGACAGTTGTTAATTTTATCAAATTAGGCTCCCACGGTATTCATTATATAAATATGGGTCGTACATACATACACACATACCATGTGGCTATGTAACCGCGATAAAAAATTGAGCTCCACCTATCACTATCTTAGTTTTTAAATAAAATAGTTTAATTTGACTGAATGAAATTTTAATTTTAAAAATACGTAGTAAGGGAAAAGTTTTTGAGGGATAAGTATAAATACTGGTCTGACATATAACATACATACTTCTGAAGCCCCCTCTTTGTTATTCTCAATAGGTTAACATTGATATAAGTAAACCTATTTATTAAAAACATAAAAATTCTTGCGGTAGGTTTTTATTAATTACACTTATTCATCCTAGCTTGGGTTTAAGGTCTAATCTTGTTTGCACATCTTTTTTCCTATTTTCTAATCTATTTAAACCTTTAATCAGTCGCTAAATGATACTTAACAATACAACAATGTTTATAAAACTTTCAAATGTATCTAATTGCTTTACTTGACCCAATTCCCCAAGGTTATCATTCCAACAAAATTTTGACTAAGGTCATGATTGGACTATTAATAATTTAATCACGAGAGAGAATATTTTTTTAAAAAAATTTTTACCTTGAGCTGAAGTATTCATAGCGTGTGTACGAGGGGAGCATTGCTTCTATCAAAAATAAACTACTCCATACAGTACACGTGCTAGAGGAACGCGTGTGTAAATTGGGCAAATAAGTTTTACTAATTAATTAGTAATTTTGGATTAATTATTTAAATATTAGTTTAATTGGTTTAAAATTATCTAATAATTCCATCAACGCGTGGTTCAACTGCGTTGGGCTGCAACAAGTATTATAAAAAATGAAGCAGAATAGAGGAAACAAGCTCAAGCAAACTTATTTTACTTTGATTTTAATTACCTGCATCAACTATGCAAGGTTATTAGCTTAACCATGTTTTTTTAATAATATGTTGAGTAGATGCCTTGTTACTTAGTAGAGTCAGTGTTACTCAGAGTCAGTATTATACAGAAAATCGGATGCATTTACAAATGCAATCTAGTGAATTTCATTTTCTATTTAATAAAAAAATTAAAATTTAAAATAAAGAGTCAAAACTTCTGATGTATGATAGTACATTTTTTTATAAATTATGGTATAAATATTTTTATTTTTAACGAACTTTTTACTTCAATGTAAGTTTTTTGAAACTATGGTATACAGCAAGCAACTGTGATTTTCCTTTTTAATTTAAAATTTATAATAATCACCAAATATTGTAAAGTAAAGAATGTCGAGTAAAATTATAATATATGTATGTAATGTCCGGCTCGGTCTCCTAGTCGTAGATCTCTCTCTGACATTGCTTTTTGGACTCGCATCAAACCATGTTGTTTTCGGTCTTCCCTCTCATTTGCCACATCTGGCAATTCAAAAGATGGACAGGAGCATCCGACGCCCCACAAACAGTACAGTCTGCCGAGGCCATTTGCCTATCCTATTTGTGAAGCTGTCAAAACTTCCATGTCCGCTCAGAAACTGCGTTAGGAAGTAGTCCAGTTTCCTAAACTTACATTCCCACCACGGTCTCAGATCGGGTATAAGGTCCTTTGTCCACCTTGCCTTTTCTCTATTATTGGCTTCATTTGAGGCCGTCCTGTAGGCGCTAGATACCCGAAGTATTTCGTAGTGTTCAGCAAACTGCACTATACGGGGACTACGTGGGTCACTACCGAATGGAAAACTCCATTTAGCACCTTTCTTTTGGTGCTACTTGGGTCTCCAGTGTTCAGCATTAGGCGTACCAGCGCCTCCAGACTTCGGTTCGACTTCTCCATCGCCTTTTGGACGTGTACTTCGAACGTCAATCCTTCCAACAGGCAGACTCCGAGATACTTAACCGATTTAACTGGTGCAACCTCTACCTCTTCCACTATAAAGTGAAGAGAGGATTTGTTCCGGCTACCCTTGAGAACTACCACTTCAGTTTTCTGAGGTGCTAGCTGTAGATCGTTCTCCCTGATCCACCTACTAATACAACGCAGGACTGTGTTAGCCACATTAGCCATGCCGTTTTCTGACTCGCCTTTGCAACCAGTGCGAAATCATCGGCATAAAGTACAAGAGTGCATCCCCTTGGAATCTGTAGGATCAGCGCCCCCTCGTACAGGACATTCGACAGGGTGGGATCTTGTACCCTGCGACAACCTGATGCTGGTATCTTTTTCCCTTATCGTCAGTAAAGTATCTGTCAAGCACGTTGACCAGGTATTCACTAACACCCAATTATCTAAGCCTTGACATGATCTTTCCCATGATGTCGTGTTAGTCATTTTTGACGTCAAGCAGAATGAGAGCCGCCCATCTCTTTGTATTCTGCTTGGCTAAAGAGGTCACTTCTGTGACCGCATCTGTGGTGGACCTTTTGACCCTAAAACCATATTGGCGGTGGCTCAGCGCATGGTTTTCTTCCAGCTCTCGCTCGAGCCTTTCACAAGCTTCACCTTTCGGGATAAGGACAACCTTCTTCCCTCCACCTTTCAGGATAAGGACAACCTTACCGTTTTTTAAACGAGTTAAAAATTGCTGTTGTTCAAGCAGTTTGTTTAGCAATCCCAAAGACAGTACAAATTTGGAATATCGTTGAAATAAGAGTGTTACGTAAGCGGGCGAAGAAGCATTGGTTGATCAAAAACACGCTGGTGTGATTGTTTAGAAGATATTGTTGTGGATTTATTAAAAGGTTCAATATTTATAACACTTACGGATTTAATTTATTTCTTTATTTATATTAACTTATCTGACAAATTTATATATATCCGTACGTTACAAATTCGCGAGCGCGGGTTCAGAATTAACTAACTCTCCATATAAAAATGTTGTATTTATATACGAAATCCTGATATACTGGAATAGTCGAGAACATCAAGTTGGAGAATTCACCATAATTTGAATCTAGACTTCCACCGAAATTTCTACAATAAAACAGAATAATTAGTCATAAAAGTTAGGCCAGTATATTTATCGTAACATTGCCCCCCTCTTAAAAGATGGTTCCTCCTGGAACCTTGTCGGGACTGGAACCGGAACTGTATGCTGGTATCGGCAACTGGACCCTCTTTTACAACTTCCAGTTGTATAAAAATGACAAGGGACGGTTTTCTCTCCGCACCAGTAACTATGCGGATTGCAACAGACTAACACCTGGACTTCGGTGTCTTTAAAGATCTCCTCCACCATATTTCGGATAACCCTCCAATCTAATTGGCGGCACTCCAACTTTGGCATGGCTAACTTTTGCACGTCGGACTCTAGTACGTGCCCTCTCAATTGAAGTAAGGCTTCCCATACATCTCGGTAGGTAGGTTGGTCACGGGCAGTGTCTTTTGTTACCAGGTAGAAAAGGTAACGTGATGCATCTTGGAGTTTCAAGGTTTTACCGGGAGCTGGCACTTGGCATTGAAGTTCTGCAACTCGACCAAACTTCCTTCGAAAGACGGATGCCAACCCTGGTGCGTCTTTGATACTGGCCGGGATGGTAAGGGCCAGCGAGTAGTCATCGGGGAGCGCGAGTAGATCTTGCTTTTCTTCAGTGGTAACACCATGTCTTGCTTTACCGGTACCTCCATAGGCACCCATGAATTCCTCAAACGTGAGGTCAGACACGTCTTGGACTTGGTTTACTTCCACTTCTTCATCTACGTCGTGGTCACCTTCGAAAGACGCCAGCCGGTTATGGTGTACTATCATCGGCTTTCCCCTCGGAATCTTGCTTATTCGGTAGATGACATCGTTGATCTTCTCCATGATGAGGTATGGACCTTCCCAAAACTGCTGCAATTTGGGAGAACAACCTTTTCGCTTCTTGGGATTATACAGCCATACTTTGTCGTTCTTCTTAAAGCAACCCTTTTCGGCTTGTGTATCGTACCGTTTCTTCATTCGGTCGCTAGCGATCTGAAGGTGGGAACGGACCAACTCATGTACATCGTCCATTCTTCTTCGTAATTCGATCACATAATCTTCACCTGCTACATCTTCTCCAGGTCGACACCCAAATTCTAGATCACAAGGTAGTCGCATTTCGCGTCCGAATAGGACTCTGGCTGGTGTCTGGCCCGTTGATTCGTTAACAGCAGATCTGTAGGCCATTGTGAAGAACGGAAGGTATTGGTCCCAGTCTCGCTGATGATCGGACACCATCTTTGTCAAATACTTGCCAACTGTCCTATTCATTCGTTCTACCATACCATCCGATTGCGGATGATACGCGGTAGTTCTTGTTTTCTTCATGCCTAGTCTATCACATATTCCTTGGAATAGATCACTTTCGAAGTTCCTGCCTTGGTCACTATGGATCTCCAAAGGCACTCCAAATCGGCTGATATATTCTTGGATCAACTTATCTGCAACGGTGGCGGCCTTCTGGTCTGGAAGTGCGTAAATCTCGACCCACTTAGTGAAGTAATCCATTACTACCAGCATGTACTTGCCTCCATTTTCACTTTCTGGAAATGGCCCAGCGATGTCCAAAGCTATTCTTTCAAACGGGCTTCCAACATTATATTGTCTCATAGGAGCTCTCCTTTTTCGGTAAGGCCCGTTACTCGTGGCACAAATAGTACATTTCTTACACCAGTCTTTTACATCGTCGGAACTGTTCATCCAATAAAACCGTTCCCGAATTCGCTGAAGGGTTTTCCTTACACCAAAATGCCCTCCCGATGGACTGTCGTGTAACTGACGAAGTACTTCGGCTATTCTGCTCTTTGGGATCACCAACTGTCTTCTCTTCTCTGAACCGTCATCATTTTCCAGGACTCGTTTGAGCAAGCCATCTTCGATGATAAATGAGTCCCACTGGGCCCAATACGTCTTAACTACTGAGCATAGGTTCGATATTTTCTGCCAAGGTGGTCGACGGTTTTCCTCTTTCCATTTTCGGATTTTCTGTATAACTGGATCTCTCTCTTGTTCTTCCCTTATCTTAGTAGGCGTCCAGTCGTCGTTGAGAATCGTCGTTCTTAGCACTGCTGCTTCCTTGGATTCCGTTTTGTTGCAGTGGGAACACTCTGCTGGGCATGGCCTTCTGGAAAGAGAATCAGCGTTTCTGTGGCTAACTCCGGCTCGGTGCTCAATCTTAAAATCGTATTCTTGGAGTCGTTCGATCCACCTGGCTATCTGACCCTCTGGATTCTTAAACTGCATCAACCACTTAAGGGCGGCATGGTCGGTTCGGATTAAAAACTTCCTTCCATAGAGGTATTGATAGAAGTGCTCTACTGATTTCACTACTGCCAGAAGTTCTCTTCTCGTGACGCAATAATTCCGCTCAGGTTTTGAAAGAACTTTACTAAAATATCCGAGGACTCGTTCCTGTCCTCCTTGAATCTGAGACAGCACTCCTCCAATTCCCACATTACTTGCATCTGTATCTAAGATGAATTCTCCTTCTGGCAGTGGATACCCTAAAATTGGTGCTGTTATTAAATGCTTTTTCAAGGTCTCAAAGGCATTTTGGCAGTCTGTATCCCAGCGGTAATCTCTTGCTTCCTCCGTAAGTCGCGTTAATGGCTTAGCGATATCTGCAAACTTCTTAATAAACCTCCGGTAGTAAGTACATAGTCCAAGAAAACTTCTCACTTGATGTTTGTCAGTTGGTTTTGGCCATTCCTTAATGGAATCGATTTTTCCCTTATCCACGGCCACTCCTTCTTTACTGACTATATGACCCAGATAATTGACTTTACCTTGAAATAGCTGGCACTTCTTGGGGTTTAGCATCAATTGGGCAGCTTTAAGTCGATTAAAAACGTTTTCTAAATTCCTCAAATGATCTTCGAATGTCTCCCCCAAGACGATTATGTCATCTAAATAAACCAGGCATGTTTTCCAAGATAACCCTCTCAACACATTTTCCATAAGCCTCTCAAATGTCGCAGGAGCATTACAAAGTCCAAATGGCATAACGTTGAATTGCCACAATCCAGATCCTGTGGTGAAGGCTGTCTTTTCTTTATCTACTGGGTCCATTTCTACCTGCCAGTATCCAGACTTCAAATCCAAAGTGGAAAACAATTTACTTCCAGCCAATGTGTCCAATGTGTCATCGATCCGAGGCAGAGGATAACTATCTTTCTTGGTAACGTTGTTCAGCAAACGGTAATCCACACAGAACCTCGTCGTTCCGTCTTTCTTCTTAACCAGGACCACCGGAGAGACCCATGGGCTCGTAGAAGGTTCTATCACCCCGTCTTTCTTCATTTCCTGAATAATCGTTTCAGCTTCCTCTCTTTTCGCCTGTGGTAATCGTCGAGCTGTTTGACGAATTGGCTTAGCATTACCAGTATCAATTTTATGCTTAACAACGGTAGTTCTTCCCGTCTTTCCTCCTTTCGGTACGAAAATATCACGATACTGCCGAAGAAATTCCCTTAATTTCCTTTTCTCCATCTGATTTAGAGACTGTCCTGCAACTGCAACCATTTGGTCGAATTTGTCGTTGGAATTATCAGATGTTGTCGCCTGACGGATTATGGATGTCACAGGTACACAAGTTCCTACTTTTGTCTCTTTCTTTATGGTCACTGGGTAGTCGTTGACATTGATAAGTCTCACAGGAATTTCCTTAGCCGAAGTCACCAATTCCTTTCCAATTATGATTCCACGGCCAACCTCATCGTCGTGGTTCCAAGGCTCCATCATAACAGGTCTCCCTTCGTCCACAAATCCCTGTAGCCGCGCTACTATGATCGTTTCGCTACTCGCAGGCACGACTGTATCTTCTGTAATGGCTGCTTGCACAGTGTTGTCATTATGTGGATGGAGAAATACCTCCTCGTTGCCAACTTTGATTACCTTATTCTTAAAATCCAATTGGAATCCATGCATATTCATTACGTCCATTCCTAATATAACATCCTCTTCGATGTCAGCAACTATAACAGTATGGACAAACTTTTCTGCTCCAATTCCCAATTGTACCTGGATTTCTCCATGAATGTTGGCATTTTCACCTGTAGCGGTCCGAAGTCGCAACCTCGTTGGTAATAGTTTCTTACGGCTGTTTATGACTGTTGGGCGTATAATGGTTCTGGTCGCTCCGGTATCCACCAACAACGTATGTCTTTTACCATTTATTTCTCCATCTACATATACACTATCTTCACGACATTTCAAAGAAGCTATTAGTATGAGAGGGTCTTTGGAAACGTTCTGGGTCGAGGCTGCCCCCCTAAGGCTGACCCGTTCTAGTTTTCCTGATGGTGAGTTTCTTGATTTGCGTCGTACCTAGGGTGCTTACAGGAGCTTCGTACGTGTCCTATTTCGCCACAATTCCAGCATCTGATGGTCTTCGTTTTCTTGTATGTCATACTCTTAATCATATTAACGAGCTGGTCAAGTTTATCTTCATCTTCTTCCTCTTTTACAGTCCTAACTTTACTGTACCCTCCAGAGGCCTGCGTAGCTGACTCGTATTCGAGGGCGGCGGATAAGACATCAACCAGCGTCTTGTGACGAGCTAATCGTAGTGTTCTCTGCATTTCATGATCACGAAGACCATCAATAAACGTTTGAACGGCCAACTTTTCCATCATGTCTTCGGGAGCTGTTGGATAAGCATATCGTACTAATCTGGCAATATCTACCTCATATTCTTGAAGAGCCTCATCTTTCTTCTGTCTACGATTTTTAAGCTGCGACTGATATACATGCTCCAAATGTTCGTGGCCATATCGCATATTTAACCTCTTCTTCAGTTGTTCGAAATCATCGGTCTCCTCTACGGCTATGGTCTGAAGCACATCTAAGGCATCTCCTCGAAGAGCGATAGTCAGGTTTACCGCCTTTTCTTTTTCAGACCATCCATTTGCTCTTGCGGCTGATTCGAACTGTTTCATGTAGTTGTTCCATGACGATTTTCCATCGAAAGTTGGGACTTTAACATGAATAGAACCTCCACTTCCTTCAAATTTCGGCCGTGTCTCCAACTTACATTTCGTCTCGTCTTCTTTTATCTCCACTGTAATCGGATTGTTACCTCTCTCTGCTGTCCCTGTTTCCTCCATCTTCCTTTCCATCTCTTTCCATATCTTTTCTTCGAAGGCCAACATATCGGCAGCAACTTGGTTTTTTAACGAAGACACTCTATCGTCAAGAGCAGATATCTCTGAAGTGACTTTAGAGATGTTAGCAGAAACTTTGCTTTCCAGAGAAGAAATCTCGTTAGAAACTTTGCTTTCTAAAGAAGCGATGTCGCCGGATACTTTGTTCTCCAATGATGCGATGTCGCCGGAAACTTTGGCTACATCACCAGAAACTTTGGCTACATCACCAGAAACTTTGGCTACATCAGAAGAAACTTTCGAAATCGACGAGAGGACAGCATCATGCTTGTCTTCAAATATATAAGTTTCTGGATCTAGTCCTTCTTCTAGCAAAGCGTTCTTTAGTCGTTGGACTAACTCAGCCTTTTTTTCGGTAGAAGCTAATTCTCTGTCTTCTAGATGTCTTCTTAAATTAGTCACTGTCAGCTCATAAATCGTCGTCATTTTCACAATTTATTTTATATTCACTTGTATTATTATTATAAGTCTAATTTATGTTCGATCTCACTTCTGGCACCATTTGTTGTGGATTTATTAAAAGGTTCAATATTTATAACACTTACGGATTTAATTTATTTCTTTATTTATATTAACTTATCTGACAAATTTATATATATCCGTACGTTACAAATTCGCGAGCGCGGGTTCAGAATTAACTAACTCTCCATATAAAAATGTTGTATTTATATACGAAATCCTGATATATTGGAATAGTCGAGAACATCAAGTTGGAGAATTCACCATAATTTGAATCTAGACTTCCACCGAAATTTCTACAATAAAACAGAATAATTAGTCATAAAAGTTAGGCCAGTATATTTATCGTAACAATATCAAAGACTGAACAGACACTTTACATATTACGAAGAATGAAGAAAAACACCTGCATCAATTTCATTAAAAGCCTGCAAAGTTATTTTGTGAATTTGTTTATGGTTAGTGGAGTTGTGACATCTCTCCGTTACATTTTTCTTTCTACCGTGAGTACAAATGTCAATTTTCATTAAATGTCCTTGAAACTTTATTCACCCTAGTCATTTTTAAACTTTTAATTCTTGATAATAGAACATCTACTTTAACTCGGTATGGAAATGCAGAAAACTCAATAGTTATAATTTTGTTGAAGCAATAATCCAATTTTCAACTAATTCAAATTAGAGAATTCCAAAGTAAATGTTTATAACGACGTGCGTGTTGGGTAACAAGTGTTTGACTAAGAATTTATGTAGGTTTTAGGATTGTTTAAAAGTAAACTGTGCTATGTACCAATTCTACAAGACCTTACAACAGCCAGCGTTGAGTAATTTTAGAAAACGTTCGGTCGGTTTGCTAACTGAACGATATAGACCCGGAGCCAGGCGATATTTCATTTTTGTATATGTAACATTTTTTATTTTAATTTATTTCTTGCTCAGATTAATTTTATTAATTATTAATTCGGATTTTTTCTATAAATTAAACACTTTTTAGCTAAAGTTATTATAAGAATTCAAAGAGTGTTATGGTGAAAACGATGGGTTCTGCACACCTCACTACCATTTAGAGTTTCTTATTTGGGTTAGTATTGAGATGGATTGAGATTAAGTTGGAAATGATACCACAGTTTTTGTGGCTGGAGAGTAAAACAGTCATCAGAAATGACCAATTCTTAAGGGTTTAAGAAAAATTGTACGTGTCAGAGGCGGAGAACATGGGTTTTCTTTACCATAGGGACATAAAAAAATGTCAACAAGTATACAGGGTGTTTCAAAAAGGTATATCATAAATTAAATCACGCATTTAGGGAACAAAAATAAATTGATTGAATCCAACTTACCTTAGTACAAAAGTGTACACAAAAAAAGTTACAACCCTTTGAAGTAACAAAATAAAAATTGTTTTTTTGCATTATCTACTAAACTACTTGACATATTGTAATAAAAATGGACACGTTACTTTCTTGTTTTGAAATCATTTTTCATACAAAAGAAACAACAAAATGTAAGCGCACAGAAAAATTTTAAGGGATGTGTGCAGCCCTAAATCCCCCCAAACTTTTGAGTACGTTCAAATCAAATGAATTTTGTGGCTTTATAGTTTAATACATTATTTTTAAAACTTTTTTGCCTCTTATCACTTCGAAAAACTAGTTTTTTCCTAGTTGGCCATAAAATTACAATTAGTTTCTACGGATACAATAATTACAAACAGTTCCATCAATAATAGTCATAATTTGAAGCTATCATTTATTTTGTGAATAAGATTAATATTAAAAATTTTGATATTTCAATGGCCTACATATTTCAGGAAATGGCAGATATGCATTTAATTTTGGGTACGTTGGATCAGATTAAATTATGATTTCAATAAACTATCGAGAATATCGTAGGTGAATGTCAAGGAAATAGTGCAGCAGCCGCAAAGCGTTATGCAGTAAAATACCCCAATCGAAATAAACCCGATAGACTATTATTTCTGACCATTGGTCGTCGTTTACGGGAAACGGGTACATTCCAACCATAAGTTGCTGGTGATAGTGGTCGTTCAATAATGGATGCAACTGATGAAGACATTTTAGAAATCATTGAAGAAGTCCTTGGAACAAGTACAAGGGTAATAGCTGCTCAACTAAATGTTCCTCACGTAAGGGTTTGGAAGCGTTTGAAGGATCGAACTCCTTCGAATTATTGTTTTGAAGCTAATTTCTTGTGGCATGTTGATATGATTTACTATTTTTAATGGAAATGAACCTGTTTCTTTAACATTTGACATTTGTCACGTGAATAACGTCATGTTCATTGGTAGCAATGCAATCATTATGAAAAATAAAAAAACCAGCTTCTACAAATAGTTTCTCGTTATATGTGGAATCTCTTGAAATCCTATCCAGGAGGTCGTAAGTTCAGTTCCAACCCTTCGTCGTTAAGCACGTGAGATTGTCTTGTTGTTTCTCGTCACCGTAATCCTTGAGCGTAATAGTAACTAGATCGTAATTAGCGTTACATATACATATGTAACAATCAAATTCCTAAGCTAATAACTCTTGAAGACCAGATGAGGTGATCAAAAGGATGAGAGGAACTTCATAATTTTGTTTTTTTATATTGTAAAAGAATAGTCCAGTCGTCAGAAATTTGATCTCTAAAAACGAGACGAACTAGATGCATTTTGTTTAGAATGTCAATTTTTTGACCCCAAAGAAGATTAAAAATGTTTGCTTATCCTACTTCCAAGCTTCCCCTAAAATGGGGGGAACGGAAACATTTCATTTGTTAGAGCCTAATCTTTAAAAGCAATAAAATGAAATTTCGATTTTTAGCTTTGACAACAAATATGTGGCATTTGAAATATGCCTAAAAATGCTGAATTTAAACTTTCATATTACAAACGATATCACCTCATGGGAAACGCTTCCACGAATACGGAATTAGGTGAAATTTTATAACTGAAGCTATGTAGTTTCTACAAAGGTACTTCTGCAATCCAAAAGAAGTAGTCGTTTAAGTTTTAGATAGTTTGTAATGTGAAAGTTTAAACTCAGCGTTTTTAACCATATTTCAAATGCCTCGTATTTGTTGCCAAACCTCAAAATCCAAAATTAATGCAATAGATTTTGAAGATAAGGCTCTAGCAATGCAAATTCCATAGTGACCGGTCATCGAAAGTAATACATTGAATGATCTCATGAGAATAGTAAAAAATGGTAAACATCGCGCAACGTTAATTTATTTAAAAGTTTCATTGAAAATGACTTTATTTGCGACAAAATACAAAAAATGCACCCGAAAGCTGTACTCTTTGCTTTTAAAACGCATTTGGATTTTTCCCGATAGGACTCTCTGATAAAAAGATATCGAATTTTTCCCGTCGAGTTGTTACAAATTTTATTTAAAAATTGATTTCGCGCGAGTAACTGACTTTAAAAATCCTGGTCGGTTCAAGCGTTGTTTCTGAAAGAACGGTTCATTCTACACACATTTTTGTTCAAAATTGTCATTTCTTGTTTAAAACATTTATTTCCACGGCGTGCAGATTCTTGGTAAATTGATTGTTTTCCACTCTAACCTTCCCTCCCCTCCCTAGTTTTCCCTCCTAAGTGGAGGGAAGCCCGTGGTAAACTTTCTTGCATCTTTTTTGGGATCCAAAAATTGATATTTTGGTCTCTGACGACTGGTGTAGAACGAATCCCCAAATAATACTAATAATATAATCAATGATCACTAAACTACTCAACTTGAGTTTACCACTTTGGATATAATTTGGATATAATTCCGAATTTATGATCATCCAATGCTAAGAACGCTGATGTCAAGTTCTTGGAAGGGGTGTGAAGACGGTTAAGAACGCAAAAATTCCCAATTTTTGATTTCCTTTTCTGTTTCTCGGGATTTGTTGTTCCGCGTTTTTTTTTTTTCATTTGCTTGATTTTTATTATGTTTATTTGCCATTACAAAGTCACTTGTCTACTTTAGGTCTCTTTTTCCTCTGGTAGATAATAATTATTATTGAGGCATACGATTTTATATTCATGATATTCCTAAACAATATATTGATACGAGCAACTGAATAGCTCCTGGACTAATAAAGCATATCTGTTGCGATCGATGCGAATTGGAATTGCCGAAAATTTCGCTTTTAATGAACGAAGTTAATTGACCAAAATTTAAGTTGCGGTAGTCGACTTTTAGCATTTCAACTTTTATTGGCTTAAGTGTGATCGAGAGATATTTTGAAGTGTTTTTTGGTGCGTTATTGAGTCGATGTCGGTTTCACAATGTTGAATGTGAAAGTAAGCAAGTCTGTTGAAGTTTGCTTTCAGTGCCGGCCTTATTTATTCCATTATGCCATAGATCAAACTCTTTGTGAAATACATATAATTTCCTTTAGGCAAAACTAGAATTTCGTATGCTAAAATAATAAAATCCTGTTTAATTTATATATATATATATATATATATATATATATATATATATATATATATATATATATAATTAGTATTTCTTGGGTTTAGGTTTACTAGATTTTATTATTCCATTTAAATCAACATTTCCATTTCCGCAGGTAATCCTTGCCTTTGTCAAGATTCTAAAATGTACACGATTGAAAACAAAAAGTTATTGTAAACCATATAAAAACCTACCAAACGTAAATCGAGACACTAATATTAATGAGCTGACAGAGGGTAAAATTGGCATCTGATATATCATTGCTTACTGTCATTAATATATAATTATGTTTACATGGGCGTAGCTTTGCGTAGCGTAGCTTTTAGATCTGTTCAACAAAGTATATATAACAGGAGTAATACCCGAAGATTGGTTGCTGTCCACGTTTGTAACACTACCAAAGTCAGTACATGCGACAGAATGCTCCCAGTACAGAACAATTTCCTTAATAAGCCTCACACTTAAGATATTGCTTAAAATAATACATGGAAGACTATACAAAAAAAATAGAAGAAGATATAGATGACACCCAGTTAGGATTCAGAGGAGGACAAGGAACGAGGGAGGCTCTGTTCGCTTTTAGCGTTCACGCGCAAAGACGACTAGATATGAACCAGGACCTCTATATCTGGTTTATAGATTATCAAATAGCTTTTTGATAGAGTACGACATCAGAAACTCGTAAAACTGTTAAAAGAAAAAAGTGGATAGTCAAGATATACGGGTTATTGTCAATCTGTACTGGAATCAAAAAGCAAAGGTTAGAATCGACAATGTCGATACAGAAACTATAGAAATCAAAAGAGGTGTTAGGCAGGGTTGCGTGCTCTCCCCATTGTTATTCAATCTGTACAGCGAAGCTATTTTTAAGGAAGCAATATCAGGGGAACAACAGGGTATATCAATAAATGGAAAAATCTTGAACAACTTAAGAATCGCAGACGACACAGCCGTTTTTGCAGACAGTCTAGAAGCACTGCAACGTTTAGTAAATAGATAACATCAAGTCATTATAAAATATGGACTACAAATGAACGTTAAGAAAACCAAGTGAATGATTATTTCTAAGCAACATACAGTAGGAAAGCTAGATATCAAGGGAAAACAAGTAGAAAGAGTTAATAACTACAAATATCTGGGAACGTGGGTAAATGGAAACAATGACCAAGGTAGAGAAATAAGGATACGGATTGTTGTGATGACCAATAAGGTACGGATTGTTGTGATGATAGCCAACCTTCGATAGGAGAAGGAACTACAAGAAGAAGAAGCTTTAGTGTTGCCGAAAGAGGTAAAGTGGAGACATGTTACAACTTTAAGAGTTTATTATGGTGTTATATTTATTAATATTTAAATCAGATTGAAATATATTTTATAGTTTCTTTGTAACTTTTTTGTCATTGATTGTGTTAGTGCTCCTTTTTATTTCTATTTATTCGTATATCTCCCTCTTCTGTTTATTTTGCTCGGTTTTTAAAATTTTGATGCTTTCGAAGTCAATTATATGCTTCCTCTCATTCCATGCTTTGTGAGCGCAGTTGTTCTTCTCATAATTGTGTTAACGAATTCTGGATTGAAGCAGTTGACTGGTTTGGCCAATATAGAATTGCTTTAATCAAGAATGCGTTCGCACAAGTATGACAAGAACAACAGCACTGGGCTCACATATTTTTCTGTTACAACTGCTCATTCTTTTCGATAATATCGGCGTTTTCAAGATTTGTGGAGTCTAGCTGAGCAACATCCAATACAGGGGCGTGTTACAACTGCAGGTCAAGATCGATTTTTGAGTTTTAACCGCTAGAAGACAACCTATAGTATAGCATGTGAATGGGTCACCAAACCATAAAAGCGCCACTACCAAACTTTCCTCTTTCGGGGACAAACTTAGCATATCTGTAATTTCTCGTTCTCCAAATTTCAAAACATTAGCGTCGTCTCTAGTCATGTACATGCCAGTGTTCATGTTGTCGAGAAAAAAATTAATCGGTTCTTGCAGTATTTAGAATGTAATTTGGAACAATACCCGACCTTCTTGTAATTAGTCCAGTTTCATCGAGGCCTCTTGCAGGGCCGCCGCTAAGGTATTGGCCGCCCGTGTGCAACTTAATATTTGCCGCCCCCCTTCCAACACTTTAGACATACATACTATTATTTAAAGAAATGTGCAGAAGATGCATAATATAACAATAATAATTTGTAAATAGATAAATATTTACTTGAACATTTAGACTAATCTCCATGATCCAACGTCCATATATTATCCTAATATCCTATCCTAATATCCTAATTTAAACGTCCATTATCCTAATTTAATAACCATGATCCAACGTCCAGAATATGTATATCCTAATATCCTAACTTAAACGTCCATTTAATTAAAATAAACCGTCAATAGGAACATAAACACATAAAAAAACTAAAAACGCACTTTTCGGGCTTTCGTCTCGGAAAACTTTTTGACAATATCTTTAATGTCTAATGTCGCACACACTTCATGTTCAATAGATAACATTGCAGAAAGCAGAAACACATCTTACTACAATTGTTATTTGTTCTACGTGCGCCCCAATGTTTTTTCTCCATTTCATATAATTTTTGATGAGCAGAGTCAACTGTTAATCCTTTTTTTAATGTTGTAGATAGTTCAAACAGTTTTTGAGAATATTTTATATGAGCTGCACCAGATTCATGTCTTTTTAAAATAACAGCTAAATGTTGCCAGTCACTTACCCCATTAATTCCACTAAGTAATTGTCGGCTGCTTTCATCACAACAAAATAGTTTACAAGGTGCACAAAAAACACTATTTAGTGATAATGAGTAAAGTAACCACGGGCGATGAATTTGGTCTTGATTAGGTAATGTGCGATAATAATAAGTTTCTGAAAATTTCCTATTATTTGTATCTCTGGGGAAGTTAATTTTTGTAATTTGATGAGGAAAATTTTCAACAACAAATTGAACTTCACTTGGATTCATATTTGCAGGCCATTTTCCAGGATCATCTGAAACCAAGTATATGCTTGAGCTTCCTACACTGCAATCCAGATTAACTGGAACATTAATTGTTCTGTCTTGGTTGGTGGTTTCAGGTTCAGGCGTTTCAGCACCAGTACTCGCACTATCGCTATTATTGTCATCAAATCATCCCATCTTTATCCGCAGGAATATTCAATTGTTTGGTACTTTTTTCTGTGGTTTGGACTTTGCTTGAAGTTGAAGGTCCTAAATTTATATCCGAGTCTTCTATATTTTCATTTATGTTTTTCATCAAAAATGATTCCAGTGCACCGCTAAGTTTTTTTTTCTCCTCAGTTTTTGCCTCTTTTATTTTTCTATATTAAAAACCTAAAAGTCGTTTTCTTTTACTTTCAGACATTTTGAAATTATCACTTAGGAACGAAGCCGGGCGAATTTAACAAAATAAATCCAAAAACACTGCAAATAAGTGGTCCAAATAACGTTTCTCCAAATAATATGTAGCCGTAACGCGTATACGAATAAAATTGCTCTGATCTCGACGTTACTTCGAAATACAGTACCTACTGTGCAAAAAAAAACGGGTACAGTACTATATTTTACAAACAAAATCGTCTATCAAAAGCGTGTCTAAATTCGTCGAATTCTCAACTAAGACTGAACATAAGACATAATAACCCATCTATTAACATAACCATAGGAACAATATTATAACAGAAACTTTACAACCACTTGCCTAAATTGTTGTAAAGTATCTACGTGTGAAATCTCAAATAACTGAAGTCCGAAAGCCGCCAGCCGCTTTGAATTAAAAAGTATTCCCGAGACTGCTTTATGACTGGACTTACAAAAGGGCGGCAGTTCATACAATAAATAATATTTTCTGACATTTTTTTTAGATTAGGATGAAAAAAAGAAGTATACATGATAAATGAAACACATTTAAGTATTATCACATACTGAATAATTATGATTGTTTGGAATATTAGAGTTCACAAAATTATCTGAATCATCATCATCATCAATGGCGCTACAACTCTTCGCGAGTCTTTGCCACGTTTACTATTGCCTTCCATGTTTGTCGGTCCTGTGCCAGTAATTCCCATTGTCGCACTCCCATTTTCTGTAGATCTTCTTTGACTGCATCTTTCCATCTTTTTCTAGGCCGCCCTACAGACCTTCTTCCCTCTGGCCTTTCCCAGAACACATTGTTTATAAGGCAATTGTCGTTACTGCGTATTACATGTCCTGCCCATTATCTTTAGTTAGTTTAATTATCTGAATCATTACTATTTAATTATTTGAATTTATTTTCGTTTTAAAAAAGTATTATCATCAGTGGACTGCTTTTGGCCGCCCCTATTGTTGGCTGCCCGTGTGCGATGCACACTTGGCACACATGGTAGCGGCGGCCCTGGCCTCTTGTACTCGGTTGCCCACATACTCCTCAACTCGACTATGTCAACCTCCCGTAGGCAGTCTTTTACAGCAATTGCAGTACAATCGCGGTTTATTAGAAGTTCCATCAAAATAAAACGGTCATCTCTTTGCGAGGTAACTCTTCTACAATTGTAGCCAGGCCGACTAGGTGAATCCAGTCTCCAAAAAGCGATGACTAGTTCTCAGTACTGTAATTACCGGTAGACCTAAAGATTCAGATCTATAAACTTGAAATCTACCGATGTGCAGCAACCTAATAATTCAAACAGAACTAACAATTTTAGGTTTCAGAATGTTTTCCGTAATAAATTTTAATACTAAATTGGATTTCTTCATCAGTTTTATTCCATTAATCACTGGAAGAACAGACTGATTACTGCACCAAACTAAAGGATTGGAATTTTGAACTAATTATGGTTCTATTAATTTTGATGACTTCAAATACCTACAGTATCTTCTAAGCGAAAGCTTTCAAACTTATTTTCCTCACAGAATACTTTTTTATCTTTTTTCGTTTTATGTTTTTTTCCATAATTTGGAAATTGTTTTAATCCGTCCCTGTTTTCTCGGGATAAAAATAGCGTCCACTTTTATAAAGCGTACGTTCTTTATTTGACTATTTGATTAAGGCTAATTTCTGGGTCTGGCAAATTGAATCTGCTTTTTTTGGGTTATTAGGACAATTAAAAATATCGGTGTTGTAATTTCAAAATTGCGCATTTTAACTCAAAAGCGTCGTGTCATTTTATTAACCAAATAATTTTTGTCTTCCTAAATGTTACGATAACGATATTTTTGATGTCACAGTAAGAGAGGAAAAGGTTTATTGTATATTTAAAAAACGGAGATATGTATTTGAGAACTATACGATATAGAACCAAATATAGCTAAATCTTAGACACATCTACGCTTTCAAGAGTTTTTATTTATACAAATTATCAAATGATAAAAGTTGTACGTTAACGCATTAGATAGTTGGAACCACCAAAAAATCGAGGTATTTTCGTAAATATCCAAGTCGATTTCTGAACAAAACGAGTACTTTCTATAATACTGGAGGCAATAATATTAAGTCGAAGTATATGTCTGTTTTATCTGTTGCCTTCCTTTGATACCACCCTAGAAATAACCATTCTATACTCCTAATTTGATGCTAGTAGGAAACTACTATTATTTATTTTTAAAATATCTTTCGGGAGTATCCCACATACAAATAAAATAGGGACAAATAAGGACTTGTTAGTTTTTATAGTTTAAACATACAAATCGAAAAACAAACAATTTAAAACAACAATTGCATTCAAAAAGCGACCTCTCTTCTTCTATGCGTAAAAATGAGTAATTTGCAATTAAAAACCAGAGACGCCATTACCTGAATAAATTACGATTGTGGAGTTCATTATCTTCTTCATTACAATCGACTAAAATGGATGGGTGTTTAATAAATTCTGTTCCAATTTTTAACTACAACTTTTGTGTTAAAAGTAAGTGATTTAGTTACTGTTACCATTGCTGTCCTTTTTATATATTTATATACTAGAATAAACGAAGAATATAAAAGGAATAATAATTAAAGCTATTGAGTTGAAATATTGGGGAAATATTGGGGAGGTACCTACTGCAAAATTTATATTACTAATAACTATGATATTAGAGAGAAAAAAGGGATCAAGACGAAAATGTAAATTCTGAAGCTGTAAAGAGCTGGAATCAGGAAATCGGAGAAGACATGGAGAAAATTTCCATGTGGTTGATGGATTACATTTCAAAAATATCATCGTTTTCATTCATTTTTCCCGGTTCATAGATTTCAAGCAAGAACGACGAACAAGACCAAATAGGTGAAGAAATTATACCCAAATTTCATCAAATGTTTGACATATACAGGAAATGCTAAGAATTAGAAAACTTTAATTTATTCGTTATTGAGAGAGAAGTCATAAAGAAGGAGAGATAGAGAAATATAGAGAGAGTACTAAAGTAATAAATCACTGTTAAGTAGCTATCCCTTATGTTTATAGTCGTAAAATTTATTAAGGTATTTTTTTTAAACTATAGTTTATTTTTATGAACGAGAGAGTAATTAGCATAATTTTAACTGGTACCTCCGACCACTCCATGGGCGTGCTCAAGATTAATTGAAAAATTACTTTGAATAATTGTAAAAAATAAATGAATTATTTCAGTGTTATAAAGTGTTATGTGTATGTAAACAAAAGTGACCTCTTTTATCACACACTATATTAGAACTGACTGGCCTACATTAAAAAGGGTTTTAAAAAATTCACATTTTTTTTAATTTTTAAAAATTACAAAAGAGAAAAAGAGTTTTTAAAACCGTCTAAGGTATGTTAAATAGATGAATAAAAATATTAATATAAAACTTACAGCTACTTGTTACAAATCCAAATCAGATTCAGAAGATGAACTTTCAGAACCAAGATTTATAATAACTGGCTCGATCATTTTATCAGTAATATTGTCCAGCTTCCACATTTTTTCCTCTTCTTTAATAGTGTGATTTACTGCCTTTTCCCAGTTTTCAGGTTTTACATTATTTACGGCCTCCAAAAACAACTGTTTATCATGAATTTTAAAAGTGGTATTTTTCTTGAAACTTCACTCTTTATCTGTGCCCATACCAGTTCAATCGGGTTTAATTCACAATGATATGGTGGGGATCTAAGTACTGTCATTCCACGATTTTTGGCAATTTCATCAATTTCGTATTTTTTAAATTTTTCTTTATGAAGGACACACAACGAATAAAGTTCCTTTCTTATAGATCCGGGATGGTACGTAATATTTTTTGAACTCAGCCAATTCTGCAAGTCTTTTTTTAACCACTTGGTTGTGGGCAGTCCTTCTATAAGTCTGGAGTGATAACTTGCATTATCCATTACTATTACACAGTTCTTAGGAAGAAGATCTATCATTTGTTCGAACCATTCTTGAAAGACATCAGCGTTCATGTCTTCATGGTAGTCACCGGTACGAGTTGATTCAAAAGTTAATAAACCACCTTCAACAAAACCGTCTGAACTTCCAATGTGTACTATTATCAGCCTGCGTCCCTTTCCTGATGGTGGGTTTAAATCAGTAGATAAGTTATTTACAAAAGCGTGCCTTTGACTTGTAACAGTTTCATCCTGCCAAAATTTATTTGGTGTATGACCCTCGTTGATCCATGTTTCATCAAGATAAAATATTTTTCTTTTTTGGTTTCTCATTTCCTTTATGGTTCTTAGAAAATGTCTTCTCCATATGACAATATCGCTTTATGACAATATCGCTTCTTTCTAATAAAATAGACTTTCTGGGATTCTTTTTCCAGCGGAAGCCTATTTCTTAAAAGTTTTCATAACGTACTTCGACTCATTTCTGGGTAATCCTTATCATCTCGAACTGAGACAAGAACTTTATCCAATGTTGGAAATTCTTGTCTAAAGAAGAATTCATGCACTTTCCGTCGAAGTCCTTCTTTAAAATGATATTCTATTTGAAATTTTGGTTTTCCTGGAGCATTACGTGGCATTTGAAAACTACCACATTTCTCTTCTTTAATAACTGTGTAAATCGTAGATTTCCCAACACCAAGTGTACTGCTAACTAACTCAACGGTCTCATCAACACTTTCACATAAACGTTTGTCTGTAAATGATTTAAAACAATTAAATATTAATGTTTTTTCATTAACTGTTAAAGGACCAATTTTTCGGCGTTTACACGGCACTTCCAAATTTTCCATAACACTAGTATACAAAATAAACTGCACCTTGCGACTGAAGTATCTACTTTTAGTGAACTGTTAAGAATTTTGAATACGCCACTTGGACCTTCCTATATACAAAATGGAAAAACCCACTATCACATTTTCTGTGGAATAAGTTTAGAAGGTAATTATCTAGTCAATTACTGTCGTAGATTCCTGGAATTAAAGAATTAAATGTTTGATTGTTGAAACCCTTACTTCGTGGAATGCACTCATTTCAGATAAAATAAAACGTTTTATTTTATCTAAAGAATTAAACTTTATTTTGCAAATAGGTAGGTACTTATTAAACTTTTATTGGTTATATATAACCAATAAAATAAACATCTTACATTTCTTGCAAATTCATTAGTACCTGTTAACCTCCATCACTCCGACACTGGCAACCTTATTTAGGGATTAGTAATCCTCACAACTATTGTATTCTATTCTGCTCCAACCTTTATACCTGGTGGTCATAGTCAATTTAAAATTGTTTTCCTATATACTTCTGTAAACTTGTTGACAAATATCTGTTTTTCATTGAGTCACCCGTATCAACAGTTTAGGGATTTGCATACATAATTTATTGTTTTATTACTCTCTCATACATAAAAATACACTATAATACGCAGAACTAAATAATAAACTGATCGTTTCAAAAGTGCCGAAATATAAAATGTCTTATAAAAAATGGTCAGAATTGCTTTGACATGACAAATAGTACAAATATTTGAAGAATAAAGAAGAGAAACTGACTATCTTTATTTGGCACGTTTATCTAGGATTAGTTGGTGGACACGTGGACACCTTCAAATGGGAAACTATTATTCATTATTTTTTGAAATTAGTCTTGGAAAACAGGACCTTTATTCACAAAGATGGATGGAATTTTCAGGCAATTTGGGCTTCTTACTAGATAAGAAGATAAAGTTTTTAAAGTCATTTGCTCTTGTAATATACGACATTTAATATATTTCAGACTATAAGAATTTCCATCCATTCACTTTGCGAAATTATCTAATTGAATGGGTGATTGGAAAAAGGATAACATTCCAAAAATATGGAGAATTAAAGTGAGATAGCCATTTTATGAATATTTGTATCTTCTATAGGCTGAGCGCAAAAACGATAAAATCGCTGGTCACCTTTATGTAAAAACATTGTTGTTGAGCTGAAAAAGGATAATATTCCTGGAGTGTTATCGTTAATCCACGCAATGTAAAAAACGTGTGGAGTAAACCTTCGGAGTCTGGAACCGCTGATTTTCAGTTTGCTTTGCACTTTCGTCAAGTAAACAGTATTATTTAGCTATAGTTGAAAAGTATTTTAAAAGTTGTTTTAAAGTGAATACTATTTAAAATTGACCTGCCGTAAAAATTGAAGTTATTTAGAATTTAATAGTTCGGTGTCTAATAGGTAAGTTAGCATTTAGTTATTGTTGAATAAAAATATTAAAATTTAATCTTTCTTTATAGAAATGTCGGATTCGGACTATTCTGAGGAAGAACCTGCAGCGTAGGAAAAAAAGCAAAAGCGCGATAAAAAATTTCACATAAAAGAAAGGGAAAAATTGACAAGACAAAAAGGAAGAGAGTTTGTTACACATAAAGGTAAACTAGTTCATGCTAAAGTAACCGGACCAGATTGCACTTGTAAGAAATGTATGGCGGATTTCACACTTGAAGAAAAACGTTCAATCATCGAAATCGTTTATAGTGGAATACCAAAAAATGAAAAAGATACATACCTAATCGGATTAATAGAAAGACATGATGTTGCTACACATAATCCTGCATCAGCAAAAGCTAGACAGTTTTCTTCTTCTTTTAAGTATTTTGCTATGAAAGGTACGTGCCGAGTTGAAATTTGCCGCAATGCTTATATATAAGTTTACATGTTCTCTCCAACAAAGCCGTACAACGCAATACAACGAAATCATTGCGTCTTCCAAGGAAAAGAACAATAATAACTTCCATGTAAAACGGCTAACAAATGCCGATATACTGGATTTCAAAGTCTGGTGGCCACAATATTTTAAAATACTTTAAGCAAATGAGTTAATTCCAATATATTCGGTTATTGTGTTGGACACTGCTCCATAGCATTCAATTAAAATTGCTTGTAACCGCTTGGAAAAAGCACAAATCATTCGGTGGCTTCAGAGAAAGAAATACCGTTTGAAGACGATAGGTAAACCCCGGTTTGTTAAATGCATGATTAACGAAATGCCAACATATTCTTCTTCAAAATTCTTTTTAACTACTTAACTACTACTTAACGCTACTTACATCAAAATTGCTATCAAAGACATCTAAAACAAGGGTATATAAAATTCTAATTCGCCCCATAATAACGTATGGAAGTGAAACCTGGACACTGAACCAGCGTGAAACAACAAAATTATTAGTCTTAGAACGGAAGATCCTCCGGACGATCTTTGTGTCTTGTAGAGATGGGATAACAGAATAGTGGAAACGAAGACATAGAATATCTTTGAAATGACCTACAAATAGTACTAATATTTGAAGAATAGGAAAAAGTAACAAACTGGTTATCTTCATTTCTTTCATGAACTCCAAGCTCTCTATGGAGAAGAAAAGTACTGAGATCGAATGATGAAAGATTACGACATAAAACCTTCTGGGAAAGGCTCGATGATCGCCCAAGAAAAAGATGGAAAGATGCAGTAATGAGTGATCTAAGTAAGATGGGGGTGGGGTATATCAATGGGAGACTGCTGCAAGAGTGGAGGAAAAGAGTAAACGCAACCAGGACTGAGAGTTGCAGAGCCAAGAAAGAATAAAAAGAAGTTTCTTTTTACCATTGCGACATTAATATTGAACTTATAAATACCAATATAAAATGGAGGTAGAAAAGGAGTAGAAAATGTATAACGCTGACAGGTAAATAGTCAGATAGTTAAGGCACAGTATATTGCTTAAAAAGAATTCTTTTTAAGCAATATACTATGGTTAAGGATCGTTTAACGCGGAAATTATGAAAGCTAACTCCATAAGGCATAAGGGATAAAAGCAAAGAAAATGATGACAAGGCAAGTTATCTAAAAAATATGATATTTATGCCGTAGGTCAAACATATTTCGCTTGAATTCATTCTAGATATATTCACAACTGAATGCTCCGAATATGGCTTCCTTCGGCAATTAATAACTACTGTAGAAACCAAGTAAATTCTTATGTGGCTTCGCAGATCGAGATATTTCTAAATTAACGTAAAAGCCTATTTTCCAATATTAAATTTTATGATTCGGTTTTATAGCTATTTCTTGTTCACCTTGAAAGAGCCTATAGTGAATTGATTGGTGTGTAGCAGTCGTTCGCGTATTTATTCAACACTACCGACTCGGAGGCATTTTTTAAAAGCGACCATTTCCGTTTGAATCCTTATCGGTGTAGAGATGCGAATGAATGAATCATAAAGGAACCATTCAATAGGATAACGGTTTCTTATATTTCACTGAAACATTTTTCATATTGGAAATTTTAATACACTTACACGCGTATTTGACTGTCGTTTCATTGAAAAACTTTTTTGAATCGTAATTAAATAAATCAGGTAACTATTTACGTACATTTATTAAGAACTTCACTTTTTTCTCTAGTCTTTGTTTTTGATTTAATGAAATATGTCTTTATTTCAAAAGCATTTTTCGATGATTCTTCTTTTTTTACCAGTATGCGTTTATTTATGGTATCTTTCTCAGCCTACTGTTGTTTATGTAAAAAACATTATAAACATTGAAAACAAGGCCTTCGAACATTTTAAAACTATTTTTTTAAAGCGACCATTTCACCATTTCTGTTGGAATACTCATGGGTGTAGAATAGAAATTTAATATTTGACTGTATTTTTAGAACGATTTCCAAAGTGGATATCAAAACGTCAAAATAAACGTATTTTTAATTGAAATTGTAAGAAAATAGAATCAATATTATTAACAAGATGGGTGAATTTGAATCAAAAATGTTTTCGTTCTCAAGACATCAAAAAACCTTTAACTACCTATTTTAGCGAGATATAATTTGCCATTCTTTTTCTTCGTGTCTAAGATTACAGAAGATCTTCTTCCTCAGCTTTTCTCTTTCCATTAACTTCTAACGGCTCTATCACTCGTCACACATAGTTTTTATTTCTACATCTTTGTTTTTGAATCTTGTTGGAGACTCTAGTCACCCCGGTTCTTTCCCTAATCAAGTCGTTCCTGATCCTGTCCCTTCTAGTCATACCCAACATCCACCGTAGCATTTTCATTTCAGCTATTTCCGTCTCCAACTTCTGCAATATTTCTCTGCATTTCTCTACTAACACAATATTATCAGCAAAGAGCATTGACCAAGGAGCCCCCTCCCGTGCCTTCTCTGTCAGTACATCCATCTTCTTCTTATGGTACCCTATCTAATTAGTGGATGTTGACGACAATTCTGGCATACTCCTCTCGGTCTTGTGTGTCTCTAAAGAGTGCATGGGCATCGAGGTTTGTCCAATCCCTTATGTTTTTAAGCCATGACTATTTCTTTCTTCCGATGCCCCGTTTTCCTTCTATCTTCCCATCCATAATAAGCTTTAAGAACTGGTACTTGGAATTTCGAAATATATGACCCAGATAAGCAGTTTTTCTTCTTTTTATTATTGGCAGCAATTCTCGTTCTCTGCCCATTCGATTCAATACTTCGACATTTGTTGTGTGATCTGTCCAGGGAATTTTAAGTAATCTTCTAAATACCCACATTTTAAAGGCCTCCAATCGGTTCATTACATTGGCTTTTATGGTCCAGGTTTCTACTCCATATAGCAGTATGAAGTAAATGTAACATTTTACAAAGCGATATCGAACCGTTAAGTTAAGGCTGCTGTTGCTTAGCAAGGTTCTTATATTAGTAAATGCTGTTCTGGCTTGCTCAATCCTGCTACGTATCTCTATGTCTGGATCTAGATCTTCAGTTATCCAATTACCGAGATATCTGAACTTGGGGACCTTTTGGATGTTCTTATTGTTTAATCTTATATTTAATTGCATATTTCGTGTTCTGCTAACTACCATTACCTTCGTCTTGTCTATATTAATCTTCAAGCCCATTCGTTCTCCTTCAGTGTTTATTCTATCTAATAGTCGTTGTAGCGCTTCTTGGCTATCAGCTATTATGACTGTATCATCAGCATAGCGAAGATTACTAATAGTCTGTCCGTTGATTTTGATTCCATCTTCAGTGTCACTTAAGGCTCTATCGAAAATCGTTTCATAGTAAAGATTAAAAAGGAAGGGTGACAGAACACAAGGAACACTGGAATGTAGATTCCAGTCCTACTCTCACAGATGCCACTTGATTCATATAAAGGTTCTTTATGATTTTAAGGTCATTCTCATCTATCGAACGTTCCTGGAGCAATATTACTAATTCTGAATGGTTAACACAACTGAACGCTTTCTGGTAATCTATAAAGCATAGGAAGACATCTTTTTGCTGATCTCTGCATTTCTGAAGTAGGACAGTTAAGCTATAAAGTGCTTCTCTTGTGCCAAATCCTTGTCTGAAATCGATTTGTGTGGGGCTAATGTCTTTTTCACATCTATTGTATATGTGTGAAGAAGAGTTTTAGGACCTGGCTCAATAAGCTGATCATTCGGAATTGGTCGCAACTATTAGCGTTTGGTTTTTTTGGGATTGGTATAAAGGTTGATTGAAGCCAATCCTGTGGTATTTGACCGGACCCATAAATGTCATTAAAAAGATCTACCAAAGCGCCTATATTGTCTTCACTCAACATTGTTAGAACCTCTATGTATATGTCGTCTGAGCCTGGTGCTTTTCCCTATTTGCTCTTATTTGATTACCCTTACAACTTCTGACTTCAATATTTTGAGGGAGGGTTCACTTTTATATTCACTTTCAGAGTTTCTTCTAGTGTTGTCTGAGTATAGTTGCTGTATGTAGTTTCTCCAATGTTGAAGTAGATCCTTGGGATCAGTAATTTATTTATTGTCTTTCACAATATGTTAAAACTGCAAGGTTTTGTATGACCTGTCACTTCTTTAACGAGTTTATGTATGTTAAAATGGTCATGTTTTTCTTCCAATTTCTCCATTTCTGTACACCTGTCCAGCAGCCACTGTTCTTTAGCTTTGCGACACTCTACATCCATAAGAAGATTAAACATCCATAACAAGATTAAACAGGTAGGGACTCAGTGAAGATCAACCGTCACTGGAAAACTTTCGGCAATCCGACACAAGTCCTTATTTTGGTGTGTGCTCCCTCATACATATCCTTCAGGAGCCTTACGTACTTCTCAAGAACTCGTTTCCCTCTCAGTAAGATTTACAAAAGATACAGGTCCCAATTTTAGTATATGGAATACCTATAATTAGCTACCAACTAAAATTTAGTCCTTTTGAAGGTTCGGTTTATTGGCCCTATGAAATTTTTTTCCGTTTGCATAAATTGCTGGTCGGTCTCCTGTATAAAAGTAATTATAGCCGGTTTTGTGCCTTAATGTCCTTTTTTTATGAAATATATTTTTAACTCTACTGATATGTTTATGTTTGGACAGTCTATTTGAAGATTTAAATTCACTGAGAAATTTATAATGAGTATTAGGTTTATCTGTGGCTGGGTTCATCAACGATAATATATCTTTGGAGGACTTTCTCTCAAGATATTACAAAATCTTATGTCCGGATTTTACATAGAAATATGGCCTACTAGATACAAAAAGAGCAAACCCGCCAAGTAAATGCAGAATGCAGGTATGTTGAACAAACTGTATGTTTTTAGAATCGACTAATAATTACGTCATTTCGGCGTTATCTGTAAACAAGTCAATAATCAATAACCATTCGGTTACGTTCAAAAAGGTTGTATGTAGTTGTTAATTGTTATGTTATTCCAAGAGATAAGAACAGTTGGTAAGTGAATGTAATGCAGAGATACACAGACCGACTTTTATTTATGTCTTTAATTGTCGCAGTGTAATTAAACGGTTGCTTTTTGTTATTATGGCTAAGTGGCTGAGTGCAATTACAAATTTTTTACCATTTGCAACATGTGAGTTGGTTATTTTTTTGTAAAACTGGTAAAACAGAGATTTTAATCTACATCTATGAGTAAAAATAGTACGTGTTTTATGTTTCAAGACGTTTGCATGTATATTTAGTTAGTTTATGTGGCTAAAAAATTTTTTTAGGTTACCTAACGAGGGCCAATGTAAAGAAACTTTTTTAATTCCTGGCTTTAAATACAACACAATTATTAGGTACTTAAACTTTTCGGCTATTTGCTATTTTTAATAAGCACTTTAATTATAAATACATTAGGTACTTAATGCAATTCATATTTATGTCTACACTGTTTGCTAGTTTGCGATGGAATGCAAAAGTGATATTTTACCCCAAAACCACCTGGCTGACACTTGAAATACGACTGGTTGAGGGTCGTATTTAAACTATCTGCCAATGCATTTACAAACAACTAAATTTATTAAGATGTGATATATATTGGAGAGTTCTTTTATATAGGCCATATTATTGTTACAATGTTGGTCTTTTTCTAAAATCTGTTTATTTTCAAAAGCAAAAGAATGCCTATTTTTTAAAGAATGCTTCGCTAAGGTTGTAGTGTTTAATTTATTGGTTTGTACACTATCTTTGTGTGTAACAACCCTTCTATGTAGATATTGGTGCGTTTGCCCAATATATGTTGAGTTGCAGTCTTTACAATTAATTTTATAAACAACATCTCACTGATGATTTTGAGTAACATTGGGTTTAAATTTTGAAAAATATTTTCCGGGTGTTTTTGACGATTTATGTCCAACATGTCATATTTTCTAACATTTTCGACATTTGTTCAAAGAAACCATTTGATGGTAAAAATATAAATATAGTATTTGTTTGAGACGTTGATATTACTGTTTATGTGATATTATTGCTAGATATAGTTTCTGTTAGTTTTGGATTGTTATTGAAATTAGATAACAATCATGATATTTCAAATCGTCGATTTTTGCAAGTGTCATAAATTTGGTCTTGTTAACGTTCTACATGTTAACGTACTACATGATCCATGAGCGCCTTCAAGTCTTTGTCTCTGAACAGTCTCTGAATTTAGTATAGTATCATCAGCATTTCTTACATTAAAATAGGTCTGTCGTTGACTTTTATTCATATTGTTATTTCTTCAAGAAATTTTTGAATTGTTTCTTCCTGCCTGCTTTTTTGACTACAAGAAAACATTTGACACTGAAATACACAAGAAGTTAATTGGTATTTTGAGTGACATAGGTTTAAATAGATGGGACATTCAGGTAACAGCCAGTTTGTACTGGAATCAGACAGCTGACATTATAATTAAAGGTGAGACGTCCGAAGAAGTTTCTATTATGGCAAGAGTTCGACAAGGATGTGTGCTCTCTCCGCTTTGTTTAATTTATATGCAGAATGTTGATTTAGAATTTATATGCTGATGACACAGTTTTACTAGCAACAGATAAAGATACTGGATTATGCAATAATGCCGTTATTCCATTGTTATGTCGTCAACATTCTGCTATATGGAATCGAAGCATGGACTCTCATTAAAAAAATGTATAAAAGAATTGAGGCTTTCGAGATATGGGCGTACCGCTGAACGTTGCGGATATCGTGAATGGATATGCTGACAAAAGAGGCAGTGTTACAGCATCTAAACAAACAGAGAGAGGTTCTGAATACCATAAAAAGGAGAAAATTGGAATACTTTGCTCGTGTGATGAGAATCCATGAATATGGATGAGTGCATGTAATTATTTAGGAAAAAATAGAAGGGAAACGTTGTCCTAGAGGACGAAGAACATCCTGGCTCAAGAAGAACCTCCGTCAGTGGTATGGAGTCAGCATCACGAAACTATTTAAGTCCAAAGTAAAGATCATGGGACTGGTCGCCAATGTTCTTGACGGACAAGGCACTTAGAGAATAATGGGGAAGTAAACGTCCCGTTATCTCTATTTTCTCAGTAAGCTATTTTCACACTATTATATTAGCAGTTTGATTAAAATAGACATGAGTTATTATTTTTATATCTTTGGTGTCTATATGTTTATCTCTATTCTTTCCTATATTCTATTCCTATATTTTTAAATGAGCAGGTACATTAAATCCAACTAATTTTCTCTTTCCTAATATTTTAAGTGTCTGGCCCATTAAACTGATTATGCGGTGGTCACTACAATTCTTTACAATACACTGCAAAAACCAACTAATATCTAAAAGGAAGAAATAAAAGCAAGGAGAACATTTCAGAAATGTAAAATAAATCCTAGAAAAATATATCTATATAGGAAATTTGGAAAAAAAATAGAATAAAGAGACATTCCTACGATCGGTATGTCTGATAAAAGAATATTAATACTTCTAATTAAGAGTACATTTTTGAAGCCTAAACTCTTTTTTCTTCGTTTTTGTATCAAATGTATAGTTAAGTATATACCTAAATTTAAATAATTTAATACCCAATGTGTGTTTAGGAATTTTTTTAATTTACTTTCAATCTGTTTATATATCATCTATAATTCTTTAGTCTTTTAATAAGAAGAGACACAATTTAATTTAGCACACATTAATATCTTTAAAATTTGGACTGATTCAGATTGCAGTCGCAAATAAGCAGTTGCCGAAATGAACAATAGCATAATTTTGCCTGACCACATCATTAAGCAGCTGCTGCCATTTAATTTCGATGATGTAGGTCAAGACTTCTAAGAAATACATAACAACATTGTTAGTATCGCATTAGGACTAACCCTGGTCATAATAATAAAAATCAAACACTATTACTGTGTTGGTATCTAAATAATCTTTTAGATAACTTCAAGAAAATTTAAACAGTTTATTTTTTTAAAACATCGACTTCGCGATGGTACTGAATGTGGTCATTGCCTGTTAATAATAAAATATTGGCTATTCTTCTCTTCCAATCAAAACTAAACAGAAAAGAGTTTTGGATGTAAACAATTTTTTAGCGGCATCTGGTTGCTCGAGGGTACCACAGGTAGATGGGCTCTGGTGAATGACTTTTTAGGTGTTTCGGAATGAAACAGTTCGTTAACAGACTGAATTTTTTAACTCATTCATTCGAAAAGTACGATAATTATTTTTTAGAATCAGAACTAATTATATACTGCTGTAAAGTTAAAAGAGGTTTTCGAGAATAACTCAATTATTGTCTTAATAAATAAAGCAACTATGTAAACGTTATATATTGCTAAACATATGGAAGAGATACTCAAATAGCTATTTTCATTCGAATTAACGAAAAGATATAGGAGTAAATTCGTATTGTGAAAAGAGGGATACAGGGATGTGTACTATCGTCGTTGCTAGTCAATATATACTACGAATTTTAGTGAAATCATAGATCTTGTTGCGAATGAAGTGGCAATTAACAAATTAATATTTGCGGACGATATTCTTTTGTTTATTATGATTTAGGGATCTATAGGCGTTATTGGTACAAAGAGTTACTAATGTTGAGGTACTTCATCGCATGTGTAAACAAAAAGAATTACTAAGAATAATCAAAGAGAGGAAAATGCAATACTTGGGTCATGTGTTTAGAGGCGAAAGATACGAATTACTTCAAGTTATACTGGAAGGAAAAGTACAGGGCAAAAGATCAGTAGGAAGACGCCAGAACTCGTGGCTGAAAGACCTGAGGAGATGGTTCGACCGCTCATCCGCAGAAATCTTTCGCGCAGCAGTTTCCAAAACTACTTGGATCGCCAACCTTCGAAAGGAGACGGCGCCATGAGAAGAAGGCGTTATTGGTCATTTTGGCAATCAATAGCTCCGAATTTAGTCTAGAATTCAATGTAAAAATGAGTTTAAATAAACAAGATAAAATTATAATGGTGATGATATTAGCGAACGTGTCACTTTCATCAATGGTGTCACAGCTTATTATGTGCGAAAGCCTTTAGAACAGTCCTCTATTCCCTCTATCTCTGGTATACTTTATTTGTTTGCAACTGACAGCTCATTACAAATGCAAATCTTCGCTAATGTGAAAACAACAGACAAAGTGGTCAAAATAGTGTCTGAAATCACTCAAAATAATATACTCTCCTGTTGTAATGTAGTTTTAGATATCATTTTTCAAAGAGTCTTCACCTGTTCACATAGAAATAACAATACAAACTCATGGATTATATACCTAACAGGTATGAAAATCATAAGTCAGTGTTGGAGAATCAAAAAGGGGCAGATTTATATATTGATAATAAATATATGACATAATAAAAATAAATGACAGATTGATAATAAGTAATTAAATATAATATATGTAATATATTCGACACAATTATCAGCAAAAGGCTCTGTGAACTATCAGTAAGCGGCTTGGCTTTGGCTAAAATTGAACTCGTATGTTTTGCAGTAACGAGTCGACGACTGGATTTTGGCTTCTTGGGAGAGTTGAGAGCCTATTTACCAAAAAAAAACGAAAAAGGACGCGTCTCCTCTTTGTTTATCGAAGAAATCAAGGGTGACCAACAAAACATGTGGATTCTATTGGTTTGCAACTTATCTTGAAGGAATAGTAAGAACGACACTTTCTAGTAAAATATGATTCGAGGTAAAAGTTAAAAAACCTTTTCCACATACATGTTTTAAGGGTACATTCCAATTTGTGACGTTATTATCGAAAAACCTTCATGCTATTACGAAATGTTACCATTTTAACGTGGGAAATTTAAAGAATATAAGTAGTTTTTAAATAAGGTCATATGTTAAAAATATTTAGAATAATAAAAGAAAATATAAAAAATATTTAAGTAAACATCATACTTTTCCAAACAGTGCGAATATTAACTTGGTAAGTATATAGAAGGTGTAGGGAGAAGAGTAAGTGAACAAAAGTTCTTAAAAATTACCAGAAATCACCCTTTAGCACAAAATTTAGAGGCATAAATATTATTATTAAAAAAAAGAATAAAATATAAGTTACACATTTTATACGTTTTATTTTATAATAACAATATAATAATTTTATTCTCTCCATACAACTTTTGATCTGTTGTATGCATAACTTCACAAAGGCAAGCTTAAAATGTCGCTCCATCTAACAAAACTCTTTTTCATTTGTCAAGATATCAGTAAAGCACAATTACATATTGATTATTATCGTGTGCTTGATATGTAATCCAACCTGTTCTAGTAGCATCTGAATTTCTTGGGACACCTGGTGCCTATTGTTGACCCCAATTTCAGTTCAAATCTTTGCCAAATTTCGACCCCGTCGATGTTTTGTTAACCGATACAATGCAAATATTGGTAGAATGAGAAGGGATTTACACATATTAGACGCATTTTCGTAGGGCACATGTTTTCCTGGTGTTTTCAAAATTAACTGATAGGTTGAATATGGGTAAATCGATAAAGAAAACCAAACTTGAGAAATATAATGAATAATAACACTAGTTTACTGAGAAAAGAGGAAAAAAGCATGATAAAAAGGAAAAAAACCAATATACAGACAGTGTATAATCCACGCCTAATCCTTTCTGTATATGTTTCGAGAGGTAATAAACTTAGTCGTTACTCAAGATCAAGGTATCTGACAAATGAAAGCCAATACAGGAAGAATTTGGAGGTATCCTAATTTCGCTAGTGAGCAGTTTCCGATGTAACAGAAAAAAACACGTAGGTCACTAATCTAAAACATTAACAGAATCTTGATTTGAACGTTAATGCTTCGCTGTTCGACCCAGAGAGACGAAAGAGAGAAACACGAGAAAAAACAAGTGATTTAAATTATATCCGTATGAGTATTCTAATTTCATGACGAGTTCAAAATTTCGTAAGCTAAGCAGTGCGTGCTTAGCGAGAATTTCCTTTGCCATATCCATATTCGTCTATCTTCAAAATGCTTTCGATCAAGTCTCGCATGACGGATCGATTAGAAAGTTAATTGGCTTACCTTTATAATTTTTTTAAAGCCTTTTTTTAAACTTAGTCTTCAATAATGAGTATATTTGACACCTATTTATACATAATACATATACATTTAGTATTAATCAATTAACTATAACAGAACTTTTCGTTTTAATCTTCGAACTGTATGCGGTTTATTCACTAAACTTTTTGCCAACATATTCGGATGCACTTGTTTCTCTGTATGTTTTTCTCGCACTTTTTGATATCATCTTTGACTTATATTAGTCCGGCGTCTTGATGGATGGCTTCATTGGTTATAAACTGTGGAACTCCTAGTATTTTTCTTAATATTTTGGATTATCGTATTTAATTTTCTTATTATTATGGATTAATATTTTGGAAATCTTTGTATTATTTCAATATTAGAATGTGCGGAGGTTCCCTATAATTCTAGTCCATAATAAGTCCAAATTGGTTTGAGGATGGATTTGTAAATTAATATTTTATTGTCAGTTGATAGTTTTGATTTTCTGCTTAACAACCAATACATGTTCCTCAACTTATGACCCAGTTGTTTTTGCTTAGTAAATATATGCTTCCTCTAAGTTTAATCTACTGTCCCCAGATATTTGTCTTCATCACCTTGTGTGGGGGGGGGTTCTTTTACCGTTTAAGGTTACAGTCGGATATGTTTCTCTACGCGTGGTAAATGTTAGCTGTAGTGATTTGTTTTCATTTAATTTGACCCTCCATTTTGTAGTCCATCGTTTTATTTTATTTAAGTTATTTGTAGTTGTTATTGTTTTTCTAATAATGTTTTTTAAATCTGTTTTGCAGCAAATTCATTAACAAACCTAATTTTATTTTGTGAGTTACTATTTCTTTACAATTATTCGTTCCACTTTATTATTGACTCCAACCCATCCAAACATTATTATATTATATATATATATATATAAAATTAAAATTTCAGTTGACTTTTTCGTCTAAAATGCAACGAAACGCCACTATCTCGTTTCCACGGTCCTGGAAGTATTTAATGATATTTCATAGAGGAAACAGAAATCGCATGACAATGAAGCATCCGGTTTTTAATTTATTTTCCTAAATTACAAATGATGAATTAAATTACACGAACGAAAATAACATTTCTCATTGTTATCACGAGAAATCCCTACGGTAATAAATGCTGAAAAAGTTATATAAAAGTAGCAGACAGGCGGTGTTGTCATTTAGCTTTTAAAATTTTGTAAAAACATTTGATTCGAACGGTATTATTTCTTGTTTTGCTGTGCATCTTCTATAAGACGTCTATTATTTATATCTGCAATAAACTAATATTGCTTTGGTCTTTGAATCTGTTTCTTAAATATTCTTTTTGTGGCTTTAGCACTTAGCTATTTAGCCAGATACGTGTTGAGAAATAATAAATAAAACATTACTAATAATAATATTCTAATATAATTAATACTAAAGTAAAAAAGTGTATATCTGTACTAATAATTCCTACTGCAAAAAGTGTATCTAATCGAGTCGGACAAAAAAATGATGGCAAGAAAAAATAATAATCAGGAAAGACAGGGATACTCGCTTCTCGTCCAGGGACCCATCAGGACATTTGTTTAAGAAATTACTAGAAATAGGTCACGGAAAGGAAGGATAATAATAACTGGGTTAATAACAAAGGTTAACGAGTTTTGAGATCATTTTCGAGTTGTTTTGATAGTATATCATATGTCATTCTTATTATATAGCCATATCAGGCAAGCTGTTTTTCTCTACGTTCATGTGATGTTTCTACATTCATTATTACTTCTTTTTATTACAATTAACCCAATCAACAATGAAAAGGTTTTAAGTATTAGTGCATAGACGACTAGAATAGAGCAAAAGCAAAAGATTCATTTACTGGCCTTATGTATTATGCAATAGACATCTCTTGGTTAATACACGTCTAATAGTATGAAATGAATAATGAATGTGAAAGATGGACAACGAAAATGAAGAATATAAATCGATTAGGAGCGTTTGAGTTGTGTGTTACCGGCGTATGCGGAAAATCTTACTGGCCTTGTGTATTATGCAATAGACATCTCTTGGTTAATACACGTCTAAGAGTATGAAATGAATGTGAAAGATGGACAATAAAAATTAAGATTATAAATTGATTAGGAGCGTTTGAGTTGTGTGTTAACGGCGTATGCGGAAAATCCCTTGGACAGCATACGTACCAAACGAACATGTGCTAGAATTCATAAACAAACAGCGAGAATTGATTAAGATTAAGATTGAGAAAGGTCCATTACAAAGTAAAATAGAAGAAAAACTCTGGGCCAGACGAAATCAACTGTTCTGACTTTCGTAACATTAAACATTGGACATGTCGAATAGTCGAGGAATTGTTTCATATAGCTACCCAATCGAGACCCATTCCAGCAGCTTGTTAACATGATGATAACCAACACTTAAAAACAAGCAAGGTACATAAAGAAGAAGAACCAAATCGACTGCAAAGATTATAAGCGGCATAATTTTTTTTGTACAATCTGTATGGTGAGTAAATTCCTTATTACTAAGTAAAGTCTGCTTCATAGTCTTTACAAAGAGTCATTATTTTATGGCCTATAATGAGACCATATTTTACAAAAACTATTTTTACTGCATTTATTTACATATTCAGAACTACGACCAATCAAAGCAGAAATTGCACAGGGCAGGGTTCTGAGAACCATACTATATTTACTGTATACCTGTTACAGACAATATTAAACTGGTTACATTTGCAGACACTGCAGTTCGATGAAACAACTAGACAACTCCAAAATGCAGTGAACAAAATAATCACTTGGAATAATAAATGGCGCATAAATATTAATGAAGGGAAATATGTTCATATCGGTTTCACTTACATAAAAAGAAATAATCACTTATAGACTAAATAATAAAATCATTCCGTACCAGAAAACAGTTATGGGTAACAGTCTTGGGCTATTTGGATAGCAAATGAAGAAAACTGAAACTAAAAGACAAGAACTTATATTGGTTATTAGATAGAAGCTCACAACTTACAATCAAGAACAAGGTATTGATATACAAACAAATGCTTAAACCAATATGGTCCTATTGTCCATAGTTATGGGACTTTACTCGTGAGAGTAACTATACTTGCCTTTAAAAAGTCCAAAACCGAATATTAAGAAACATAGTGAACGCCACGTGGTATATCCTCAACAAAGACCTACATCGGGAACTTCGTATAATAACAATTAAAGAAAAAATCACGAAGATTGATACCATACAGACCAAGAAACTTTTCGAACTTGTAGTGGATAAATGTATAAATGTCAGTTTAAATTCGGTCAGTGAATCTAGCCACAACAGTGAAGTGTGCAACAATAATTATTAGAATCTAAGGTGAACCTTTGGGAATATCTTGGGCAGTCAAATTATAAATTAAGTTAAATATAAAATGCTGGTTAATTATAGGATTAGTTGCTTTAATAAATAATAAAGAAAATAATCAGTATATGTTCCTGGCCTTTTCCATCTTTCCTATAAGATTTGAGATACAATACAGAACAGATCGTTGTCTTATCTTAACGAAATTTGTGTTTCATTAGAAGTTTTCGCATTATTCACATATAGTGAAAGATATCATAAGTTTTTCTTAGCTATATAAATACATTTGTAAAATATTATAGATCTTTTTAACACCCGTATAGAGCATATTTTGCTTTTAGAAATAGATAATGTAACTATACTTAAATGTCCAGTACTGAATAGTTTCCTTTTTTGTTTCAGGTACGTATTGGTATCTTCCTGGATCGTAAGTAGAAACTGTAGTGTATTGATAATGAAAATAATGTGGAATCAATAGTACATCTTTCATTCGTTTAACCTTCTGATTAAGGTTTTAGTGTTAACTAATATTTACATATCCTGGACCGACGGCTTTACGTGACCTCCGAAGCAGGGAGGCAACTTAAATTAGAAATTGAAAAATTTCTGGTGTCTTTCGAGAACGAACCCGTGTCGTTCGGATTGGTAAGCCAGTACCTATCTACTGAGCTATGGCCTCCACTACTATAAGCGTTCTTCGCGTGTCGTTATTATATTTATTTTTGGACATAAACTTTTAATGTCTATTCCACTGATGAACTGCGATATTGTTTCCTGCATATTTTTAAGATCAGCATTTCACTTCATCTGAGGTGTTTTTCTCTATTATTACCATTTATACCACTATAAATAATATGATCTGCTCATTCCATTTATATGATATGACCTGAAATTTCCATTTTATTTCATTTCATTAGCTTTTATTCCATTAAGTTTTTTTACATAATTTTTTATTTACTTACTACGTGACATTACAACCCTTCGTGGGTTTTAGCCGACTTGACAACATGCCTCCATTCATCTCTGTCTTGAGCAATCTCCATCCAATTCTCCACGCCTCCAGCTTTAAGGGCTACTGCTATATTATCTCTGCTACACCAGAGGCGAGATCGTCCAAGTGGTCTTCTTCCAGTTGGGATTTCTTCCCGTACCAGCCTTACTATTCTTTCTTCAGAATGTCTTCTAAGGTGTCCTGCATACTGGAGTATTTTGGACTTTATTTCTTTTATTATGTTAGCGCCTGAATATAGTTCTTCGAGCTCTTTGTTAGTTCTTATCATATTATATTGTCCTGCTGCTCTATCAAGCACAGGCCCAAAGATCTTCCTTCGGATTTTTCTTTCGTAAACCCGTAGTCATTCTTCGTTTGCCTTTGTTATCGTTTATGATCAAGTAGTATTATTAAAGTTAAAAAAAAGTATTATTTTTTAAACACCCATTTTCATTAAGCATCTTATATTTTTATTAATGATTTATAATTGGTAAAATCTTTGAACATCCTACTTTATATCTGTTAATTCATAAAATCAAATAAAAATTCATTAAAAAATAACTTCGAGCCGGTTGTACCTTTTGTTTACTCTTTGGGCTTAGGATACACCTGTACACGCGGCAACACAGTAAGACCGGTTATATGGGTATGTGCGTATACCTGTTCCTATCTCTGTCAAATCTTTGTCGGAGTAGAAAAGGCACATCTGTCGGGCCATTAACTGGACTAGGATGTAAGACCTGATAGACGGATCCCTAGAAAGTTTTATGATAGACAAATAACTTTCTTAAACGTTTGAATGCAGGTACCGTTAGAGGAAAGTGGGTCATAGCCCTTTTGGTTGAAGAGGTGGTCTGAGGCAATGTACTTTGATCAGGAAGGAATAAAGAAAAAAATTTATACGGAGTGTGTCAAAAAAATGATAGATTGTCATTATTTTATAAGTTTAATTAAAACAGTTGTGCTGTTACCAGTACTAGTATTTTTTATTGTAAACCGATGATATTTTGTTTATTTAGATAATTACATATGTGAAAAAAATTGAGAGTGCAAATGGAATTCCTCCAAATCTGGAACATAAAAGAAATGAAGACGTTAGTTAGCAAATGCCCGAAAAAAAAACGATTGTCAGGATAGGGTAGGATGGAAGTTGAGATGTGGGGTGCAGTAGTAGTTTTAGAACCTCGTGATAAATACGTACATATGTGTTGTTTAACCGTCTACCGTATCCTCTTTGGCGTTTATTTCCTACGTCTTCGGGGAACTCGAGACTCAGGGATTCTTCGTATTCAATGATTATCATGTTGTCGTTGAACGTTCTTTATCTTAACCATCTTTTTCTCATTTTGACATTTATTGGTACAACACTTAGATTTGTGTCTCCTAATATATCGTCTATTAAAACATATACTTTATTTCGCTTCATTCATCTATCACTTTCACTTCTGCAATCTGCATATTTTATACACCGTGGCGGTGATTATCCTCGGAGCCAATTTATTTTAGTCCATCATTAAAAGGTATCCAAACCACTTCAATCTACGTTTCTCGATTCCCTCAACCACTATTTCCTCTCCTTCTGTCTCATATATAAGTTGATAATTTGATATTCTCCATAGTATTTATATCCCAGTACTCTTCAGCAAGTAATCGAACTACAATTTTCAACCTCCTTTTCGAATGATTATTCAGAGCCCATATTTCCCTATCATAGCACAGCACTACACATAGCACAGTTCGACCTCAGAAATGTTGGGCACATTACAAGAACAGAATACCTAGGAAAATTGATCGTCGAGGATAAAATTAACGCACAGGAATCTAGCGACCCAATACAGAAAAGGATGAAGAACCACGATACAAGCGATCTAGAAATGATGTCGCTATAATCTTTTGAGAGTCAACAAACAGAAAATAAGCACAGCACTGATGTGCTGTGTGATTAATAAAGTTTCTATTGCTTTTTTAAGTCTTCTAGAGCTTTGTTGATTCCACTAGATCGGCTTCAGACATTTAATCATTTGTACACTTTGTTATATTTTATAGCGTATATTTGTGCTTTCCAGTCTATTTTTACTGATCACTTTGGCTCCAAGGTACTTAAATTGTTGTTAGTCCATCATATATATAATTCAAAATATTCATACACTCACCAGAAACATTTTGGTCTGGTTAACTTGGTTTGCATTAATCATTACAAGAGATATTTTGCTCTTAAGATCACGTGATTTTTTGTCATAGCACAATACAGCATTTTTAAGCCTTTATCTTAAATTTATCTATTTTTTTCGTTCTTTCATAGTACATTTTTCGCTACGTTTTAATTTTTCCTAATATTTTAATCTTTTGTTTGGTATTTTAATATATTTCCCTTTACATAAACAGTCATGGCCGCTGTCTAATAAATTAAAAAAAATTAGATTATAACCAATAATTTCAAATAACACTTACATTGATAGTAGTTCTGCAAACTATAACATATGAGATTCCTTTGACTTCGTCAATATCCCATTATTTTTCCTTACTATACTTTTCTCAAGTTACAGACAAACTTATTAGAAATATACCACTTAGCTAAATTAGCAATAAAAAGGCTAAGACTGTCAGGAACTTGTTTTCCAAAACAAAGACGCCTTTGTCTTCTCTCGAACAAATTAACGTTGTTTACCATACTCTTTGTGCTGAATGTAGGTTTTGTTACATAGGGCAGACTGGGTGTTCACTCAAGGGTAGATTAACCTCTCACCGTAGTGATATTAATTTATCTAAACACACTTGCGCCTTAGCACAACACGCTATTACATCTAAACACAAGAAGTTACATTTTGAAGGGGTTAGAATTCTTTGCAATGAAAGAAATTACACCAAAAGTTTTTAAAGTATTACATACTTAAGCATCCTATTGCACTAAACAAGAGAACTGACATTAGTAGACGTGAGTCAAATTTATCACTCCCTAATTTTGCAGAATTGAATTGTACTTTTGATTAAATTTACAGATTTCATCCAATAACATATTAATTTTTTTTAATAATTTCATGCCATATTGAGTATTTAAATAAATAATTACTTAAATAGATAAATGAATATATTAAATCAAATAAATAAATAATTAAATACTAAATAGTAAATATATACATTTTGAATTTACTTACCGTCCCTGATTTGATTGGTGTAGTGAACCACCTCAGATTAATTACTATTATTTATTCTTTTGAATCATTAGTGCTTCATTACAACACTAGTTGTGTCTTCACATGGTATTTTAAAGTTGAGATCCACATTAATTATAAAGGTGTATGAAACCTTCAATACTTCATTGATGATGTCAATTCATACTAACTGTAGCAACACCCCGGTATGTTAACGTTAACGATGTTAAGCTATTTCCTCACTTCCATCTTATTTAGCTGCATATCTTTTGTAAGGTAAACCATGTGCAATTTTTTATCTATATGAATGTTTGCTGATTTAATTAATTTTAGATGAACTGATGATGTGTATGGATTCATGTACGAAACGTCTTCAATAAAAGGGTGATCCTTTCTTTTATTTTTCATATATATTAGTTCTTCACAAATGTCAAATAAAACTTTTCTTAACGTGCCCTATCAAGTCCCCTTGACGTTGGCGATTAACATGGCAAATAAAACTGCAAGAAGTAAAAACAAGGCTTTCACAACACTTTCCCAAATTAAAATGAACTGTGAATATTGTAATAAACAAATATATATGAGTTTATAGGGCTCATTGTCTTAATATAGTTTTACAAACTACTCTATGTTCGCTCTTATGTAACCTAAATTGCATTGACTAAATTATGATCCTTCAAAAATTCTGAATCGCCTCAAGTATTTATACCGTAAAGAATCTTTTCAGATAATAATAATGCAAGTGTGACATTTAACATTTGACTAGATTTACTGGCAATTGCAAAACAATGAAAAATCGATTTGGATTCGAGTTTTTCTGGTGTTGAAATAAATACAGTGTATATATTTTAAATAATTATTTGCTTGCGGTTACGAATACATAAATTGAAAATTATTATTACCAAAAGGATATTCGAAATAGCTGCAATGTAACAAACATTGTTAGAACATAAATAAAATGATCTAATCTTCTGCCTCTAGTTATCCTTTTTGAATATTTGCGATCACATTTGGATGTTCAGAATTGCTGTTTTGAACAGTCCGGTGGATGACCTTTCAGCCTTTGGTCTAATATCTTCTAACAATTATGTTCTTTGTCAACCTTCACCACTTCTTCTCCTTCTTCTTAGCCTTCTATCGTTTATTTTTAGACATAGACCTCTACCTACTCCTTCCATCGATCTGTATTCTGAGCAACATACTTCCAATTTGTTCCGGCTATTTTTTTGATGCCATCTACCCATTTCATCTGTGGTCTTCCTTTTGGTCGTCTATCTTTGTAAGGTCTCCAATGTTGTATTGTGGCGTTCCAACGTTGGTCTTTTTGTCTAGCAGTGTGACTTTGGAAATTTGTGTTGTAATATCCTTAACTTGTTCTTGATCTTACACAGTCGTTTCTCTTTCTATCTAACAGTAGTCGATTGTCTGATGTTATCTATACTATATTAATTGTTCACTGAGGGATCAAAGTAATATAAAAGCGACCAGAAGAGTACCAAACTACCCCCGCTGTTTCTATCTTTATCTGCGTCTATTTTATGTTTCATAAACCACGTTCCTTATAATTTGTTACAGTATATTTGTATTTTGTTAGTTTTCTTATTCTTTAAATCGTAATTGAGATTTTCTAGATTTACCATGGTTTCAGTTTTACTGCAATTCATCTTCTGTAAGTGTAGTTTGTACCCTTGCGGAACATGGACACAAACACTCACACACGCCACACAATTTTAGTGATTATCAGTATCAGTCGAACACATTCGGTTAATGCTTATCCGTAATCCGTATCTATCTACAATAATAATGAACTTAATAATAAAAATCATATTTTATTCATAAAAAGCGATCATTTAAATAAGTAGTTACCCACACACACTCACTAATTAAGTTTTATTTAGAAAATGAATGGTTAGTTTTATTTAGAAACATTAATATTAATGTTATGAATAAAAATATATTATACAAAAGTTATTGCTATAAAGAACGTTTGATTCTCAACAAAAATTTCTGGATTAGGTATTTATAATAGTACAAAAGAGAGATTGAAACATAAAACTTAGACAAAGACACGGTTTATAGAAACTTTGAGAACAAAGATCAAAAGTATCGAATTTGAGCACAACTTCAGATCAACTTTGGATAAAACGGAAATACGTCAACACTTGTCCAATCGAAAAGACAAACCGATATTCGGCAGTTTAAATAAATATCAATAATATATAAATAAACAATCAATAAAATAGTATTTGCAAGAAGATATCTATCACATACACCACTAACATTTTCATGAAGTTAGTAGAAAAGACCTATGAAAAATGACAGGGACAGAAAATTCTTATAAAAAATAATAAATTTTTGTATAACTCTATTGAAGTACGTAGTACTTAAATACCGGCCAAGAAAGACAAGCAGTCCTTAAACAATTTCCAAAATTAAAAAACTGACAAACGTTACAAACAATTGAGCAATTTTTTGAGCAATAACTAGTTGCAATTGTCTCAACCGATCCCATAATTTTTTCCACGCCAAACAACACAAATCATTCCTGGTATAATATCAATATCGTTCTCTGGCCGTTTGTACACAGTAGGTGTTCCTTTGTTCCGTGAAATGTACTGCTCCATTTTACCATATCGAGAGAATTGTAGAAATTTCACCCACGGAGACACTGATATGGTTCATTTCTTTTCTACACCCCCGTATGCAATTCGAAAAACTATTTACGCTTTCTGGGTCTCGTTTTTTCGTTTTAGGTATAACAAACGAAGATTGTATAACCATATGTGTACTTTCCTTTTCGATTGAATGAGAGTGACCTACAAAAGAGATATTTTCAGATGCAAGATGTATGCGAGAGTATATAAATTGGATTAAATTTTTACGATTTATATAATAATAGGATGAAGCGGTTTTAGGATTTACTATAAAGAAAAATGTGGGACCATAATATGTCCATATATTTCAGAATTCAAAGTGTAAACAATTCATACCACTTGTGCTTTAAGAAATCTTAAGGGAAAATGAAGATATTAGAGGAAGGCTCACATTAATTTTTCAACATAGAACAGTAGTTCTGTACCATTACACTAAACACTTTAAATATTAAGTTCTTGTTCCTTTTCTTGGCGTGTTTGTTATATTCTACAGTTATAACTTACCGATTATTCTCATTCTGACAATTTTTCGTAAAATACAATCGCTATAATTATATAACACAAAGAAAATATTCAAATTATCTACCTACCAAGCATATTGTATCTATTTTTGGATACAAATCCTTCGTTAAAATGTCCACTGTCCAGTTCTATTGTCCATCTTGTTTCAGAATTTTTCTTAAGATCGTCCCTTTAAGACCAGGTCTTCTTTTCCCCTCTTACATTCTTGTGGTAACCAATATCTTCTTTCTCTGTCCTTTATTCTTGGTCAAGATACGGTGACGTTATGGTATCGTCGTATGGTTATTATCCACGCTTCTCTCTTCTGCGCGTTGTAGGCTGCCTCAGAGAAAGAGAGGGGAATCTGTGGTGCTCTTTATTTGATCTGACCATCGAAGTGACGACCTTCCTTGAGTTCTTTAACCATTTGCTTTTCCTTTAACAACCAATCTCTTCCTACCTTCTCTTCGTCTGGCTATATTATGTCCAAAATATCTCAATATATTTTGGTTGATGATTGTGGTAAGCCTAATGGTGATTTCGAGTTCCCTTACAATTGAAATATTTGTGCGGTATGCTGTCAAGAGTATGGGCATCATTCTACAATGGACCCATATTTCAAAGGCCATTGTACCTTGTGAATCAGAATTTTTGATGATCCAAGTTTCTGCAGCATAGGTAGCGATAGGAAATATAAGTACTATTATAGCCGTACCGGGCGTGGTTTGGTTTAGTTATGGCATCTTTCCAGATTTTAGTAAGTTTGACCGTTGCTGATCTTGGTCTTCTATGCATTAGTTTTAACTCCATATTAATGACTAATAGTGTCTGATCTGCTCATAATGTGTTTAAGTTCATCTTTTAATGACGCTAGTATTAAAATGTTGTCAGCATAGCGGAAATTGCTGCGCATGTGTATGTGTTCTCTATATATGGAATATCGTATTAAAGATAATACATCTTTGACGAACGCCGGCTTTTAGTTTGATGTTATCGGAGTATGTCTTGTTGACTCTTATGTTTGCTGTGCTGTTGACTACAGTTGTTTTAATAGGTGCATTAGATGTTTAGGGGTGCCATTTCTTTTAGTATGTGCTACATTTTTTGCCAGTTTACATTGTCGAACGCTTTCGAGTAATCGAGAAATCCCGAATAAGTTTCTAGATAAAATTTTCTAGGTTTTTCTATAGTTTGTTTCTCTGATCAGCTTGTAAAGGTCTGAAACAGGTCTTGAACGACTTTGAACATATCTCGAACAGGTTTCGAACAGGCCTAGAATATGCCCTGAAATTCCAACCTTTTAATATTTACCTCTTGAGCTACTCTCCTTCCAACGATGACTAGAATGAAACGTTTTTTTATGCCTCTGTTACTGTTCCTTTACTGAAGCCCTTAATGGCAGAACCTATTCATAGAATATATGGAAATAACAAATGAATGTGAAAAGAACTAAATATACTATTAAATAATTTAAATAAAATTAGGGACAAAGAAACAATTAAGATAAACAGATGTTCAAGATGTTCGCAGTGTGGAGTTCATCAGTTTGACAAACTGGACCCAAACATAATAGCAAAATAAGCAACAGATAAAAAAAATCGGTTGCCTGTAAAGTCGGTTTTACGGGCGAAGATTTTACGTGACAACGTCTTTTTCTCGGTAGAATATTTATTGATATGAATATTATTAAATTGCACAATAGGAACAAGGAATTGAATGAAAATAAGAATTGCACAAATTTTAACTATAGAAATATATTTTGTTTACTAAAACATTGTACATGTAAACTTAAACTTAACTAATTTCTATTTGAGTGATTTTGTTGAGGATAGGACGATGATAGGAGAAATAGCATCGCACCAGCGGACCGATCATGTTTGAGTGGGAGAGAGACGCAAGGCATTCGCCGGTCCGGCGGGCCTCTCTCTCGTTCGGTGACTCATCGTAACAGACGTGAGCGGGCGTTACACTTTTTCATGAGTGACTCCGAGCCACAACCTAATTTAAGACGTTGTCACGTCAAAATCTTGATATTTGATAAAGTTGAAAGATTGTGTTGTAAACTATTCTAAAAATTGGATATTATTATAACAAGAGTTATAATGAACTACTACGCAGCTTGCAATGTCACGAGTGCATAGAATAAGAATGTTTGATTCCCGAATACTCTATATTCACTCAACCAAAACGCTTGCAGTATTTGTAAATTGGTTAAACATTTTTTCGTGTAATATCTATATAGTAAAATTCTCGAATCATTGATAAATCAAAAATAAAATTGTAGGAACCCGACATGGGTCCACATCGTTCAGATAAAAACCGGATATTAACGCACCTTTATCGATATCAAATATTTTGCTTTTATTTCACCTACTGCCATATCTACGATATTCGATAACACTCTCTGAATGAAACCGCTGTTTCCGTCGTTTTTGTTTGCTCAACGCACTTTCCATTCACCTATTTATATCTGAAACGGCTTGAGAGATATGTTTTATAAGTCGTAGGAAAAAAACTACACATTTATTTAGAACAAGGTTTAAATTTGCGCAGCAATTATTTCCTTAATATTCCGCTGATTGTATTAGTCTATCAGTTTGTTGTTTGTCGTTCGTTGCCTTAAATGTTCATTTTCCTTATTATCTGCAAAAATATAAGTAAAATATCTCTCTTTAACACTGATACAATATATTTTGTTCTATCATGTGAAGAACTAACGCAATATAATTGGCGTAATAAATATCCTTTTAGCCACGATGTTTTTCTTCTATTTCAACCCAGATTATTAGTTGCAAAGGTTTATACGTTTTATTTCCGACAACATAACCGAAATATTCGAATTTTCTCTTCTTGATGATGCTAAAACTTTCGTTGGTTTATTGTTTTGACATGGTACAAACTCTACATTCGTTTTTATGGAAAACCACAGAGTTTTTAGCGGTCGGTCTCCAATACGTCCCCATTTTAAAAACTCCAGTCTCTTACACTAATACTTTTTAAAATTTTAAAAGGTCATTTGTTCCATTATACATTGGATTTCTGAGGGAATGCAGTCCCCGTGTAAATTTAAACAGCAAAAAAATCTACCCACTATACTATACGAATATTAGGGTTCTATTATAACTACCATCCATGTTGCCTTTCCATAACCAAAAATTCCTGCAGACCTCTACACTGTAAGCAAGCAAGGAGTTTGACTTTAACTCAGTCAGAAAGAGTTGCACACCCGTTAAAATGACATTCGGGTGTTACAATTCATTGGAGCGAGGTGTATTGATTCGTGTAATCAGGAACCACTTCAACGCGCTCCAATCCTCCAGACCATCCCTTTCCCCCCTATAGCACTCTGATGCCTTAAAGGGGCTCACTATCAGCCAAATGCATTTCGTGTGGAAGTCCTCGGTACAAGAACTCCAACGCGATATCCTAACTTGATCAATGCAAGCGTGAGGCGCTCTTTTTCTGCTTTCTCTAGCGACGTGTCATCGAACTGAAATTACTTGCTCGGGCCTTGAGTCTCCTCTCCGGGATACGCCCAGTTCGGCGACTCGGTGCCCTTCGTGCTCAGGTTTTGTTAATTTTTTAGGTGGCTTTCGACTTTTTGTTACTATTTTTTTATTTTTTTGATGGCCGAAGTCGTTTTTGTTTTTAATTGCCAGTGCTGCGTGCTGGGGATTCTTCTGTTGTTAGAGCTACGAATTATCTAGACTTTATGTATTTGCCAGGATTTGCTGTTTTGGTCTTTTGTGTTTCCATCGATGGAACGCATCATATCGTATTATCCCTCGCAGGATCGGGATTGGGTGATTCTCTAATTTTGTAAACTTAATTCTGGCTTTTCTGCCATTTTATCTATCACCCTTACTTGTTGCAGTTCTCTGAACAGAAAGCGTTCAGCGACGTATCCGGGTACGTTTACAGCTTCTCTGATAATGTTATTGTGGGTTGCTTGTATTTTCTTTTTATTTGAATTGCTTATGTGTCCCCTTGCGGGAGATGCATATGTGATTATTGGAAGTACGATGCTGTTTATCAGTCTCATATTCGTCTTTATGCGCAGCTTGCTTCTTCTACCTGCGAGTCCTTTTCTATTTCTGCTCTGGCTGTTGCTGTTTTCTGGCTGGTTGTGCCCACGTGTTGTGTGAATGATGAACTTGGTCCATAATGACTCCTAGGTATTTCGCTTCTCTTTTCCATTCGATGGGATTATCTTGCACTAACAGCTGTTCCTCTGGGGTTTCTCTTTTCTACTTGAATATGATTGCTTATGTTTTCTCTGAATTTATTGCTATTTTCCATTGCTGTTATCCAGTGCTGTCTGAAGATTCTTGACCGCTACTTATAAGTTTCTGTTTTGGCCGCAATCACTGAGTAGTGTTCCTGGTGTTCTTGGAACATCTGCGGTGTATATTGTGTACAGTAAAGGTGAAAGGACTGCTGCCTGTGGCACTCCAGCCTCTGGACTTCTGTGCTCGAACAGGACTTGTCCTATCCGAACCCTGAAACTTTGGTTGCTCAAGTATAAAGAGATCAGTCTCGTCATGGCCTCACTGTATCCGTAGCATCTCATTTTGTATATTAGGCTGCTTAGTATTACTCTTTCTACGATCTTGCTGACTGCTGGCAGTAAGCTTATCGGCGTGTAGTTTTGCGGAAATGTGATATTCGTTCCAGGCTTTGAATTCGTTCCTCTGTGTATATTGAATGTAGTAGCGAAAGTACATAACCCTGTCTCACTCCTTTTAAAATATGTGGTTTCCTATCTATTTTTTTTTCAACTAAAATGGAAACAACTTTTAATGCAAATCAGCAATTATTCGAGTATGTCTTCGGTCTAGTTCCCCACAGTCCCTAGGACGATGAAAACAAATACACAATGAAAAAGCTTTGTGATTTGCACTACTTTTGTACATACTACTTTGAAAATACCAACTACAAAAGCGCTTTACTCTGGATAGTTTTAGAAGACACACAAATTAAAATTTGATTTTAATACATTGTGAATAACTTTTGTGCAATTAAACAAAACGTGGCTTCTCATAAACTAAGGGTACGCACAAATTAGAAATTGATGAGTTCCTTATTAATGACCCGGAGGTATATAAACTTTCTAATGGAAAACTAAGAATATTTTGAAATATACGAGGACTATTCGATGGCCAAAAAAATATAAGCTTTGTTTATGGAAGAAATTGTATTTCATAGTATTTTGCTGTTTGGTCAACATACATATTCCTGCTGTATTTTAAATTAGCTGTGTGTCATAGGCCAATGCACCTAAGTCCTCGAAATAGTTATTTTTTACAGCAACGAATATATTGTTAAAATGATAATTTTCTTTTTTCAATTTATATTCAACTACTCCTGGACGTAGGTCTTTGGAAGATCTTTTGACCCATCCTCGAAACTATGTGAAGATCTAGATATAATTATGAACTTTACAGAGTATTTTAAGAGCCACCTATCTCAGAATTCTTAGAACAGCTCTAAACGGTAAAATGCAGGGTATAAGACCAAAAGGAAGGTGTCTTAAAAGATGGGAGAACGAAGTGAGTACAGAGCGCACATTTTGCTGAACGTTAAAACTTGGAGTCCAGAGGCGCAGGACCGCGTTTATTGCGGGAAAATTACAGGAGTCTCACTTTTGCTTGTAGCTTTGAAGAAAAACCAATTCTTATATTATTTACCCATCTTTTCTGAGATTATATTGCTAGGCTCAGCGCCATTTCATTTTTGTTACTTTTATTAGATTTGTGATTTTTGTTATGTTTCTGATTTGTAACTATCTTGATGTTCTAAATATTTCTGTAGAGTGTTTAGTAGCTGACCCAGTCTTTGACGTAGAAAAATCGATTACATTCGTGCAGTATGTGTATGTATGTCTTCAAATTTTGTTTAATTTCGCAAAATCTGTCCATGTCAGTCGGTGGGATATGTCTGGTTTTATGATATGTTCTTTACTAGTCGCTGACATTTTTTATTGATTGAATCTGAATAGAGATGTTAACAAAATTAGCTTCTAATATATATATATATATATATATATATATATATATATATATATATATATATATATCTATATATATATCTATAATATGTAACAATAAAACACTGAAAACTTTGTTTTCAAACTTGGCCTTTCCCACTAGAGAAAGGCAATCAGCCGAAACAGCTGTAGTGATAAGAATTTAAAATAAATTTTGTGGAAGTTTGAAAACAAAGTTTTCAGTGTTTTATTGTTACATAAAATGAATTTCCATCAAGTAACGGTAGAATCCATCAAATATTTATAATAGCAAAGTAGCTTCTTTGCATATAATTTTTGTTTCGATGTAGTTTATTTTTAACGCTACACTTGCAGCCTTTCGTCACCTTGTCTAACTTGTATATTATCACCTTATCTTCATTATCAACATTATCAACGTTATCAACATTGAAATGTTAATTGCTGAAAGTCAAATCTGGGGAATAAGGCGAATCAGACTTTAAAACACCAATCTTTGTTTTTATTTATTGAATGAGCTCATTCCTTTGATTTTGTCACTAAGTTGTTGCGGCAAGTTGGCATAATATCAATTGTTTCTTGTTTTTCTCTTTTCTGGGTAATCGACCAAGATAATTCTATGAGAATTCCAAAACGCAGTTGCCATAACCTTTTCTGCTGATAAAATTGTTTGCTTTCTTTGGTCACGACGAAACTTGCTTGTCCATTGTTTGATATTTTCTTTGATTATGGGGGTGTAATGGTGAAACGATTATTACAGTATGAAGAATATTTCATCGACGTTATGAAATGAGACAAAATTTTTTTTGGCTTGGCTAAAGATTCGCGAGTAACACACGAACGATTCAGTTTTTGCTCCGATGTGGACAAGGGTCCGATATTGTATGTAGAAGTTTTCAACCCCATCTGACAGGAAGATTACTGCGAATTCGGAGACTTTTACTAGTTTTTACTACTAAGTATATAACTTTTACTAGTTTTTTTATAATTTCACTAGTTTTCTTTTACATTAACTACAGTTGATGATAAGTATTTTCCTTCAGCCTCCCATATCATGTAGTCATCACATATTCTTTCTTCTCCAATTGCTTTTTCCTTGTTTAATACTTCTTTCCCTTTTCTTAGTTTTAATTAAAAATTAACTAATGTGATTAATAACGACTGAAATAATCCTCAAGTCTTCTTGTGTTCCCGATATTTCTGAAGCACAGCCATTTATAATACCTCCTCCTTTGTGCCTGTATTAATTCTGAATCCGAATTAGGTTTCATATTTCCCTTCCCCACCAAACTTTTTAACGATTGGTACATGCTTTGCTTACAGTCACCGATTGAAATGAGGTCTGTTAACTTAAATTTTAAAAGACTCTAAAATGTTAATAGCTTCATTCATCACGATTATTCTCTTCTCGAATATGCTAATCTTAATTTTAAAATCTTCATTAAAAACCAGCCTTTGTAATTTATTCCGCAAGCGTCGCTTTTAATAATCAACGATTGTAATATTAACTTAATCTAAAAACAAAAACCTTGTCTTAGTTTCATACCAAATTATTGGTTCTTTACGTGTTAAGCACGTTAAACAGTGTTGTCGCTTCACATAAACTACAATTCATTGCATACATTACAATTCATTTCTTCTAAAATCTGTCAATTCTGGTAGGTAGTTAAATTTTGTAATTGGTAATCCACATTCTTTATAGATTTAGAATCTCTCGTAAAAAACAAGCGAGAGAAACGTTTTTAGAAGTGATTAACATAAACGACTTGTGATATGCTGACAACATTGTAATTATATTTAGTAACAAGGAAGAATTAGAAAAAATGATTGAAGATTTAAATAACGAATCAATATATTTTACTAGCTTTAATGGTAAGTAATCAAAATTTCAGTTGAAAATACGTTTATTTTGACTTTTCGGTTACCACTTCGAGAATCGTTTTTCCAGAAGTAAATAGCTTTTTAACAATTTTAAAAATCAATAAAAATAAACTAATACAGCTTAAACCAGTACAAACCAAGAAGACTACATTACAGCAGTAACTAAATATGTATATACACATACCTAAGGCAAATCACAAAACTGTTCTTTTTTATTACTGTTCATATCTATAAGACATCGATTTTTTTAATTTGATCTTTTATCAGGTAATTATTTATAAAATTTGTTATGAATTTGTCGAAATTAACTTATCAAAACAACTACATTTTTGTGGTAAAACATTTGATAAATGATCCATTCCGACAACGTCGCATTTAATGTTACGTTATTCTTGCTCTGTCGGCCTCGTCCTACTTCATGCTAGTTTAAGCCATGTACACACAACTAAAATCTTTAATTCTGGGGAAACGCAGTCATGTGGAAGAATTCACTTTTTTTGACCATTTAAATTAAGTATTTTTCTGTGGAAGTAATTTAGGTTGTTTTGTTAGTGCGAGGAAATGAAGTAGTAAACATTATGTATGTTTTTTGTATTAGTTTACGTGAACTTAACTACGACATTGATCTTGTTTGTGTTTTAAATAATTCTTATTGAATATTTTTTCAGTTCTTTTGATTCTTTTCATATATTATCAGAATAAAAGTCAGTTAAAGATCTTGAATTCGAAGATATATGAAAACTTCTTAATTGTAAAACACGTCAAATAATGGTCTAAATTATTAAAATCTAAGTTCTTCTTGTCACTTTGTCACTGTTTTCTTTAATTCTTCATTAAATTCGTCGAATTTTTTTGTTCCCTTGTTTTATACCAATTTTTATATTTCTTGGTAAGCAGTTACGCGTTTATTCAGAGAATTTAAATAATTGTAGCATACGCAAATTTTGTGAACTCCTCAATGGTGATGTTCTAACATATTGGAATTTTATAAATAAAATGAATTTATTAACACTCTAGACATGTTTTTACGTTTAATGGATTCGTAAAAGTTAATTGTTATTCCATTAATGGAGATGATTTGAATACCTTGTTTAAATAATACACATTCGATGACAAAAATGTTGTTTCTTAACTATAAAATATATATGTGTGGGTAGTGTCTTATCAAAAATGTCAAATTCACATCTTCCATTATTGAAATTATTTGGCTAACAGAATAGAATTGTTTTATCTTGTCTATTTGCGATCTTAAAATGTACTAAATAGTCGCATTTTACTAAAAACTAAAATTCCCTTTTTGCTCCAATAAAGTAGGTGTTTGCTAACATAGCTAAAATTATCTTCATTTTTTTTGCTTTTATCCTTTGCTAGTTCCCTACTTACATTTCTGTGTTCTTTTCTACTCCTTCCAACAAGTTAACAATTAGCGATTCTTCGTAATAGTCCTCAGAAAGACCCTTATTATCTCAACTTTATTGCCCATCCATTTTTAATTGAGTTTCTTCTTCTTCTACGATTCTTCTGTCTGTTTTTTGCTCTGCATTATATTATCTAACAGTTCGTGTTTTTCGCCTTTTATAATGTGTCCCAAGTATTCCAATTTGCTGATTTTTATTGAGTTTCACTTCACATTGGTTTCATAGTTGTTCGAGAACCAATGCGTTTGTTTTGCGATATGTCCAAGATATTTTCGGAATACGTCGGTAACACCATATTTCGAATATTTCTTCGTATTTATTGTTTGTTGGCTCAGTGTCCAAGCCTCAACTTCATATAAAAGGGTGGAGAAAATATAACATCATATGATTTGATCAGTGTTTTCTATGATCCATCCCCCAAGGTATTTGTACAAGAATATATGCTCAATTTCTGTATTATCTAGTACTAGTTTATCTCTGATGTTGCATAGTTTATCAAGGTGTTGCAGTTCTTGTAGTGTTCCCGCCAAAAGGACGGTGGCGTCAGCATATCTTATGTTATTGAGTGGCTCACTTTTTTATTATTAATTGCTCATTTATTATTAAATTAAACAACAATGGTGATAGAATACAACTTTGGCGCACCCCACGGCGAATCTGGATGTACTCAATCTTTATCTTCAACTTTCACTTTGGCGTGAAAGTATTTTGCTTGCCCTTGTTCTGGAATATTTTCACAACATGCTGCACTAAGTTCCTTTTTTTATTTTCGTTACCAGTCAGTCACACGAAACTATTTGTAGTTCCAAGCTGTTACAGACTCACAAATTGTAGACTTTCGAGTGTTCAGTCCTGTTTGGTTGGTCACATAATAATCTATTTCTAGGACCATTAATTCCTATTCTTGCACCTCTTGTACTTTGGACCATTTTGTTTTAACTTACACCTGTGTATTATAACATTTCGTGAGGGTTCGAAATATTTTGTTGCAGCCAGTTTGTGGACGTCTTCTATGTTGTTCCAGTGCTTAATATCTAGATATCCGGTCACCGGATTTTAGACACTGAGTCTATTAGACTAAATACACTTTCTAGTGTTCTTATAATATATACTAAAGAAAGGTCTAACATTACCTCAAGCAGCAATAGAGCTAGATTTCATATCACCCTTGATTCCTACGCAAGAAAGTCTTTGCGCTTTTTAAAATTTATAAATTAACCAACCACCACCATACAACATAAAGTGTTCCACCTACACTCTCCAGAAGACAAACGTGATATTGTTAACTATATACAACTATTTTTTTAGAGTCTCCATCAACTTCAAGTACCTTTAGAAAAATTCAGTAGTAAATAAGTTCATCAGAAACTACAATCATACTTGGACTTAAAAAAGATCTCCAGATATGACCTGGTTACTCTCAAAATTCTTAAACAACAGAAAAAAAGGTACAATACTTAAGACAAATATTTAACCCAATTCTAAGAACTGGCTACTATTCCCTATTGTGGAAAATTGCACAAATGGCTGTAATTCCTAAACCAGGCAAGACTAGGAAAGACATTAAGTTTTGTAGACCTATTAGTCTACTGCCAATGATATCAAAGGTTTTGGAAAGCTATAAATACTGCTTCCCAACTGGTTCACAGATCAGCCTTGAAAGAATGCAAATTTAGGACTGTAAAGGAGAATTAAAGTAAATGGGTGTTGATTAAACAACTAACAATTACAACAAAATGATTATGTCAAATATCTAGGTATGTACCTCGTCCGTTGATTCACGTGGAAGAACGACATATTAGCATGTCCAACCAATATTGGGTTTCAAGCTAAGTAGATTCTACCAATTTATAGGTAACAGACCACAATCGACTCTTCAAAATAAAATCTGCGTTTATAAATCGGTGTCAGGAGTCACATAGTCAGTGTGGAATCCAACTATGGGACTTATCGTTGAGGTCTAATATAGATATCGTGGGGGATTCCAATCAAAAGTTCTCCACCTCATTGAAAATACACCTTGGCATGTACCGATTCTTTCATTACTCTCACATGATGAGAAAATCAGCATAGCACAGAAACTCCTGAGGTTACAACCAAACCGAACTATAGCAACATACTCCTTCCCAATGATCTCCCAACAAGATTTTTAAATTAATTTCATTTTTGTTGAAATTACGAAACAATTATGAAACAAATGTTCATAGGATACTTTCCTGCAAGTTATCTAATAAACAAACTATTTTCTTATTGTAATTTATATTCAGATAAAAATAGAAAAATAATACAGGCGAAAATAAAATAAGGGTAATAGAACAAATCGTAAATAACTAGATTAACCATATGGAAAATAACTTTAATTCAACTTTTTTTGATTAACGACGGACGCAATAGTCAAAGTATGGTAAACAGTGTTTATGTTCGTATTTACCATGACGGCTATTTACATTTCTAAACACTGGGAATTACGGTATCAACAAAATCATTATTTATTTACGTACTTCTGAATCGGCCTCTGCGAAATAATGAGTTGCCGTATTTTTAGCGGTTATTAGTGGACGTTCACTCGTTTTCCTGTGATTATTTTATGAATCATGTCAGCGGTACCTGGTTCTGGTACCTACTTGATGGTGCCAATTCGTTAAATGGGTTTTAACTCGTGTAAATCGTACTTTTGGTCGGGGAATCATCCAAGCATGACCGTTCGTCGGAGCCCAATGTATCCGTAGACTGTGTTACGTGCTTCTATACCGAGAAAAAATAATCATTTGGTTGCTCAATTTCATTGTTGAACTCCTAAAAGATAGTAAGAAGGTTTATCGAATATTCTTTCTCTTGTACCATCAACTTTTATTGTTTGCAGTTTCTTTTCTTTATTTACAGAATTTTAATTTCTGAGATTTATTTCTTGTTAATAAAGGCTGGGAAAGTTTTTATTTTCTTCTGTTCTTATTCTATACACTTTTAACCAGTTTATTCTTGCATTCTTCACACTTACCATATAATTTTAATTTATATTCCCATCTAGTTTACCTACATTATTGTTAACAAGCAAGCAAGCTTGAGAACCCAGCCTGAGAGACTTGCACATCTCTAAAGCTGCGATCTGACGGAACGTGGAACGGCGTTCGTCATCGGCGAAGAGAAATAGAAAATACTAATAGAATAGTTTTTCCCTCAATATTTGTGGTTTACGATCCCTGGGATAGGGCAAAACTGTCTATTTATGGCCAGCGCACCCAGTCCCGCCCCTTGTCGTTAAATTAACACGGTTCAAAAGAAGTTGGAAGCTGATGTATAGCACGTACTTATCCCTCCAGACGTGACTAGAGACAGGTACAATCAGTGTCGTGGAAATTTTACTATGGAGTAGTCTAACGAAGTTGTGTTGGAATTTTTATCATTGTATAAATTACCTAACTTACTAAAATTTTTACCGGCAACACTGGTGGACAAAACTAAACTTAACCCTCGATCTCTAAGGGACAAGCTCCATTGGGGTAGTTATCAAAAAGTAAATGTTTATTAATTTCACACTAACATGGGGTGCCAACGAAGTTCTCTTTTCATTTCGCTAATATCTATTTTCTGTTTCTCTTTGCCGACGTGAACTAGCGAAGGGCGGCTTTCCACGTTCTGTGAGATGGCAGCTTTTTAAAACGACATTCTGTGTTACAATTAATTGGGGCGAGAAGGATTAATTTGTGTAAACAGGAACCACTCCACCGCGCCCCAATGCTCCGGGCCATCCCTCTCCCCCCTATAGCAATCTGATGCGCGATAGGGGCTCTCTATGCGGAGGCCCTAGGATGTGGGTCCCTCTTGCCGGTGTTTTGGGTTTCGTTAGTGTTTTTGGTGACTTTCGCCTTTTTTTTAGTAATTTTTGTAGTTTTTTTTGGTAGATGAAGCCGATTTTTTAATTTTTTTGAATATTTTTTTGAGAGCTGTTTGAAACATACACATCAAATTAACAAATTGCCAGTACCTTGAACGCCGGGTTGTCTTCTGTTGATAGAGCTACGATTATCTAGACTTTGGTTTTTTTTTCATTATTAAATATACCATTTACAAAAGTGTTTACTTCATTGTAAGTTTTTTAGTTACAGATCACTTCTTTGTGTCACCCGATCCTGCTCCTACATAATTTTACTTATTTGCTTCACTCTATATGTTTAATCACAATATTGGCACGAAGATTGATGGATAGGTGATCGGTGAATTAAAGTATTAATTGGTTTATTTAAAGTTTTCACTTGTTTACGTTTACCAAATAGCAACACTTTATTTTCACACTCCTCAAAATCAATAAAATCAAAATACATCGGAATATTTGAAACATATCGCAATATGCATTTGCTTTATTAACACTAGATGGAGCATGTCAATAAAACTCGCGTTTATTATTGCGTCCTGATTTTGTGTTGATTTTTCGTAACCAAAAGGTGAAATCTACACATGTTCAGATTTAGAAACCTTTCATAGGCAGTTTCATAATGATAGTGTGTAACAGTGTCACTGTTACATGTTGAAAAAAGCCATTAGAATGATTTTAATCTGCTGGTATACTCGTCTATGTTGAAAATGAATGTTAAATTCGGATAAACTAAAAAATGTAAAAGGGCTGTTATAGTTTTTGGATTATGTTGTTTAGACTTTGTAGATAAAATAAGATTAACTCATCATTAAATATACTTGGTCATTTACTAATGAAGATTTATCTGATTTAAAATCATCTTGACCACACCTGGGATTATTTTTTCTATTGGTGAACATAATTCGACAATTTATTTAATTTAATTAAAATAATTCAAATTTAATTAAATTCATCAGATAAATATAAATATATCATCATCAGATAAAGATAAATAAAATCATCAGATAAAATGTTTGAATTATTATGTTTCTTAAGAATTTCGTGAATTATACGACGGGATTATTATAAAGAAAAGAAGCAGAAACAAGTATATTTGTGTCTACCTACTGCTTTTTGGTTTTTAAAAGAAAACGAAATCTTCAGGACAGTCTTCACAATGTTGACATTTGCCTGTTGCTTGTTTATGGTTTGTAAACTAGATATATTCTAATTATTGAACCATAGATCTATAAATAGTAGTTGATATTTCTTTTCTCTGTGATATGTCTATATGTACAATCGAATGCTTTCTCGTAGTAATTGACTGCTATAAAACATGGGGACATTTTTTAGACTATTTATCAGTATTTTTATCGTCAGAAAATTGCCAGTGATGCTAAATTAATTTCTGAAACCAGCTTCTTCTCTTAATTGAAACCCATTAAATTTGGTCGTTAATTGTTGGTTAATATTTTAATGAGTAACTTGTAGAGAAACGTAATCATATCAGTTATCTGAGATTTTCTTTTCCTCCTGTTTGTTTGCTTTTGTGTCCCTCAAACAAAAAGCAATTGTCCTATTGGTGCTGAAAGTAAGTTCGTGTAACCTTCTGGCTAAGATCTAGGGTTTTCAGGTGGCGCTCCTAACATGACTTAACGACCACTTAAGTAAGCTGTGACCTCAGGCTTTACGTGCCCTCCGAAGGATATTATTGGTGCTGTAATAAAAACCCTAGGTGTGGTGTATATCTTATATTAGTCCTTCTTTGTTGATGCAATATTTTACATCTTTAAAAGTTCAAAACGAGAACTACTTCTGTAAAGGTAGATGGAAGAATGTTTGGGAAGAAAAATAAAATATTGCCAGATGGACTAAGGAGTGAGGACACACCTACAGTATTTCGAGAACCTACTGAACGTTGAGAGGCAAGATGCAGAGGTAGGCAATTGGTAATAATTGCCATCACAGATTGAACAGCCAAGCTTGGAGGAAATAGAGTAAGTAATCATGAAGCTGAGAAAGCTTGATTATAACCCTTCATAAGTTGCTATGCGATATCTGGAACAATGAAGAAATACCCGGGGAATGGAGAGGGGTCTCATTTTTCCAGTAAGTAAGGAGGTAAAACGGTAGGAGGTCACGTATTAACGTGATGAACTACTGGGAAGTGACACTACTCAACGTGGCATATAAAGTCTCCTATAATAGTCTACTGCCAAGCAAGTTGTCGGCATATAAGGAAGATATAACATTATGAGTGTGGATACCGTCTTGGTACATAAATCAAATTGAAGTTTGATGTAGACTAGCACGTGAAGTTTATAGGTTTTCCCAAGGCGTTTGATTAAGTGCCAGATGATCTTTTTAACGTGGCTATTGGCGAGGACTGGGTAGTAGGAGAAAATAGTTGATTAAAGTGAAATAGATTCGATTGGTTCAAAAATAAACGAGGAGCAAACCAAATACTTCAGAATGTCCAATGATTATACTAGAAAAAATTCTCAGAACGTTACCTTGGAGATTTATTACTCATTAACTTCGAATTAGTTGCTAGTTTCATATATCTAGAATCGAAGATTGACTCATACACTAACGTAAGAGAAAACCTCACAAAAAACTAAAGACATGTTTTGATGACGTAATAAAGTCAACACTGCTCTCCAGAGAAACTAAAATTAAGTTGTACATGATATTAATAAGACCAGCTGTCACATTCGTTGCTGAAACCTGGTGCAGGATAAAGGCAGATCTGTGCCATCCCTTCGAATTTTTTTAAGAAAAATCCTTCGAAGGATTTATGGGTCGGTGAGGATAAATGGAAAATTAGGAGTCATTTTAAACTTTAAGAGTTGCTATGTGGGAAGGACTTAGGTTTATAAATTCGAAAAGACCGACGTGCAGTTGAGAGATGTGGTGAAGGGACGCAGATGGAGACAAATTGTGGAAGATGACAAAACCACGAATTTTAGCTCTGAGAATGTGTGTATAAAGGTCTTCTTCTTCTTAATTTAGGATTTAGTCCAGCTCCTATGTCCAGTTCTCGTACCATCCATCGTTTTGGACATCTCCTATATGGTCTCAATGTATTGGGTTTTCAGACCTAGAAATTCTACTGATGTGGTCGCTCCACTCTCTACTTCTGTCTAGCTCATCTTACGATATCCCAGACGCCACATTGTTCTTTTATTAACTAATTCCTTTTTTGATTCCCTAAGAGTGTAACTAGCTGTGGATTTCAGCGTTCTCACTTCAATTGTCCTTAGTAGCTTCTTGGTTGCTGTGGTCTCTATCGCATAGGTCATTACTGGTTTTACGCAGATCTTATATATTCTTACTTTACTTTCTATTCTCATGTGCTTGTTCCTCCAGATAATGGGGTATCCAGATATCATTGCTGCTCTATTAGTCTGTGCTTTGACTTCCTCCTTAAGGTTTCTGGTACTGGCCTTGGTGACTCCTAGATATTTGAAGTTCATAACTTGCTTAACACTTTGGTTGTTTGCCGCTAGTTTAGGTTCTTTGTTAATTGTAATTGACTATGTCTGCGCAATAGATATAACCATATTAAATTTTTCTGAAATGTTTTTGGAACGTGTATAGTAATCGTTGTAGGTTATATCAACGAATTAAAGAGAATTGGACTGAAGCTGTCTTTCCCTATCTGTATATCTTAGTTAGCCGGTTTTCGGCTCTTACAAAATGTACTGTTATTGGTGTTCATTTCTTTCATGACATCTGCCAGACTTACTCTGTCAAATTGCCTGCGTAAGGTTCACGAAGCATGTGTAAGCAGTTTTATTAAATTCAATTGCGTTTTCCAGTATATGGAAGATGTTTGACCACCGACCGTTGACCTGTTTCGTCGTAAGCTCTGTTGTTCTTTACATATTCCGGTTTTTTTCACTTCGAGCGATATAATTTGTGTCATCAGTTTCATAACAGCTCTTAAGACAGTTGTTATCGCGCTATATTTTTTGGGTCGTCTTTTTCACCTTTTTCTAATACTTTTAAATACTTTCTGGCCAAGCATTTGGTGTTTTCTTATATACGGTGACTTTCTAAATAAATACGCAGTTCCTTTGTCAACTTTTCTCCACCGTACTTAAGCATTTCGGTTGTTATTCCATTCAAGCCCGACGCTTTTCCGTTGTTTTAGCTTGGGTAGCGTTTTTTCGGTTATTTGCCCTTCATTAGTAGTTGTGTTTCCAGTATCGTATAACTTGTCTTCTTGTTTGAGTGTTTCATTTTCAAAAAGTTCAAAATGTCTTTACCATTCATTTGTAAATATTTTGTTGAACTGTATGTGCTTTTCTTGAGTGGTTTCTTTCGATTTTTAAGCATATTCTATACTTTTTTCTGTCCTATGTATAAAGATAAAAGGTAAGAAACACACAAACACGACTTCTCTTCTTGTAAGCGTTATTTAAACCTGTTCACCACCTTTATAACCAATGTCTTCTTTCATCGTTCAGTGTTCATCACGGCTTGTTTTTTTCCCCGTTAAGTAATTTCAGAAACAATTTGATACTGAATATACAACATATTATATCTCGTTCTTTTAATATTTGAATAAACCCCTATGTATCTATATTACTATCTTGTTTGTTAATGTATGGTCTACTGGGCACAAATATCAACCATATTATAAAGTCAGTTACCCTTGTGATCATTTACATATTGTTTGAAAATTGTTTCAATATAATTAGGGTTTTTATTGGTGTCTTCTATAATCTATAGTTAACTCATTGTTATTAATTATTATATTTTTTAAAAATTGACAACAAATACTTTATTTCGAGTTTCAACTTTGAGCTTGGAATTCGGTTTCATTTATTATAACATAACAAACTCATCGTTATACTATAATCCAGATTTACCTTGATTAGTGTCATACTGTCGACGAAACACCTTCCGTCTGATAATAAATAACAAAAATTTCATTTAACTTTCTGAATTATGCAAGACTTGAAAACTTCAGTAACGATTGTTTATATAAACGGAAGGAGGCACCCGTCACAAAAGTTTCGAACATTCAATATTATTATCGTGAATAAAAAGTGAACAAAAGCCGCCAGAAAAAAGTTCAGTGATAATTCTAGTAATTTATTGAAAGAGTTAAATTTCAGCTAGTTACACAAACAACTGCTCGACAACTGACCTAGTTTTAAAGTCGGAATTACCTCATCGATCTCGTACATTTTTACGCGACACACTCAACTAATCTCTTAATGGAATTAGTCAAATGTAGGCTCTACAAATGGTATCTTCGAATATTTCTCTCAAAACTGTATAGTACCCCTAAATATAATTTACTAATAAGTTTATTTTGACGTTTAGATTTCCACTTCGGAAATCGTTTTCTAAATACCAATCAAACAATCATATATATTCAAACATATATTATATATTTGAAAGTAGATGGCTTTAAAATAAGATTGTCTTGCCGTTATCTTTGACTAAGTTTTTGCTATGTTGTTCTAATACTTTATCGTTCTTCTTTTACCAACCCGACTATTCAAAACATCTAGTAGTTATTTTCTCTCGGTTATTTTCTTGTTAGTCACTAGTATCGCTACTCTTTTCTGTTGCTCTCTTTCCTTATCCGCTCTAGTTCGATTTCCGTATTTTCCGTCTATATTCCGAGGCTGTCTAGTAGTTTTTGCAAAAACAGCTTTTTATGGAGAACTAATTTTAACTAGTATTAATATAAACGTTTCTCATGGTTTATCTAAATTTTCATTAGGTGTATCACATAATTGTTCCCCCACTATTGTTCTTCAAACGTGGACTGCAAATTTTACTTATTCAGCTTATAACAACTTTTCTTTTGATTATACAATCTTTGTTTACCCATTTTTTCTATGTATAGTCTACCCTCTGTCAAATTTCCATGTATTTGAATGATCATGGCTCGTGTCATTTTGTATTTTAGTTATTTGTATTTTGTTTCCTTGAAGTGTGTGTTTAAGCCAGTTCTTTCTGACACAGTTTGGGGTAATTTTAGCATGGCCTAAAATGATGTAAAGTGGTATCAATTTGAATTATTGAACCAAACAACCCGCATACGATACCGCCCTCTTGTTAGAGGCGACATTACACTTATGGATTGTGGACATTTAAATTAACAAGTGAATGTATTAGTTATATCAGACTTTTTAAAAGGACAATAGTAGTAAAAAGTAAGCATACACATATTTAAATTGGTGTAACAGCTACAAAATACCAGCAAAAAATACTGTTCATAATTGTTATAAAAAAAGTTTTCCTTAGTCGCTTGATATGTTCCTGTTATTTACTAATGTTTTTCTTAATGACACCACTTAATCAAAAAACTTTTTGATAGACTTGTCGATCTTCTGCTACCTAACCACATAACGGGAGGGTCGATCTTAAAATGATTTCCTGGGGGATACTTTTTCTTTCCAAAACTTGACAGGTTGTATGTGGCAATAAAAAGTTTTTCAATCGAGTTTAATTAAGAGGTACATATGAGGTGATTAGAGTGAAGGAAAGAAAATATGCTGCTGGAATTGTAAATTTTTTTGTCGCAATCGTAACATATATTTACTTTGATAATACATTTTTATTGTACTAGTTTATGTTTCATACATGTTTCTTTATTTATCCTCTATATATGTTAAAATTTATCATCTGTTTTTTATATCTATATGATTAAACATTATATACTCCATCTACGTTATTCTCAAATCTGTGGATTTTTCTAATATTTTGTATTTTTCTCTCTAGTTTAATTCCAAACCTTAGTAGTCTCCATTGGGGTCTCTTATCCAATCTAAAACTTGATTAATCTCTCTTTCCATGTTTTTTTCGATTACTTTGACTAAAAACATCCATCCATTTTAAATACATAGATCTGGTCATATGAAGTTATAAAACACAAATCTTGGATTTGAAGTTTTTGCATAAACTAGTTTTTGAAAAAGAATTTGCATAAACTAGTTTTTGAAAAAGAAGTCCTGGGACATATTTATCCCAGAAGTAATAAATAATGAGGCAAATATGTCCTAACAGCAATAAAGCAACACAAATTTTTATTTTTATTAACTAGAAAACATTCTATGTATGATAGGAAGTAAAACATTTAATAGTAAGTGGTACTTCATTTTAAAATTTTTGCAATGGACATATCTATTCCTTGTACCCTTTTCAATCGGAAAATGATCACCAACATTAGTGCAATATTTATTTTGTCAAAACTCTCTTTGAAATGCGCCCTTGTTTTTTACATTTGATATTTCTGTGTAAGACATAGACACTAATCATTTGGCCAAAAAGAAATTTCCTTTTATATACTGTCATCTTCCAGCTTTCGTTTTATCAATCCGGCTGTGCTATCATGACAACTGCTTATTACTAGTACATCCTTGGTGTCTTTCCATCTATTACCTAATATACCCTCTTTGCTTACAAGCATTTCGTACTCTTTTCTTTCTAAGCGGCCTATAATGTTTGATGTATTTTTTCTGTTTGTCGTGAATATTCCAACACAAGGATATTTTATTGTATTTAGCAACAAAGGAGATCAAAAGAAGCGGTCGAAACATACACTACATTAGTGCTTGTTATTGTTTCAGCTAATTTTAGTAAAACCCGCTGAACAAGTGTACCTTCTGTTGGTTTACCGGTTTCAAGGGAAGGTATCTTTTAGGGAATATCTCTCCTTGAATTTAGTCATAGATTCATCTATCGACTAAAAAGTACTGCCACTTCTCGCGGCTAGAAAGGTTTTCTTCAAGCAGGAAAGAACCTCTTCTATATATTTTGATGCATCATTTGGTTTATTGGGTTCATTTCAATATAACTTAGACATAATTAGTAAAAACCGATCCCTGGATATTGCTTCTTTTATGGCTGTATTGCCTAAAGACTTGCGTTTAGACCAGTACATGTGTATTGCCGTCAAACGATTATAGGACATTTTAAGGGCACATCCTAAAACAACTTTGATTTCACCACAACTTTGATTTCACCTGTTAATGTTTTTTAAACATTACTCTTTTTTAGTCCTCCCAATATTTTCCTACTGAGATTTGTATGGTAACTTATTTGCATCATAAGACTTGCATTCTATAGTTTTGCGGAAACATTATTAACATTATTATAGAAGCAGTCACTCACAGAAGAATCTTTGTTTATTTTATCTGTAAGCGTTTTTCATTCGAGGGAATAACATAGTTTGGGTCGATGTTGTTAACATTTCTGGTCCAATCGAAACTTGGATCTAGAATTTGTGGCTGCTGTGCGTCATCAGTTGAATGACTATTATCTTTAGCTTCAGTTTGATTATGCACTTCCTCTTCAACTTGGGTGCCAAGTTCTTCAACTTTAGGTTCTTCTAATGAGGAGTCGGAGTCGGTAGTACAGCATTTGTTGTCTGAATAGGTAGTGTCATCACTGTCGTAAAAAGGATCTTGCGGCTCCTCCAAATCAGATAAGTTTTTGACTATATCTTCCAATTATTTTTGTGTGTAAGCCCGATTTATCCTGAAACCCAATAAATAATATTATTCTAGAAAACACTGCTGGGACAAATATATTCTACGATTCATTACAGCTGGGATTTATAAAGCCCAGAAGGCATATATATTTTACGCATATATAAAAAGTGCTAAAATTACATTGACTTAGCTTTTACTATTAGAGTAATATCGTGAGCACAATTAATCCACAGAAAAAACGAATGAAACTAATAAAAATCTCGTAAAATCAACCAGTGTTTTATGTAGACCGAGACCATACCCAAACGAAGACTGTACACTACTGAGTTATTCCATCCCAATACATTTTAGAGCCTTGTTTAGCGATGCAATATTTTTGTAATTATTCTTGGAATCTACATGAGCCCTCAGTATTAAAATAGTTAAGGAAAGTGGGTTTTACTTTCTCAATCACGTATCCCAGATACCTACAATATAAAAGAGACTGAGCTCTGTGGGGACTCTTTCTTCGACCTGGCATGCTGGAGTATGTTTCAAAAATTTTCTGGCACGTCTGGACCTCCAGTACCTATTTTTTACATAGTTTTGTACATATGTTAACCAAGATCCAGCTGTTACATATTTTCTTGGCTCTTCTGAATAATTTAAGGAGTTGAAAGGATAATAATTATCGTTTTAATTCCAGCAAACATTCTAATTCAGGAATTTCCATAAGTTGATGAACTTTTATTGTAAATTGTAATAAGGGATAAAAGGGAATCATTTTGAAATTGAATGAAAGAATGCACATACAAAATTTACTACAACTTTGCTGAAAAAACAAATTAATGTTATTGTTTTTTTTTGTTTGTACTTGAAGTTCCTTAAATTATTTATTTTTTGTTTCAGGTATGTAGAAAGAACCGATGGTTGGAAAATTTAGTAAGTAAAATAAAATAAATATAGATGATTGCATTTCGATTGAGTTCGAGTCTCTCGCCATTTTCCCACAAGTTTTTCTACTTTTAAGTATTATCTGGACGAATTTGCGAGATGACTGAATTGGACCAAATTGGACCGTACGTATACAAATAATGCACCAATAAGTAAAATAAGTTTTTTAAATCAAACAGTGAAATTTCCATCAAAAATAAGGAAAACGTATTTATGCCTTATTTCATCCATTGTATCCTCAGTCTGTAGCTTGATTTTTTCCTTATGATTTATCCTTTATTGTTCTTGAGAGGATTATCACTTTTTTGATACGAACTTGTTCCTTCCTTCGATATCTACCAGAAAAGAATACTGAGAAGTTTGTTTACATAGTTTATAATAATTGATACATCAAGTGCACTTTTCATAACCTTCGAAATATAGTTTATACCATCATTTCTTTATAAACCCAATATTTGGAAGAGAATTGCTTAAATTATATGAGAAGAAGTTCAAATGGTAATAGAAATATATAAAGTTTTTACTGGTTTCTTTATACAGTGTTATTTGTTCACTCACGTTTTTGTTGGAACGTGTCCTCTAGTCGAACAATCGTTAAATCAAACCAAACATGACATTTGCAATGCAATTGTATCTATTAAAAATACTGCAGACGCTGTCATGTCATTCTTACTTGTGTTCGAATTTATAGTTATGGAAAGGTAACGGTAGTTTTGTAGTCACACATTAATATCGTTCGTATATAAACACTCTCCAATGGATCCTCGGGGTACAACAGAAAAAGAAAATATTTAGGAGTTAAAAATTAGTACTTTCACATGGAAAGTGAATTTTTCTTACTTCATTACAAGGTTTGACAATGCTACTGATCAAGCCTATGTTTTTTATTTAACTATTTAAACCTATTTAAACAATTAAATTATATTACCTATAATTATGATAACAATAAATGTCCAAGTGCTGTTTATATGTTTTCTATATTCTGTTTTCGTATAAAAACGTAGGGCTTTAATCTAAAATGATAGACCTTTTTTCGATGATGAAATGAAATCATTAAATGCTAAACAATGACATGAAAGCCATAGACTTAGTATCCATCCATAAAACGGAGATAAACGCATGTAGGAATGGAACATTATAAAGCAATATCTATAATATTACTGACAAGATTAATTCCCTAAGCAGAATATATAATAAGCGATTAGCAGTGTGGATTTAGACATGGAATATCAACCATATACTAGATCTTTGCCCTACACCAGACTCTCGAAAACATTTAGACTGAGAATACAACCGCAACATACATCAAATCTTTGTAGATTTTAACTAAGCGTACGATTCTGTAAGCAGAGATGTTTCGTGGAAGGGTATAGTAGGAATGGGATCTCTAGAAAGCTGGTACGATTACCACAGGTGTACGTAAAGAACTCATCCGTACGGAACAGAATTGGCAACACCACATCAGGAGAATTTCTTGACACTGGTTATAGGCAAGGAGATCCTTTTACCGCTTTGTAGTTCAACTTGGCGTTGGAATATGCAGTAAATAAAGCACAACCAGTGCTGACAAATGGGTTTGCTGCCCAGGAATCAAAAGTACTACTAGCTTTTGCTGACGATATAGATAGAATTGCACGATCCACCAGAGCTGCAAACGAGTTTTCACGCTATTTGAAAACGAGGTCAAGGAAATTGGACTTAAGTTTAACGAGGATAAGACCAAGTATATGGTCCCTACGAAGAACCCAAGACCAAGAGTTAGACAAAATGTATCCATAAATATATACAACTTCGAAGTCGTTAAAGAATTCAAATACCTGGGAGCGGTCATACTAGCCGAAAACAGCTGTGAAAAAGATAACTGCACAAGACCGGTTACAGTGGTGGAAAATAGTACACGAGGCCAAGACTAACCTAGAGCTGATGATGATGATTTAAATCTTTGGTTCTAAATTATTTGTTTTGCAAAAATTTCGAACCGAAGCTTTTTGATTACCTTGTAATTTTGAAGATTTGTGTCAAGACTTATTTTCTTGCCGGTCATTATACAGTTTCCTCTATTCTTGTATTTATTTTTTTTTTACTTTTATTGCTATTAGGCCGTCTTATTCTCAAATTTCTTTCCTTTATGTTTTTCCATGTATTTTAATTGCAGTTTTCTAATACCAGTCATATTACCTTTATTTTCCATTTTTAACATCCACTATTTGAACTTCAGTGGTCTTTTTCCATATTTTGTTTCATTTAATTTGTTTGCTTTCATGTCCAGAACAAGCAATCGTTTTTGGCTTACAGTCTCACTATTACCTTGCAGTCCTTACATCCACGTACTTGTAGATTTTCTTGTAATAAAATAATTTATTTGAAATTGATTTTGACCAATTTTATATGTGATAACTTCCTATGTTAAAAGATAACGCTTTTGGAAAAATTTGTTAATAATCATCATATCTAATTTTACTGTTATTTAAAGATATCATTTCCAGCATTATCTTTAGTTTGAAAACCTAGTCATCCGTATCGTTTCATATCTTCTTTTTGTTATTTCATTAACCCTACAAGACCTGAAGATCAACTGTAATATTTAGCAAAAAGTCTCAAAAATTGTTGTCACTTACTAATAATCCCAGCATTGAAATACAAAAAGAAGAAAATATGTATAAAACAACGATGCAAGACATCAACATTCATGGTGAAAAAGATGTAAGGTTTTCTGTGTAACAAAATTTTTACACCACATCGTTGTATTAGCTATAATTTGTGTAAAGCAGTCCACTAATTCTATTGATATTAAGAGAAGTTAGCCAGAAATGTGTATTGTCTCCCATATTGTTCAGTGTATATCTATCATCATCATCGTCATTGATGCTACAGTCCTAAGTCTATTTTACCAGTCAGTCCTATTTATTTCCAACCGTTGCCAGTTTGCTGCACCTATTTTTCTAGCATCATCATTTACACCATCACCATCTTTCCATCTAAGTTTTAGCATACTTCTTTGTTTACTTCCCGACTGGCTGTGACATAAGGATTCGTCTAGAAGGGTTGTTCTGCTGAGATTTTGCTAGATACCCTGCCCATCTTAGTCTTTCTATTTACATAAGAGATATTACGTATTTAACACCAAATATCTGTTTGTATTTGTTTGTGATGTATCTTGTAGGTGTACCTCCTCCAAATAACGTTTTCACAGGTACCACCGAATATTCCTATCAGGATTCTTTGTTAAAATAATATGAACAAGAGTATATGTTCTATACAAAATAATATGTATAGTGAGGCCATATTTCCTGTAAGCTATATTTGAGGCGGCATCAACAGAGGGAGCATTAACAGAAGGCATCAACAGAAGAAGCATTAACAGAGGGCATCATAATAAATGAAGAAGTTATCAAAAACTTGCGCTACGGTGATGATACGTGTTATAATTCTTCTTCCTTAGGTGCCGTGTCCGTATTCAGACGTTGGTCGTCATCATGTTTACAATTTCCTGAAACCTTTCTCTATCGGCTGCTGTGCGAAATAATTTTTAACTGTGGCACCACACCATTATCTAATATTACGTAGCCATGAAAGTTTCTTTCGACCAATCCATCTCTTTCCCTCCACTTTTCCCTATATTATAAGGTGAAGTAGATGGTATTTGGATCCTCTAATTATATGGCCGAAGTATTCTGTTTTTCTCCTCTTTATGATGTTTATCAGTAGGCGTTCTGAATTCACAATTTTAAGAACATCTTCGTTGGAATTGTGCGAAACACATGATATTTTTAGGATCCGTCGATAGCACCACAATTCGAATGCTTCTAATTTGTTAAGCATTGTGGTTTTAACGTCCATGTCTCACAACCATATAATAGCATAGACCACACATAACATTCCAGGACCTTTTTGCGAATATGTATCGACACGTTTATGTTACATAAAACTGGTTTCCAGGTCAAAAAAGCCTTACGTGCTATTTTGATCCTGGTTATTATCTTTTCATCAGAGTCACAATTTACATTTAACCAGCTGCCAAGGTATTTAAAATAGGACCCTTAAGCTAGCGGGGACACATGAGCGGAATCCAATTTAACCTACGTAATATTTTTTCACCCATTTTTCACTAATTTATTACCACCCTAATAATTTTTCACCACCAAACCAACCTTAAGGGGAGCGATTCTGCTGGCTTAAGATTCAAGCTAGCAGAATTCAAAAAAGAAACTTTTTGTTGATGGCATATTTTTTCACCCATTTTTCACTAATTTATTACCACCCTAATAATTTTTCACCACCAAACCACCCTTAATGGGAGCGATTCTGCTGGCTTAAGGTTCAAGCTAGCAGAATAATAAAATAAAAAATCTTTTTGTTAATGGCATATTTTTTCACCAATTTTTCACTAATTTATTACCACCCTAATAATTTTTCACCACCAAACCAACCTTAAGGGGAGCGATTCTGCTGGCTTAAGGTTCAAGCTAGCAGAATTCAAAAAAAAAACTTTTTGTTCATGGCATATTTTTTCACCAATTTTTCACTAATTTATTACCACCCTAATAATTTTTCACCACCAAACCCCCCTTAATGGGAGCGATTCTGCTGGCTTAAGGTTCAAGCTAGCAGAATTCAAAAAAAAAACTTTTTGTTGATGACATATAGTTTCACCCATTTTTCACTAATTTATTACCACCCTAATAATTTTTCACCACCAAACCCCCCTTAATGGGAGCGATTCTGCTGGCTTAAGGTTCAAGCTAGCAGAATTCAAAAAAAAAACTTTTTGTTGATGACATATTTTTTCACCCATTTTTCACTAATTTATTACGACCCTAATAATTTTTCACCACCAAACCACCCTTAATGGGAGCGATTCTGCTGGCTTAAGGTTTAAGCTAGCAGAATTAAAAAAAAAACTTTTTGTTGATGGCATATTTTTTCACCAATTTTTCACTAATTTATTACCACCCTAATAATTTTTCACCGCCAAACCCCCCTTAATGGGAGCGATTCTGCTGGCTTAAGGTTCAAGCTAGCAGAATTCAAAAAAAAAACTTTTTGTTGATGACATATAGTTTCACCCATTTTTCACTAATTTATTACCACCCTAATAATTTTTCACCACCAAACCACCCTTAATGAGAGCGGTTCTTCTGGCTTAAGGTTCAAGATGGCAGAATTCAAAAAAAAAAAAATTTCACCCCTTAACTACCCCTTGTGAGAAGTCAATAATTGTGTTAGATTAAAATTTAAGGAAAAAATTTTTTTTCAAATTTACTGTCCACTACTTATAACTGAAATAAAAAAGTGTTTTGTTAAGTTTATACTAAACTTTGACCATCCTGATAATTTTGCTCCCATAAACCTATTCGAAAACTTTTCTACTAGCTGAATATTTGAACCAGCAAAATAAGAAAAAAACGTATTTTTGAAATACCTCAGTATTCTGCTAAGTTTTTACTAATTTATTACCACCCTAGTAATTTTTCACACCTAAACTACCCCTTGTGATAAGTCAATAAATCTGTTAGGTTGAAATTTAACGTGAAAAAAATCTTTTTTTACAATTTCACTATCCTCTACTTATAACTGACATAAAAAAGTATTTTTACCCTGATAAGTTTCCATCTCTAAACCAATCTTATTTGGAAACATTCCTGCTAGCTTAATATTCGAGCCAGCGTAATTAAAAAAAATTATTTATGATATACCACAGTATTTTGCTGTGGTTTTTACGAATTTATTACCAACTTAGTAATTTTTTATCCCTCGACTAACCCTTAGTAAAAGTCAATAGTTCTGCTATGTTTAAATTAAAGGTGAAAAAGTTTTGTTTTATAATTTTACTAAATACTATTTATAAGTAAAATAAGAAACTCTCTGGTTAGTTTTTACTAAATGTTAACGAACTTCACCAATTCCACCATCTACACATTTACTCTGGTTGAATGCAAAGCAAATCTTTTCGGAAATATGAGATACTACAGTATTATGCTAGATTTGTACTAATACATTACCATCCTAGTAATTTTTCACCCTTCAACTACCCTCTATGAGGAGTCAATAATTCTACTACCTTAAAATTTAAGGTGATAAAAAATCTATTTTTATAATTTTACTGTATTCTACTTGTAACTGAAAATATAAATTGCTTGCCTGGTTTTTACTAAATTTGATCCACCCTTATAATTTTTGACCCCCTAAGCTTCGGATCATGGGAAACATTCAACAAGATACACATTGACGCTAGGTGAATAAAAAATCTTTTTGAAAACACAAGAGTGCTCTGCTAGAATTTTACTATATTTTTACCAGCCTAGTCATGTTTTTCTCAACTACCCTAATTGAAAAACATTTTCAAATGTTATTCTAGACTAACTAATATTTATTTTTTCAATGTTTAAATATTAAAAATATGAAAACACTTTATTCCAAAAACTATAAATTTTACCCGTTTTAAAAAATTGACTCTGATTCGAGTCGTATTACATTGCTAAGCGAAATCGAATCGTTAGTCCTTTTTATGAATATAAAATAACTGAAATCAAGTTGAGTTTTAGTAAATACAATGGAATTTTTATATTTCACAGAATAAATTACCAGGTAAGAAATATTCAAATTGAAATAATTTTATTACGTCTATTACATTATTTATCTGATTGTAAAGGAGGGTCGTCGGGATCGTGCGCACCTATTGCACCCTATTGTTAAAAGATTTGCATTCATTAGGTAGATAAAAATTTGAAAAATAATTTAGGTATTTAATATTTTAATAATATTTAAATAAGAAGAGTATTAACGATTGGTCAAAACATAATTTTAAGATTAGGTGTATAACATAAAGAATTTATATTGCAAAACATTTTAAGTAGGTATATTCAAATGAGACCGAAATTACCGGTTGGTCAGAACAGCTGATATAGATTATTTGCGTAGTAAAATAAATTTATATTAGCAGCATTTTAAAAATTTAAAGATATTTGTATTTTAATTCTTTGTCGATTTTTCATTCATTGTCAGTTGAATATAGGTAAAAATTAAAGGTTATTACAAAAAAATATTAACTTATTTATTTTGTTTATGAAAATGTTTGAAAGAATCGCCCACGGAGAGATCTGGTTTCTCGGCACAATCCACACACTCATAAATTGGGTTTTTTCTTATTTTTAGGATAGGACATACTCTGCATCTTTTCGTTTTCGTTTCGCGTTTGTCCGATTTATTAGCAATTATTTATAGGTAAATGCTCGCGTGCGATATTCCGTCTTTCTTTGCTTTTTTATAAATTAATTTACGAATTAATTCTAACCTTAATATCATCTTTTATGTCTTTTGTTTAGTATATTGTTTAAAACTAAGTCTAACTTTCCACGGTACCATCGATTCATCTAGCGATAATTATTTTACTGGATAACGCAGAGCAGTCATTTTATTATTAAAAAGTCTATAACTGTTCTTATTCTATAAAACCGATCTTCAGGAATAACATTCGGTCCCATTGGATTATGGATGAAGATTAAGCACCTTAAAATTATAAGAAAAAGATCTCTTCCGATGTTCTGCAAAAAAGATTTTAAGCTGAATAGTGGATCTGTTTTCCAATAACCCTCCAATCTTGAAATCCGTATGTGTCAGTGTGGAAGATAATTCCCATAAATACTAGAAATTCAAATAAGGAAAGTAGTTTACATCTTTAAATGCTAGAATTTACACAAACACCAACTTCACCAACTTTTTTATATGCTAAACATTGCAATATTGTTGTTTTGTACACTACCTATTTTTTAACAAAATTTTACAACAAAAAGGGATCATTCCCGTGAGTTGGCTGTATATCATATAGTTAAAAAACTCGAACATTGAAGTAAAACACTGTTGTGATTGGTATATTTAATTAAATTTTAAAAATCCTAAAGGATTAAGTTCAAAACGTTTTCGGACTTATCAGTCCAGTGAAATTTGTAGTACTTTTAGTAAGTAATTAATAAGTAATAGGTAAGTAGTAATTTTTAATTAAATATACCAATTATTACAACAGAAGTGTTTTTCACACACACACACACACACTCGCACACACACACACACCGTGTAAATGTATTCAAGTATTTTTGAAAAAACAAATTTATTTAATTTTTGTTAAAGGGGTAGTAAGGGGTGAAAAATTACTAAAGTGTAATAAATTCGTAAAAACCTAGCAGAACACTGTGGTAGATCATAAATATTTTTTTTAATTCTGCTAGCTTAAACCTTAAGCCAGCAGAATCGCTCCCATTAAGGGTGGTTTGGTGGTGAAAAATTATTAGGGTGGTAATAAATTAGTGAAAAATTAGTGAAAAAATATGCCACCAACAAAAAGTTTTTTTTCTGAATTCTGCTAGCTTGAACCTTAAGCCAGCAGAATCGTTCCCATTAAGGGTGGTTTGGTGGTGAAAAAATATTAGGGTGGTAATAAATAAGTGAAAAATGGGTGAAAAAATATGCCATCAACAAAAAGTTTTTTTTTTTGAATTCTGCTAGCTTGAACCTTAAGCCAGCAGAATCGCTCCCATTGAGGGGAGTTTGGTGGTGAAAAATTATTAGGGTGGTAATAAATTAGTGAAAAATTGGTGAAAAAATATGCCATCAACAAAAAGTTTTTTTTTTGAATTCTGCTAGCTTGAACCTTAAGCCAGCAGAATCGCTCCCCTTAAGGTTGGTTTGGTGGTGAAAAATTATTAGGGTGGTAATTAATTAGTGAAAAATTGGTGAAAAAATATTACGTAGGTTAAATTGGATTCCGCTCATGTGTCCCCGCTAGCTTAAGGGACCTATTTAAAATGGTTTATGCGTTCTATCTTCTCTCCTTAAGCGAAAGCAAACTTTGAGCTATATTAATCTTTCCAACTGCCATCCACTTTGTATTTGAAATGTTAATTTTAAGGCCTCTGTTAACTTGCTTCACTGACTAGATTTACTAATGTCTGGTAAATTTTCTGCAAGAACGGCTGTATCGTCAGCGTATCTGATGTTTTTGATTACTTCTCTGCCTAGTCTTACTCCCTCTTGTCTGTCATCCAAAGCCTCCCTAAAGATTTCTTTAAAGTATACATC